>NW_024509211.1:1252145-1718972 GCF_017590135.1 Pyrgilauda ruficollis
TTTTCTTTATCTCTCCCACAGCCAATCCTCCCTCCAGGAGATCTCTGCTGTCCATGGCCAGGGAGTGTCCCTGCAGGGCTGATCAAATTCCATCATCCATTGGGAGATGCTCCGCCCAGGGGAGGAGCCAAGCATTCCTACCTGGATACAATCTGAGCCTGGAACAGCACAGCAGCCTTTGCCCACTGCATTCCCTTGGGAGCAGCTTTCTCCTGCCCTGCATTCCCAGAGGAGCAGCTTTCTCCTGCCCTGCATTCCCAGAGGGAGAGCAGGCCCATCTCCAGCAGCCCTGGAGCTCCAGAGGAAAACTGCATCCTTGTGCAGGATCCCTGCTCCAGCAGAAGCACAGCTGGCACTGCAGGAGGGCTGAGCCCCCATGGGATGGGACTGTGCCACCACCCTGACACACAGGGCTCAGCTCCTGCTCTGACTCTGGCAGGGTTGTTTTGCATTACTGCATTGTTTATTTTATTTTTATTTTCTTCCCTATTAAAGAACTGTTATTCCTGCTCCCATATTTTTGCCTGAGAGCCCCTTAATTTCAAAATTACAACAATTCAGAAGGAGGGGGTTTGCATTTTCCATTTCAGGGGAGGCTCCTGCCTTCCTTAGCAGACACCAAGGGACTTTGGGGTCATCACAGCCTATAGCAAACACCTACTTCCAGGTGAATCCTACCCAAAAAGTCCAGCCCGAGGTTCCCCATGGCTCCTATGACCCCTGCAAGCCCAGCCTGAGTCCTTGCACTGACCAGCAGCCTGGAGAAGGAAACACAACGCTCAATCCTCCAAGCATCACTTCACAGCTTTGCCTGGGACACTGAATGAACCACAGACCAGGGAGACAGGCACTCAGAGTCAGCTCTGATGGACAGCTTTTTATTTCCCAATGTTTTCCTTTGACAAAGTGCTACATTCCATAGTTACAGGATGAGGAGCTGCTCCTGTCCACAAGAGAAAACCACAGGGAAGCAGGAGGACTGCTCACACCTCTCTGTGGAAGCAGAGCAGTCCAGAGGAGCCTCACCAGGGTGAACATCTGGCCTCAGAGACACCTTTAGGGATCAGCAGCTGTGAGGTGGAGGTGCATTCCAAGGGGCCAAGAGCTGCCAGGAAGGCTGGTTCCTCCTGTCAGAAATGGGGCTGGAGATGCCAAAGCTGCTGTGCAGTGCCTGCAAGGAAATTCTGCCTTGTGCTATCAGGAAAATGCAAAAGGAGGTGAGTGGCTGGTCCTGTGTGGAGTCCAGGGGCAGTTCTTGCTGCAGTGACATTGCTGTGCCAATGTCACTGCCCTCAGCACTCAGGGCCTTGCAGTTCACCCAGCACTGAGGATGAGGAGGGCCCTTCTTGCCTGCTTTCCATGCCCTGTCTCTTCCAAAAGAACCTGCTGGTTTGGCAAGGCAGAGGTAAAGGTTAAATCAGCAGGGTTAGGCCACTAAAACTTCCGCTTTATCTTCCGCCTGAACCCACCCCCATCCCTCCCTGCTGCCATCTGATCAGTCCAAGGGAATGAATCAAACTCCAGGAGCTGTGCAGAAGATATTTTTAAGAGCCCAATCTGAAGTTTATTTACCTTGAATGAGAAGGGAAGGGGCTGAGTGGTGCTGGTGCTTCAAGGACCTGCAGACACTGCAGGAAACTCTGAGCTCCCAAGGCTCCCACCAGCTTCCCTCGAGCCACAGCTGGCTCTGACTGCCCACCTTGCTTCCAGGTGAAGCTGAAGACATGGGGACCCTCCAGGGCTGACCAAAACCAACTATTCCACAGAAAGCTGCCCTCCAAATGGCCATCAGCTGGCATCTCTGCACTGCTGGGCAGCTCAGGAAGCTCAGCTCCCATCCTTGGGTGAAGCGTTTCAGAGCCAGAGTCAGGCCTGGCAGTGCAGACAGATCACAAGAAGAACCTTTGGGAAATCCACCTAGCTCCTAAGCCTGTCTCCAGCAGAGACCAGAGAGCCCACACTGAACTGTGCATGCAGCTGGGCCTCCCTTCCTTGTCAACTTTCAGCATCCAAGCCACCCCTGCCACGTCCTCTCTGGTTCTGAGGACAACAGGGCCCCCCAGAGATGCAGTAAAACCCCACTTCCATCTTTCTGACTGGCAGTCTTGCCTTTAATTCCTCAAGTTCATTATGCTGGAGAGGGAGAAGAGAGCCAGGGAAACTGATTGCCCCTGCAGAAACGCAGTGTTTCCCAAACTGGGGATTCATTAGCACAATAAAAAGCCACAGCACCTCCCCACCCGCCTTCCCAATCCATCAAACTGACAAACCATCCATAAGGATCCTCCTGAGCTGCCAGAGATGGGCTACTTAAACCAGCAGCCTTCCTCAGCCATCCCTCCTCCTCCTCCTCCTGACTGACCCAGCAGCTCTGTGTTTTATCAGATATTTCATCAGATATCCACCTTGCAATCCCCACCATGCCTGACGAGGAATAAATCATCAAAGAGCCCAAGGGACAATATTTCCCAATCCCCAACAGTGCAAGACAGCCAGGAATGATCACTGGACTGTTAACACCTCCCAAGCACCTCCAAGCTCCAAGAGACTTAGGAACCAGAAGGAAATAGGAAGAGATCACTCTGGAGGGAAACTTCACCTTAACTTGGAGTGACCACTTACTGTGTGAGAAAGAGGCCTGAATTTTGGATTTCATGGTGTATTGCCAGTCACTGCCTGTTGAAGATGTGGGGCTGCTTTTAGCAAGGCAAAACCCTCCTGGCTGATGTTTCAGGAACAGAAGAGGAGAGGTGCACTGTGGAGCCCTGTCTGGGGGGTGTGAAGACCCCACCACCCCCAAAAATGTTGTCTCCCCAGCCTGCTCCCCATGCAGCCAGCAGGATGAATGACTGAGGTACCACACACAGCTGTTGGACTGGAAGACTTGAGCATTAGAGCAGCATTTTGGAACCAGGGTGTCCCACCTGTCCTCATCCAGGTGACCCAGTGGGGGTCACAGGCTCAGGAGAGTGCCTGGGCTCTGGTGAGCATTGTTTTTTCAGAGCTGACCATCACACCTGATGATTTAATGTCCAGAGCAGGCCCTGACCCTCTCGAGAGAGAGCTCACCTCAGCAGGGGCTCCTGAAAGTCCTCCCTGCCTTGCAATTCCTCTGACACTTCCACAAGACATTTCCCCACCATCTGACAGGTCTTTCCACCTCCACAGGGAACCAAATCCTGCTCCTGCCCCTCCTCAACCTCCCCTCCCTCCCACTTCTCCAAGGGCTCAGAGGGATTGAATCTCAGCAGATTCAGATGTGTGGTCTGCCCTTATTCTGCTCACTTCTCTGGCATCAGTCACTGTTCCTTGCAGGAAGGACGATTCTCCACAGAACACTGATTCCCACCTCAGAAATATGAAATCCCACCTCAGAAACATGGATTCCCACCTCAGAAACACGGATGTTTTGCATGTCAGATCGAAGTAATTCCAAGTGGGAAGCAGAGCTCAATAGTGCAGCCCTTTTCCTGGCTATTTTGACAGCATTTCTGGGCAAAGCTACATTATTCTCCACTGCTCAATGCCTGTGACACCTCCAGCACCTGCTCAATGCCAGTACTCAGGACTGACAGGGCACCTCCACAACCCCCTGCACCCATCTGTGCTATGAATTCGCCTTTCTCCCCACAGCCAAGGGTTCCCAGTGGGGCCATCTCACCCCTCACCACAGCTGACATCTCTCCAGCTCTTGCTGTTTTCCCACTGTTAGCCAGGAATCCCTCAACAGTGACTGCACCTGCTCCCCAAGCTTTAGTGCCTTTCTGTATTCCATGGTTTGGGCTCCAGTTCCCCAGAGAAGCTGTGGCAGCCCATCCCTGGAAGTTTTCCAGGCTAGACTGGACAAGGCTTGGAGCAACCTGGGAGAGTGGAAGGTGTCAGGGCTGGCACCAGGTGCCTTGGACGTCCCTTCCAACCCAAACCATTCTGTGGTTCTGTGAGACAAGACCCATCCAGATTCCCCAAAGGTGCTGTTGTTCACGCAGCTTTCAGGGGCTGAAAACGCATTTTCCAGTGGGATAAAGGGGTTCTGAGGCTCCACTCTCATCCCTATGGGAATGCAGCCTTGGAAAGAGAAGAACCTGGAGCTAGTGTCCTTCCAAGAGGAGGCAGAAGCTGGGAGAGTCTCTGACCTGCCTCTTCTCTCACCTCCTTGCACACTGAGCAAAAGCCAAGAGATGCAGGCAAGAGCAGCCATCAGTAGGTGAGTGCTGGTATTTATTGTGCTGTAACAGACAGTGCTAGTTGGGAATGGACAGGGAATTTTGAGGAGGAATCAATGCTGAGGCCATTCCTGTGTGTCTCCAAGCAGTGTGGAGCAGAGCAGAAGGAAGAAAGGGGTGAGAGTGGGGGCACCCAAGGGCAGAAATGTGCTTCAAACTGTATCAAGAACCCTGTACGTGGGCACTTCTCGGGCAGCCAGGGGCACAGGTCAGGCTTACAACTCATTAATTAAGCAGAGCAGCTAATCTTAGCACTAAGGAACTCTAGCTCAGGTAATGTAACATTTAAAATGAATTGGACAGAAGTCATTCACAGTAAAGATTTCCATTCCTGGGATGGGTGAGAGCTATTGTTATGATTAGATTACTGCCAGCCAGGACCAAAACAGTACACCAGGGCAAGAGGACAATAATCATCCAGCTGTGGCTCTGAATGAGACGCCGGGGCAAGAGTGTGAGATCTCCACTACTGTATCAAAACAAACACCAGGGGTGGCACACTTAGAGCATAGCATTGTCATTGTCATTGGGCTGGGGACACCTCCCCTGCCCGGGGCAGCCGAGGGAGCAGCATTGCTGCAGCAGAAAAGTCGCTTGTTCTTCTTCCTCTCTCTCCCCCTCTCTCCCTCCTCTGAAAAGTCACGGGCTCTCCCAAGGGCACTGCAGTTCCACTCAAAATTCGTCTTCAGAGCTGTCGGCCAAGAGCATCACTCGGTCCTGCATGCTGTTAAATTCCCTCTGCTGGGGAGGAGAACAAACATCAGAGAGCTGCATGTGAAAAGTGCACATTATGTGGCTCTACGCAGATATTTACCGTATGTATTATGTTGTATTGATCAGCAGTGCTGCATTGACATTCAACAGTGTGGTAAATGTAGTTTTATAGTTAAAAGCTAACTTTTGTAGTTAAAATAGGAACTATATATGTGGGTTTTTTTTTTTAAGAATGAGGTACTCACACCAGATAGCAGCAGCAGGACACCTAAATCTTTCAGAGAAAAAGAATTTATTGCTCTTTTATCAGAAGAAACTAACTTCTTCCCACCTTGCTTAACCAGGAAGATGCTGTTAGGTTTAAGAGGAAGAAGTTGACACTGACCAGACAGAATCCTTTGTTTGAATGGAATTTATGGATCATGTATGAATTGAATGAATATGCAACAGGCTATTGTTTTTCAGGGTTAATCCTCTGTTAATGTGTGTCCATTTCAGGCTTAATTTTTCCCAGAAAGAGGTACCTGCACTGTCCATAACTCTTTGTCTTTATTGTCTCGTATTGTCCTCATCTCAATTGTTCAAATTTTTATTACTCTAATTATATTACTATTTTTATAACCATTTTATTACTACTAAACTTTTAAACTTTTAAAAACAAGTGACTGGCGTTTTTCACAGTGCACGTTCAAAAAGGAACCAAATGGAGGAAATTCGGATGCCCCCATCCCGTAACTGAGGTGCCCCAGCTCAGACAGACCCCAGCCAGGCTGAGTTTGATTTCCAGCCAGGAAGGTTCAGAGTTTCCATACCTTCCCCTGGCAGTTTCCATACCTTCCCCTGGTAGTTTCCATACCTTCCCCTGGCAGTTTCCATACCTTCCCCTGGCAGTTTCCATACCTTCCTTTTGTGCCTCTTGGAGCCGTTTCTCCTCCGGCGATTCATCATCTTAATGCTGTAGAGCGCTCCCAGGATGAAGAGAGCTCCAGCTATTCCAACTCCCACAGGAACCAGCATCCCTGACATGTATCCTGCCTAAATGGAGGAGAGAGGAGCAGAGTAACACTCCCAAAACCATCCTTTCAGAGCCATTTTCACCAGCCAAGGACTGCAATGTATCCCTACGGTAATTTCCTCAAAGTTTATTGGATTTGAGCCCCCATCTCCTGCCTGCACGGGATGATTCCCCACTCCAGGAGCCAGCTGGTCATCAGCACAACTCAGCTTTTCCTGACAGACATTTACTGCTGACAGCTGAGACCCTGCACTGCCTGCCTGTGGGAGAGGGTCATCTCTCAGAGATGGGCCATTGTGTGCTGGAATCTGGGTAGAGGGATTATAAAACAGAGGATGGGGCAAAGGAGAGGGGCATGTAAGACTGTGCTGATAAACTCAATTGGGAAGAGGAGGGAATGGGGTCAGCAGGTTTATTTGCAAGTGATTTGTGACACCAGCAGCTGGCTGGGAGTGGGGGGGAGTGGTTTTTTTTTGTTTTGAAGGAAAACCTTGGCTGCCAAAGGAAGGTGATCTCGAGGCCTCCTTGGCTTTGTACTCAAAATCTCTGAGCCAAATCCTTTGGATTTGCATGGGAAGGGGTCCCCTGCATGGCAGCAGGATGGTGACACAGAGGGAGGGCACTCACACCCTCAGGTGGCCTTAAGGGGAGCACAGCAAAATTAACCAGCCCCAATTCAATGGCTGTGATCAGTGTGTTTGCACTGCCCATTAAAACAAAAAATACAGACAGCATGGCTAATCTAAAATTACACATCTAAACACTCAAAATCCTTAGGAAAATATTCCCAACTGCTTGCTATTTTATATTTCACTGCTTTAAACGAAAAGGAACCTCAGTTTTAAAGTGCCAGATTGCCTCAGAATCCTCACCTAATCTGGGCTGGTGTGCCAAGGGAGGCAGGTACAGCCTGGCTCCCCCCTCTGCAGCTCTGCCTCTCCTCACACTGCAGCCACAGTCCTCTGCTGTGCCACTACAGCTTCACCCTCTGCCTGCTACATCCCCCAAAAATCGATTTTACACCTGCCAAGGGACACAGGCACCAATTCTGAGGACTGTCAGACAGCTCCTAGCGAGACTCAGCCCATTGCTTACAACCACCTGTCTTCATCTGTGCTCTCAAAACACAACACAGCACACACACACCATAATTACTTCTCTTCCATAATCCACTGAGTGGGAGGGAAAAGGAAAAAAGAAGAGCTATTCAGGTGCACTAGCCTGCCTGTGTACACCTACCTGGAGAATGACAACAACAGCTTCCAGCTGGAGCAGGCACCATGCCAAGGAGGGCTTGGGGGAGCCCCTCCAGATCCCACTCAGTGCTTTAAACAGTAACATCTCCTCTGTGTCTGGATCCCAAAGCTGGAGGGACCTTCAGCTGCATCGTTCAGGCTCCCTGAACCCCCTCCCAGAACACCCAGCCCTGCTCAGCTGCTGGCAAGGGGCTGCAGCCTGAGCCCAGCTCCCAAAAAAGGAGGTTAGTGAGGGCACAGCTGAAGGCTGTCTCTGTGAGGCAATTAAGGTGCCTTAATCGGGTGACCTAATTAGTGCAGCGTGGGGTTTTCTATTTCTGGAACTTTGCTGCTGGCATGGGCAGTGAGGGGAGGCTGCAAGTGGCTTTGAGCTGCTGCCCAGCTGAGTTTGCATGTCAGAAATCACAATGAACTCCTCAGCCTGTCTGTGAGCCTTTACCACACCTGACCAGCCCATGGCCTTTTACAGGTTTCCCCCAGCCCCCAGATCAATGTTTTATACCCCAAAAACCTGTGATGTGATTCAAATCCAGCCCTTCTGTGTCTTGCAGCCCAGCTTCTGAGGCTTCTGCACTTTCTTGATAGAAAACCCCATTTCACAGGCCAAAGCCACATTTTCACCCCTTTATGTGGAAAATGTAGCTTCTTTAGGGATGCTTTTAATACACCCAATCCAAGCTCATGACCTTCCTGGCCCTGCTGGGCTCTGAGATAACAGCAAGAGAACTTGAGAGGAACTCCATGTCCATTATTTGTCCCACCAAATGCAGCATTTGCACAGTGACTGCAGGAGGCCAGACATAAATCTGTCCCTGACCCTGTGCTCCTGGTCCTCTGCTGAGGAACAGGAAGGACATTTCTCTCCGAGATGAGCTGGAATCCTCATCTGGGTGGAGGGATTATAAAACAGAGGATGGGGCAAAGGAGAGGGGCACAGAGACTGGTGCTGATAAACTCAGTTAGGAGGAGGAGGGAATGGGGTCAACAGGCTTGTTTGGAAGTGATTTGTGACACCAGCAACTGGTTGGGAGTGGGGGGGGGGAGTGCTTTTTGTTGGGTTTTTCTATGGAAAAATGTGAGCCAGGTGAAAGATGCCAAAGCAGGGAGGTGGCTCAGGAGTGAGTCTCTCTTTGGAGTGGATCCTCAGCTGCAGCAGTGCTGGGCACTGCCACACAGCCCAGGCACTGCCACACAGCCCGGGCTCTGCCACACAGCCCAGGCTCTGCCACACAGCCCAGGCTCTGCCACACAGCCCAGGCTCTGCCTGTGCCAGCTTCAGACTCTGCTGGAGACAGGAGCATGCAGCCCCTCTGCAACAGGGAAGGACAGAGGTGGCCAACAAGGTGACAAGAGGAAAGACAAGCTACAGCTCCAGGGAGAAGACACTGCTGTCCCCAAGCTGGAGCTGTGCCACGTGCTGGCACGAGCAGTGACCTGTGCATGCTGCAATCCCTCCAGGCACACGGCCAGCCTCGGGGGCTGCTCTTTACCTTGGCTGGGAAAACCATTCTCTGTCCTTTCAGCATCTGCTCTGGATCAGTCCCAGGCCAAGGAGACTCTAGACTTGCTCTAGACTTGCCTCCTTCCTAGTGCAGGCAGAAAGGCAGCTCAGCAAGGCTGGGCAGGAACCACCTGGAACCCTCCCACCCCCAGTGCTGGCAAACAGAGACCCAAGCCCTGTTTCTCTGCTCTGCCCTGATGGTAAAAGTGCTGCTGAAATGTGGTGTGGAGCACTGGGCTGGCTGGGTGAGTCTGCCTAAGCTTAGGGATGGGTTTGCAGAGATCACTCCCAGTCCTTGTGATGGTTTTTGTTCCTACTGACTCTGACCCTCCTCAAGAATTTCCAAGGCCTGCTGAGTCACAAAATGTTCTTGCTGTCACCTCATTTCCAGCTTCATGGCTCTGCTGCCAGCAACACAACACTTGGAAGGCTTCACAGCCATTCTGAAATGTCAATATTTGCTCCAGGGCAGCAGAGCTCAAAAAGCCATCACAGCCTGTGGCTGGCACAGCTCTTATTGCATGGACCAGCCCCTGGGATGCCAGGAGGAAGGATCAGGGTCTGGGACCTGGTTTATCAGTTTTGCTGTGTTTGATCATTCTCCTTGCAGGGATTTGCAGCCTCTCACCAGAGAGCAGCACCAGACCCTCTTGATTTGGATCCAGAACTGAGCTCAGCACGCAGAGAAAAGGGGTGGAACCAAGTTCTTTATCCTGGGGTCCCTGGAAACATTCCAGGTCAGGCTGGACAGGGTCCTAAACACCTGTTCTGGTGAAGATAATTCTTTGTCCTGGGGTCCCTGGAAACATTCCAGGTCAGGCTGGACAGGGTCCTAAACACCTGTTCTGGTGAAGATACCCCTGCTCAGTGCAGAGGGGCTGGACTAGATGGACCAGGGTCCTAAACACCTGGTCTGGTGAAGATACCCCTGCTCAGTGCAGAGGGGCTGGACTAGATGGACTTCCAAAGGTCCTTTCCAACCAAAGCTATTCTAGGATAAGTTAAGGGGAAATAAAAAAAAAAAAGTAACTTGGGTTATGTGCCAAGGTCATTTTCTGGTGCAGAGAAATCAATCAAACACTTCTGTCCCTCCTGCCCTTAGCTCCAACCCATCAGGGATGTTTTGTGGATTCACACCACTCTATACCAGCAGCATCTGGTTCATTTGCCTCCCAGAAAAAATTTTAAGCCCTTTCTCAACTGTCTGTATAGAGATAAAGAACTGCACTGACAAGAATTTATTTATTCCTGCAAATAAAAGTGGTTTTGCTTTGAAAGGAACTGAAACACTGAGCCTCCTACCTTATCTTTCAGCTTCTCCATCCAGCTTCTCACTGAAAAATAAGGAAAAATAAAAGCTGCAATCATGTTGCTTCTGTTAATTAGTAACAAGTGATAGTGATAACATTAAAACAGACAGCAATTAAATTGATAAGCTGATAAGGCTGAGCATTAGATTACCTCTTTTCTCATTCATGAGAAAAAGCAAATGCAGCAAATCAACACAAGAAAGTCTTGGAGTGAGTTGGCAGGCAAGCAGCTCACCTTTGGCTGAGCAATTCCCATCTTCAGAGTGATTTAGAAAGGAAAATAAAAACCAGTATTTCAGGTTGTGGATTTTTGGCCATCACTTCTCCTACAAACACCGGGGTGTCTGACCAGGAGAAAACCTTTCAGTGCAGTTATCCCCTCCACTGGCCTCCTCTGTGTGGATATTCTTCCTGTATTTTGTATAGCCTGTAATAATGGCTAAAAATGTATTTTTCACTGCCTTTTATTCCCCTGCTTTTCTGGAATAGCCACTGCCTGCTCTGGGAAACCTCCAGAGGGCTGGGAAGGCACTGGAGGGGCTGAAGCACAAACCCAAGCAAATTTATACTGCCAGCACTGCGACGTTCTTCTCCTGACAGTTAAATAAAATATGAAATATCACAGCTGAGAATCAAAATTGTGCAATGGCAGGTGCTTTGGGAGGGAATATTCACTGATGTCAAAGAGCTGCAAGGGCTGAGCAGTGGGTGCAGGAGTCACTAACACCACAGGTTGTGTCTGCACGGCAAAATGCCCACAAGGATCCACCAGGATTTTACCAAATTCCTGCTCATAGGTAATAGGCAATAAAAAGTTAAATATTGGGTTTTTTGGGAGGCTCAGCAACTGTTTTTCCAAGGATTCTCATTTCTCCAGGAGGGCAATGCTAAAGGCACAGGGGACTCTTGGATGCAGCAATGTCCTTCTGAGGGATATTTCTTCCAGGGCACATTAAATCCCAAATGTAACACAAAGTTTATGGATTTAGACCTGATTTCCAAGCCTGCTTTGTTATGAAACGTCCCTTCAAAGCCTGAATTAGCAATATCAGTGTCTGCAGCACTCAGAGCACCCTTCTGAAAGGAGCCTTTCTGTGATGGGGAGGGGGCACAGGAGGGCCAGCAGCAAATGGCTGCTTTATGTCTCAGACACAGCACAAGTTCAAAGCCATCTGAAAACTCCCTTTGAAGTGTTAGCAACATAACACCTTCCAAACAGAAGGATCCCAAATTAGCTAAAGGTGAACACATGTGAAAGAGGCACAGCTGCACTTATCTCTGATGGGGAGCTGAGAAAAAAGATTAATTACCCAGGAGAGGGACACACACAGAGCACTGGAAGAGGACAAGAGGTCTTGTTTTATCGGCTCTTCCCACCATCAGTCCTGGCCTGCAGAGGCTAAGCCATACAAAACTCAGTTTAGGGAGGTGCCACCACAATCCTCCTCTGCCAGCCCAAGCTTGCATGCCCTGGATTCACAGAATCCCTGGTTTGGAAGAGACAATCAGGATCATCGAGTCCAACCCAGCCCCAACAGCTCAACTCAGCCCTGGCACCCAGTGCCACATCCAGGCTTTGTTAAACACACCCAGGGATGGTGACTGCACCACCTCCCCGGGCAGCCATTCCAGAACTTTATCACCATTTCTTTTTCCTAATATCCAACCTGTATTTCCCTTGGTGCAGCTTGAGGGAGCTCCCAGTGGAATCCCAGAGAGGAAGGAAACCCCTGGCTGCCCTGGGCTGGGTCTCCAGGTGTGACACTGCCAGGAGTGGTGACAGTGGCTCAGCCACGCAGCTGCACACCCACAGGGCTGGGGACAGCATCCACACCTGCAGTGCTCAGCTGGCCCAAACCCCAGCTGAGCACAAAGCCTATTTTTACACCTCTCCCAACAATTCCATGGGATCAGTGATCTCACCAACAGCCGACCCACTTTCCTGCACTGAACAACAGCAGCAATTAACTCCAGAGTATTTCTGCCAAGGCAGAGGCAGGGGCTGAGCTAAGAATATTCTATACCTATTTTTAATGAACACAGATGCTGGCTTTGTTCCCCTCTGCTCCACCAAACAACAGCAGCAGGCCCGCTGGGGCCCACCAGCTCCACAGTACAAATCTTTTATTTGCTATTACACATTTGTTTGTTATTAAACCCAGCCTTGTTTTCAGCCGTGAAGGTGCCTTTGGAAATCAACCCAAGGTGATTCTCCCTGGCTAGGTGCCTCTCCAGGGGATGTTCTAATGCAACCACAGCCTCTGACCTTTGCTAGAGGAAAATAATGGCTCCAAATTAATGAGGTTCAGGCAGGAGGTCAGGAACCCTTCAGTGCTCTGGCAGGATTGCACCAGGAAGGAGCAGAGAGTGTGGAGCTGTCACAGCCAAGGGGCCAGCCCTGTCAGGCTGGGGCCAGGACAAGTCAAGGAGCACTGGGTTACCATGAATTACAAACTCTTCTCATGTCACCCGTGCACTGTTCCAACACCTGGCAGGAGATCACAAACCCCTGTGTCACCACAACTGAGCACTCGCTGCTCCGGTGATTTACCCATCTGTGTGTGGGCAGGAGACAGAGCGTTATTCCAAGGCAGAATTGATATCTATGCTAAGCAGCTACCATCAATTAATTCCAGGCTTCAGACTAATTATGCAACAGGATCCATAATTAATATTCTGGCTGGGTCTTGGGAGAGGAGCGTTGTGGCTGGCACCTTCCCATGAAAATGCTGCGCTCTCCAAGAACACCAGGTGACTTGCCAATGAGGGCAAGCAAATAATTAGTAAGAAATACTCTGGTCCATGTATTTTTCACCATCCCCTTTATTCCTCCTTTCTCTGATTGCTGAATGGCCTGAAGAAATTCCAAGAGTCTCTGGGTGTGAATTACTAACAAGTGTCTGCAGTGCTGGCTCATCTTCCACTGCGCTTTCAGGATGGTGACTGGTCCAAACTCTCTGCCTCAGCTTAATTTTGATCCCTTGCTTTCATGGGGAGCTAAGTAAGATGAGTGTGGAGCACTTCAGCAAATTACATACATAATCTGACATTTCCTCAGTGATTTATATAATGTCTGCATCTCTACAAATTAATTTTAAATAACATATAGCTTAAGATTAAGCCAGTCAGGAGCACAGAGGAGGAGCACACACGTCTGGCCCTGGCCTCAGAGCAGCCCAGGATGAGTTCAGACAGATGCAATGTGCTATTTTTAGGCAGTTTCACCCAGCTTTCCCCTCCCAAATGTGCAGCAGCTATTCAGAAGCTCTCAAAGAAGAGAAGAAAGTGGGGTTCATTTGCAGAGGTAAGCAGCAGCCTGTGGTGTCTGCCTGGCCCTTTTGGGAGGGACCTGGCCCAAAGGGACAGTCACAATCCCCTGTGAGCAAAACCCTTGTGGAAGCTCAGGTCCTGGCAGATGCAGGCTCAGGAGGGGACAGCAGGTGACACCTGAGGGAATATGGCACTGGATGCCCAACATCAGAAAAGTGCTCTGAGGTCTCCCCAGAGCCTTCTCCTCTCCAGGCTGAACACCCCCACCTCTCCCAGCCTGTCTCCAGCCTCAGAGCATCTCTGTGGTCTCCTCTGGGCTCGCTTGGGTCCACATCCCTTTTATGTTGAAGCCCTCACTCCTGATGTCCCTCCCTGCTGCTGTTCCAAGGACTGTCCATCCTCAGACAAGTTCTTTTTCATTTTCCAGGTCTCCTGTGCCCCCCTCTGTCCTGGCAGCTGCAGGGGCTGGGTGCCAGAGCCTGGCTCTGCCTTTCAGCCTCACCACAAGGCACCACAAATCTCCCTCCAAAGGCTTTTCCCTGCTTTCCTCTCCACCCTCCTCTGAAATCAGGAGCACAAGTCCTCAGGGCCTCTTGCTTTGCCAACTTTTAGTAATCCTAATTGCCTAATTATCCACTCCAATGCAATGATAAAGCTGCTTAATAATTCTGTTCGCTTCTCATTCATTCTCTCCCTTCCCAGATAAGAAAATGCAAAGACTTCTGGTGGAGATTTCAATCAATAATTCATGCCCCAGTGCCATCAGCTGTGTCTCCCCCCTCCCCTCTTGGATGCCCTGCTGCTTTGTCTTGTCACTTTGGTTTCATCTAATCAGCTTGTTTTAATCATATCCTCTTTTTTAATCATCGGTTAAAGCAATTCTGTTTTTCCATGGCACATTATCACTCATCCCTGCAGATGTTGCCTGGTTTCCAAATCCAGCATTACAGCTTCATTCCAGAGCTCCATCCTGCTGCTGATGAAGCTTCATCCATCACCTTTCCTTTTAATAAATCTCCACCACGACCCCCAGATGGTGAAAATGTGGCTCTGCCAGGGATGGGGGATCCTCAGCTTCTCTGGGCCCCCTGTGCCAGGGCCTCACCACCCTCACAGTCAAGAATATTTTCCTAATATCTACTTCAAATCTGCACTCTTTCAGCAAAGGAGAGCTGGTTAAAGTGCAGAACATAAGGAAAAGATTAATTATTTTCAGTCAGTCTGTATCTACCAAGCAACCTGTCCTGTTCCATTACAGATTTCATCCCTTTCTCTTGCAGGTTAAACTTTTTTTCCCCAAATGAGACTTGTGAGAACAATTTTGCAGAAATGCTTCGTGCTTCATCTGCTCAGCTCTGACAACTTAATGGCACAAGGGTGCATCTGCTCCTTTCCCTTAAAAAAGCACAATTTTCAATTTACTTACTAGCACAAATAAATAATAAAGAAAATGGCATCTGCCTGGAAGGCAGCATATTTTTAATTCCAGAACAACTACACCTACCTGATGGGAATGTTGATGCATGAATTGCCCAACTGGAGAAGACTTGAACAGCTGGATAATCAAACAAACGTCAAACTGACAATCACCATTTATGTTCTCAGAGAAAAATTTTGCTTGGGTGAACTTTGAATTAACCCAGTGAACTTTAACAGCCACCATGGCACTGTCTGCTCCCTGACCTGCACCATCTACCCCCTTTTCCCTGCCTGGCCAGCTGCAACCCAAGTCTGGCTGCAGCCCAAGCCTGCCTCAACCTGCCCAAATCTCTTGGAAAAGAAATGGACATGGGGAGACAACTCAGCACACTCATCCAGAAAGCAGGAACTAAATTTGGCTTCCCAGCTCCCTTCCTGACCTTTTGACACTCCTTTCCCTACGACATTAGGTCTGGTTCCTCCTTTTCCTTTTCCCTTGCACGTTTTAAGCTATTTTCCACTTTATCTGCCCACAGTGCGTAGCCCCTCGCTGAGGCTGGCAAAGGTGCCTTGGCATTTCTCTGTGAACTCAGTTCTTCTGTGGGGTCTTCAAAACACATTTTGACATCTACACACTATTTGTTTCTCCTTCAGTGGCCCCAGGCAGGCACAAGATGTTAAAAGCAAGCCAAGGTACAAAACCTCCCGTTATCCAAAAAGGCATCAGCAGGACGCTGCTGTGAACTGGCTGTCACAATTTGTTGTATGATTAAATATTTACTGATCACACTGTGTTCAAAAGCTGTGTCTGCTCTGGGAGAGGAAATGCAAACTTTGTTTATGGAGATGGCAACACCTCTGCTGGAGCACACGTGGGATCAGCTTCTGCCCTGGCACAGCTCCTGGAGTGGCACAGGGAGTTGCCAGCAGTGAGAACCCACCCTGCCTCAGCTCATGGGCTTCCTGTGTGCTGAAAATGTTCATATTCACCAGCTTTCAGAGAAACCCAGACTGGTCTGGGTTAAAGGGACCTTAAAGACAGGCTTGTTCCACCCCCACACCTTCCACCATCCCAGATTGCTCCAAACCCCCTCCAACCTGGCCTTGGACACCTCCAAGGATGGGGCAGCCACAGCTTCTCTGGGAGGAGAACCTGTGCCAGATCACCCCCACCCTCACAGTCAAGAATTCCTTCCCAACACCCCATCTAACCCAGCCCTCTGGCAGTCTGAAGCTCTTCCCTGTGTCCTGTCACCTCATGCCCATGTCTGAAGTCCCTCTCCATCTCTCCTGGAGCCCCCTGAAGCCCTGGAGGGGGCTCTGAGCTCTCCCTGCAGGCTCCTCATCAAAGCTGTATCCTGCTGAAGATGAAAAATCTTTCTTTACTCACGGGCCTTGACTTTGCAGCTTTAACAACCTTTTTTAAGGTGGCATTTGTGTGCTGTTTATTTACCCAAATGGAACTACTTAGAAGCAGCAGCTGCAGAGGCAGTTTGTATGAAAGAATGCTTCCAGGCTTTTCCAGAGCACTGATACACCTCTTCCAGAGTTCTTCTGATCCCTGCACTCTCAGTTCTAAAACTTTGCTGTACAATTATTTTTTTTTCAGAGGTCTCCAGTAAAAAAATTAATTAATGGTTTATTCTTCCCATGATTCATCCACTGCAGCAGGTGAACTTCAATCACTTTTCTTAAAAAGTCTGGGACAAGCACCATGGAAGAATCTTGGTCCAAACAGTTAAAATTTGGTAAAGTTATCAAGAACTAGAATACAACAGAATATAAATCCAACAAATTTAATGATTGCCATGGCTTGTGCAGAGTTACAGGGCAATGCCTTGAGGAGAAATATTACCCTTCCCCAGCCAGTGCAGTCAAGGCCAGGTTGGGCAGGGCTTGGGGCATCTGGGCTGGTGGAAGGTGTCCCTGGCCACCAGCCTGCAGAAGGCTGTGAACAGAGAGGGTCTTCGAGGTCCCTTCCAGTCCCAACCATTCCGAGATTCCACAATCTCAACCCTACTGGCTGATTTTGGAGAAGCTTCGAGGTGCACTGCGATCCTCAGTCTGCAGATCCTCAGATCCTTAATTTCCTGATTGGTACAGGAAATGACACTACAGCAGCTGAGCATGTGGCCCTGGAAGATAAATCCTCCTGCCAGCAGGCTCTGTGTTGTGCTGTCAGTCTGCTCACATCCCCTGGGGATCAGAGGGAACCAGCAGGTGAAACACGCACGGAGCCGCTCGGTATCCGCGGGGAAATCTGCACCATCCCATCCCAGCCACCAGAGCTGAGCTGCACAGACACTGTGGGCATCTCTGCCCCTGTATTTTAGCTCTTTCTGGCACTAAGTCCCCCTAAAATCACTGCTGGTTTTGAGGAATGGCTGGAGGGTTTGACCCTGTAAATTTACAGGAAAAAAGCCCAAGATGGAATTTGGTCCTGTGCTGTCTTTTAATGCCCATTTTTCTCCAAGCCTGTTTTCTGCTCCATAACCCAGCAGCCTCTCCCACAATCTGGTATAAGACTGAACAGATTCTGGCAAAGACAGGATAGACTTTTTGCAAATTAAAACTCAATGATAGGTTGCAGTGAGGGGAGGAGTGGAAAAGGTGGAGAAGCTGCAGGTGGAGAGCACCTCATACCTCCCTCTGCTCCAAGAGCACCTCAGTTCAGCAGCAAAATGGTGATGCCCTGAGAGGCTACCTGGAACAGAGGCTGGGCAGAGGAATAAAGGAATACAGGAGGTATTTATTAAAGGCTCTCAAAGGATTCACCTTGGGCAGTGCAAGAGCCCAGCTGTGGCTCTGACCAAGATGGACCCCAAGTCATGAGTTTTCACACTTTTATAAGTTTTGGTCCATTTCCATATTGGGGTTAATTGTCCAATTACAGCTCCAGGTTGTGCAGTCCCATCCTCCCAGGCTGCTCTCCTCAGTTCCCTGTTGTTTGCACTTTTTGGGGCTGAAGCTGCAGCGGTGTCCTTGGTTCTGGGCTGGAAAAGGATTGTTTTGTGTGACTGAACTGTCAGGAGAACTTGCTAACACTCCATATGAAGTTCAGAGTCACACACTAAGGCAGTACAGAATCTGAAATATATGAAAGCCAAAACTTAAGGCATCAGTTATTTGATTAAATACCTTCCAAATCTTCAGCTGAAGCCACGTGATACTCCTCTATACTGAGAGGAGAGGGCATTTCTCATTGAGCCCTCTCTAAATGCAAACCACAGAGATCTTCCTGCCCTCCTGGCAGAGCTCATGGCCTTACCTACTTTAAAGGATCAGCAGCTACACTGCAAAATTTATTTTTGTGCTTCAGTTTATGTCTGATATTAATCAGGCTCGGAAAAGATTCTTGGTTTGCTTTTTTCCTTCCATAAAGAACAAAAGTAATTTTCAGAATCCTATTTGCTGGGGACACTGTATGAAGGATTTGCCAGCAGCAAGGGCTGAAATAGGGGATTTTCCATTTTTGTGTTTAAGAAAAAGGATATATTTTTCTTATTTCAAGTTTTGGCCTTTATTTCATCTGTCAAGAGGCAGCACTCCCCATGAAATGACATAAAGATCAATAAAGGACTAAATGGTTGGAAACAAAAATGATAGAGTTGACCTTTGAAGGAAGAAACAGGTATTAGACTGTGTTTTCAGCCAACAATTATTCCACTAATTAAACCACAAAGCCCTGAGCATCGATTAGATGCTAAAAATAAGATCTGATTATCACAGAGATTAATTTTCCTGCAAATCCTTGGGAAGAGCAGCATTGTCCAGTGTCAGTCACAAAAGGAAAACAAACTTGCTTATGTCTGCTAACAGGACAAGTCTCATCCCACATTCCTCCTGCATCCAGAACTGAGCAACAATTCCCACTGTGATTCTCTTGTGATCAAATACCAAATGGAGCCTTAAAGTTCCTGACACCTGCCCCTGACTTCTTGTGTAACTGTGGGCAAGCAAATTGATCTCTCATTCCATTTTCCATCCTTGCTGTGGGAATATTTAAGATACAATAGATCATATCTAGCAGGTCACTTGTGTTTCCTTCCCTTGTGTCAGAGCCTCTTCCTTCATAGTTTAAGAGCCCCTACTGTAACATCTCCATCTGGGTGGGATGTTCTGGGAGCTAAGACAGACAGTACAAATACTAAATCACAGTAAAATGGGATTTTTTGGAAACAAATGTTCTTTAGGACGTCATTATTTTAAGCACCCTGTTCCACCCCAGGAACTTCCACTCTCCCAGGTTGCTCCAAGCTCCATCCAACCTGCCCTTGGACACTGCCAGGGATGGGGCAGCCACAGCTTCTCTGACCTGGGATAACTGGGACACACCAGGAAATTCAGTGCCAGCCAAAACAATGGCTCTGCTATCTTTTGTGTTGTGAGAGTGGTGACAAGAAGATGCTGTCCACAGGGATCTGGGCACCTGGATCACTGCTGAATGCTCTGGGAAAGTCACTTCATGTCTCTGAGTTGGCTCCCCAAAGGCAGAAGAGGGTCAATGGCATCAGCTGCCTTTGTGCAAGACTTGTTTGGATACTATGACTTGTAGACCCCTCCCTGGAGCTGCACAAGGGGGATAATTATTCATTTCTTCTATTTCTAAACATGCCAGTGCCTCATGAGCATTGGAAAATGATAGTGTCTTGTTTGCCATAAATGCAGTAATTATAGCTAAAACTCTTCATTTACATGGAAATGACAAACAACAAATTAGAATCAAGCATCTACAATTAGGATAAAAAGCCACAGCAATTTGTTATTCTTTGCAAGAAATCATTTTTCACATCATTTACTGGGAAGGAAGTCTCATTATATAATGATATTTAGCTCTTCAACTACTTTTCAGCTTCGCAGCTTTATTAATTGCACTCACAACAGTTCTCTAATATAAACAAGCATCTTCATCTGCTGGCTGGGAATCCAGAGCTGACAGCACTGACAGGATGTGGAAACCCAGAGCATTGCGAATATTTCTCTGCTCTGGGGTGTCCTGACCCCCAGGGTGTCCAACACAGGAGGGACACTGACCTGCTGGAGGGGGCCCAGAGGAGACCACCAGGATGATCAGAGGGATGGAGCCCCTCTGCTGAGAGGAAAGGCTGGGAGAGCTGGGGGGCTCAGCCTGGAGAAGCTTTGGGGTCACCTCACTGTGTCCTTCCAGTGCCTGAAGGGAGCTGAGAGCAGAGGAGGAGAGAGACTTTTCACAAGGGCCTGGAGGGACAGGACAGGGGGGAATGGCTTCAAACTAACTGAGAGCAGGGCTAAATTAGATATTAGGAAGAAATTCCTCCCTGTGAGGGTGGTGAGGCCCTGGCACAGGGTGCCCAGAGAAGCTGTGGCTGCCCCTGGATCCCTGGCAGTGCCCCAGGCCAGGCTGGATGGGGCTTGGAGCAGCCTGGGATGGTGGAAGGTGTCCCTGCCCCACTGCAGGGGGATGAAACTGATGCTCTTTAGGGTCCCTTCCCACCAAAACCATTCTGTGATTCTCTGATTCTATTCACAGCCAAATGGAGACCCAAAGCCAGCAAAGAAAACAGAGGGAAAACCTGCAAATATCTTCAGCACAGCTAAAACTCCATGGGTATTTCTCAGTAATAATGACCCAGACACCTGATGATGGCAATCAAACAAAATGGTTTTACTGAGCCTGTGCTGGCTGAGGAGAAAGCAAGTCTGACAGACAAAAATCCTTGCAGGAGGCAGAATGTGACTTATGCTGCTATATCCCAATGAAGGAGCTACAAATACAAGGAGCAGACAAAAGGTAGACAAGGCAGCTCCATTTTTAGACTACATGGGGATAAGTGGCTGATTTCAAACACTTCAAAAAAAACTCAGAAGGGAAGTGCTTTAAAGAAGAGGAGCAATTTTGATTACTGGCTAGATGGGCAGCTTCAAGGTGTGGGTTATGGCAGGACCTCTTTTGACCTGCTTTTCCAAAGAGCACAAGGCCAAATTCAGCCCCAGACAAGCAAAGCTGGTTTCATGGGGCTGATGGTGCCAAACTGTGCTGTCAGGGCTCAGCAGCAAACTGGAGCAGTGCCTGGGCATCACTTGGAGGCTGCAGCTCCTGCTTCCCCTTCAGATTTTATCCACCCCTGAGAGAGGTGCCCTGGCTTGGGAGGGTAAACACCAAACTAAGTGCTGGAATCTGAAATGCAGGGAATTCTCAGAACTTTGGGCCTGGAAGCCAAAGCTTAGACTTAAACACAGGATTTGATTTGAGACCTTAGAAGAGGCTTCCAAACTTAGGGCTAGAAGTGAGAATGTGGATTTATAGTTTAAAGCAGAGACATGTTAAGTGGAAGAAAGTTTAGAGTTTTAGAGTTTAGGACATAAAAAAAATAAAAGCAGTTCCAAAGGTAAACAAGAAGTTTAGAATGCAGCACTGTGGGTTTGTGTGCCATTACATGATTGGCTAAAAAAGCTTACACTGTAGCATGAGTCCATAAGACAAAATACTTAAAGATTGGGTCAAAAACATAAATATCTTTGTTGGCAGTGTTTTATTGGTCAATAAATCCTGAAAAGGATTGTAACTAAGGGTCTTGTGACCTTCTGAGCCGTGCAGTGAAGATGTGAGCTGAGCTCACCCTCCCTGCCTGTGTAGAAGATAAGAAAAATAAATCACATCATCTAAAAAACTCAACAGTCTCTTCTCTAAGTCATTCAAAATTCCTTCAAAAAACCCCATAACTAAGCACTAGCTCTATCTCCACATCCCTCTGGTCTTGTACCTCCAACCTGGGTCCTCATAAATGAAGTTTGATTGCAGTAGAGAGGCTGTTCCAGGGGCTGCTGTGAAGCAAAACCTCTCTTTTCTCTGCAGCACCTATCAACAGTTACGGGTGAGGATTTGCAGACAAATTAATATCCCAAAATCTTGGGGATGTTTGCTGCCACCCACTGAACTTTATAAAATCACCATCACCTCCCAGACAAGCTCTGCACAGCCCTGCAGTGAAGGGCTGATTTATCCTCAGAGCCTCTGCTCTCCACACTTCCCATTTATTCCACACATGGCACAGAGCACTGCTCCTGTGTGGCTCCAGTCTGTGTACTGCAATACCTCCCAAACACACACCCAGAGCTGTGGCATCCTCCCATCCCACTCCTTCCACTCAGAAATGAATAAATCTGGAGTTTCTCCAAGCAGATTAAGACAATCAGTAACAATTTGCTTACCCTGAAAGGGCATTACCCTGACTGGAACAGGTCAGAGCCCACTCTCTGATTAGGACAGTGACATGATGTGGCTCTAAGAAGATATTTTGAGTATCTCTGAGTGAACTCCTGATTTTGCTGCCATCATCTGTCCAAATAATGAAGAAACAATTTGATGCAAGAGAACCTTCACAACATTATCTGGATAAAGCCTCAGAGGCCAATCTGCTTTCAAAGCAGCAGCAAATGTTTATGATCTAAGTGCTGAGGACCACTTGGTACTGCTTGCTTTCCAAAGACCACCAAATGGGCCAGAAAAGTTTCTGTTGGCTTGGCAAGGGTGGTCAGCCCTCTAGGAAGGCAAACTCTGCAGAGAGAGACACAGAAAGAAATCACTGAGAAACCACAAGGAGGAAATAAGCAGAGGACACTTTCTAAACTCATTTTTTGTACTGGCCTGATTGCACTGTGGTTTGAAAGAAGATATTTAGATTAGATGTCAGGAAGAAATTAATGATGCTGAGGGTGGTGAGGCACTGGTAGAGCTTGCCCAGAGCAGCTGTGGCTGCCCCACTCCTGCAATGTTAAATCCAGCTTGGATGGGGCTTGGAGTAACCTGCTCTAATGGAATATGTCCCTGCCCATGGTAGGGGGTGAAACAAGATGGGAGTCTATGATTCACAAGTGAACTGCTCTTATTTTAGCTGCAAGACTAACAAATATTAGCAAGGAAAGAGGTTGGGGTTGTCAAAATCTCTCCTTAGTCTTCTAAAGAAATAACTGCAATTTTTTTTGTTTTTAACACTCAAATATTCTGCACAGGAAATTCCCAGGGGGAAAGCTGCCTTTTCCACAGCACAAACAAAACCTCTATGGGCCCTGAAATATCTGAAATTCTTTGTAGGTACAGAAAACAATGAAACTGCAGAGCACGTCTGAAATTTAGTCCTAAAGATGAGAAGCAGTTTACTGGCCTTACCCTGTAATATAATACCCTGAATCAGTTGACAGATTTGGGCAATAACTGAATAACCTAGTTACAGATTTGACTGACAGACCCAAAGAACTGTTGACTCAAGCCAGTTCATCACAACATCCTGCTTTATCAATCTCCCCAGACTGAGAAATGCTATTTGTCCACTTGAACCCAAAGGGATACAGGAGCTGAAGTCTCATTTTTAAAGTCCACTTCAAAGAGATAAACAGATCCGCCAAAACCAAAGGAGCAACAACCCACACATTTCCATGTGAGCTGTTGGACCCATAACCAACTTTGGGAACCCACAAGTAATTTAAGCATTCAGGAAAAATTCCATTTGGTATCTGGGAACAGCAAACAAGACCCTGGGAAGCTGAGCAGAGCAAATCTGGTGCCTTGCTGGAAACGCAATGACTTTCTGTGCTATTGCACCAGCTTTTCTGCCTTGCAGCCCTGAGATAAAATCATGCAGGAGGGAAATTAACTCAGCCCAACAGCAACAGCAGGGCAGCCTGACCACAAAAGAAAACAGGCAAAGTCCTCATCCAGGGAAGGGGATGACACAGACTTACACTGAAATCTGCACTCAGCTGCCTGTCTTTGGTCCCTCATTTAAATTATTGACAAGATCACATCTCTGATTTCAGTATGAAAGTGCTTTCTATGTGGAGCCTGGTTGTGGGAAATGGATTTGTAGAGAATTCTTCAAGTATGACAGAAGGCTTACATAGTATGTGTTTGTATGTAACCTTTGAGATAAGAAATGCTGACTTAGAAATGGAATAGGACAGATATTGTTGGGAGAGAAATGGAACTAGAAACAAGTTTCAAAGGATGGCCTTGCAAATAAGACTGGATACCTTAGAGAAATAGAACTATGAAAGATGCAATGTTGTAGGACCCAGGAGGGGTAATTTCAGATGGTTGGCTTTAAAGCATTTACAGCATGGTGTGGCTAAAGCTGATAGGCCAAGAAACACTTATAATGTATTGTAATTAGGAAATAGGTAGCTTCTGTTTTCAATAGCGTGATTTATAACACCTGTATTGTCTCACCCTTCACATGAGACTGAAAATGGAATAAAAGTTTTTTAAATGCCTCTCAGTTGCTCCATCTTTGGGTGAGAAAAAGGCATAATCTGACAAAATTGGTGTTTTGTGTGAGGAACAAAATATTGATTAGTTTTGTGTTGTAAAATTGTATAAAGACATGAAAGCTGGTGAATTCACCTGGTGAATTTGAAAGTGCTTTGGAAAGTCCCTTCCCTTCCTGAGTCACAGCTCCCTGCCAGTCTGCAAAACCAGACAGTTTTTGGGTTTTCTGTCCCCAGCACGTGGTTAGGGGCTGCAGGGGGAACCTCGTGCCAAAGGAAGGGAAGTTAAGGATGCACTGGATCAGCTGAGCCCCACATCCCATCTCTGAAGGCAGACGCTCCCAGAGAAAGGCAAACAGGGCTGACACTGCCCTTCCTCACTCTCCTGCCTGCCCCAGTTCACTGCAGACCCAGGGCTCACAGCCTTCCACTTCTGCAGGCTTCAATGCAGATTTTTGTCCCAGCAACTGTGAACATTTAATGAGCAAAATGTAATGCAGCAGGAAGAGACTGAATTTCTTGTTACTAATTTCTATTGTTGTCAGAGCTGAAAAGCCACCTGAGATCACACACATGTGATAAATGCTCTACAAACACACAGAGTCAGTGTCTGCCCAAAAGCAGCCGAAAGAATGAGCCCCCCAGAGCACTGCACTGTCCCATCTGTGAACACCAGGACTCAGGCACAGGGTGGGGAAGTGATTCCCTCCAGGACCCAGATGAAAAAGCAGCACTGGCTGTGATGAGATGAGGCAGCTTGGGCCAGAGCAAAGGTCAGGCTGGCTCAGTGAGACTGGCAGGGACCAAGAACATTTTTCCAGGAAAAGTTTATGGATGGGGACAGCATTGTGTTTGCAGGGGTCCTCGTGGCAGGGAGGAATGATGAATCTGACTCCATGTTCTCAGAAGGCTAATTTGTTATTTTATGATACTATGTTATATTAGAGAATACTAAACTATAATAAAGAATACAGAAAGGATACTTACAGAATGCTAAAAAGATAATAATGAAACTCATGACTCTTTCCAGAGTCTGGACACAGCTTGGTACTGACTGGCCAAAGAGTCAAAACAACTCACAGCAGAACCCAATGAAACAATCACCTGTGGGTAAACAATCTCCAAACACATTCCAAAGGAGCACAACACAGGAGAAGCAAATGAGATAAAAATTGTTTTCCTTTTCTCTGAGGCTTCTCAGCTTCCCAGGAGAAAAATCCTGGGAGAAGGGATTTTTCAGAGAATGTGAATGTCACAGGCCAGCACACAGCAAGGCTCCCCTTGCACACCCTCCTGGCACTCTGGGGCTCTGGACAAGATCTCTGCAGCCACTCCTTGCACAGAATCCCATTTCTCCTCTGGTTATCCATGTTCATTTATCCTCTTGGTTATCCTCCTTCTTCCTCATACCCTTCCCATCTCTGCTGTGTCCCTTTCCAGATGCACAGAGGGGCAGAATTGGAAAAGAGTATTCAGAGATTTTAAAATGCTGGGTGTTATTTTTCTCTGTTCTTTATTCCTCCAGGCCAGTGCTCCTAATGTATCACCCTCCCTTTTCTCTCATAAGGATTTGGAGCAAAGGCTTTGCTTTAATTTCTCCTTTTTGCCACAAGTCCCTAGTTTGCCATTCAAATTCACTCTCTTGTGGTTACAGGACTAGCAACAAAAACAAATCTCAGCCTAAATTTCCCCCTGGAACTTGACTGTCCCTTGGATTTTCTCCAGGATTTCAGAAATGGTATCAAGGCTTTCCTACTCACCCAGGCATAAATAAGCCCTATTTTCCCCATGTACTTACCCTGAGCATTAACACCCATCCATCCCAAGCTCAGAGGGACTGAGGGAACATCTTAGGTGGGGAACATCTCTGCATCCCTGCTCAGGGCTGGGGACAGGGCAGGATGGGTCCAGCACTCATCACCTGGGAGCCCTGTAGTGAAATCTGCTTTTAGAACCATGGAACTATAGAATTGTTTAGGTTGGAAAAGCCATTTAAGATCATCAAGTTCAACCAGCACTGCCAAGGCCACCCCTAACCCATGTCCCCAAGTGCCACATCCACATCTTTTAAATCCCTCCAGGGATGGGGACATCACCCTTTCCCTGGGCAGCTGTGCCTGTGCTGGACAATACCATGGTTAATGAATATTTTCATAATATCCAATCTAACTTCTGAGCAGTAGAGAGCAGAGGAGGGAAACACCTGAGCTGCCAGGCCATCAGAGGGGACTCCAGCATCCCCAGGAGCAATCCAGGTGGCTGCAGACCTCTCCTGGCTCATCCCAGGGAGATGAGGACAGGGGAACTCTCCTGCCCACCCACACTGTGTAATATATCCAGGGGAACTGCTGACAGGAGTTTGAAGAACATTCAGATTATATTTTTAAAAAATGGAAAATCCCACTGTTCTTTAAACCATCATATTCATCTTCAGAGCCCACACAGAAGTGACTAACCACAGCTTAATAATTAATCACTGCTGCTGTTAATTAGTGGCACTGAATGTGCTTTTCCTCCTGCAGGTGACTCCAGTTTGGGGCTGCCTGCTCTGGTTTGGAGGGATGGTGCTGCAGCCATCTCACAGAACCAGCAGGGTTGGGAAAGAGCTCCAAGACCATCAAGTCCCACTGTCTGTGCCAAGCCATGTCCATGCACTGCCACAGGAGCTCCCACCTGCAGCCACAGCTCCAGGGACATCCCTGGGGCCAGAATCCCCTGCAGTGCCTTGGGAAGGACTCCTGGAGCTGCATCCCAAGGCTTGCACTGTCCCAAAGGCATTTCTGTCTGCTTGGTGCTGCCAGGGGTAATCTGGTAGGGTTTGAGACATCCAGCCTGGCCCAAACAACCACTGTGGCTCTTGCTCTGAGCCTGCCAGGAGGCAAAGGCTGAAATCAGACACAAGGAGCCACTGATGGTCCCAGAGAAGGTCACAGATCCCTCTGCAGCTCCAAGGCTGTGGGATCAGAGCATTCACCAGAGCAATGCTGAGTTTTGTCAGCTGATTCTGACTTTGTCTGCTCCATTAAGACCTTAGCAAAACATGCCCCTGGCTGCCTCTGTCTACCAAAAGTTAAATTAACGCCCTGCCTCTCCTGCTCCAGACTGCAATGAAAGAATCACAGGATTGTTTAGGCTGGAAAAGTCCATCCAACTGTACTGGAGCAGGGTGGACTCACCACAGAGTCACTGCAAACTGTGACTGGAGAGGTGAAACAGCACACACAGCACACAGGAACATGGCTATGGGAGAGCAGATAAAACCAGAAAGCACTGCTTCCCTCAGGTCTAACATGATACTTGACCCTCTACCCAACACTCTCTAAAACCAAAAAATCAAAAGAGACTGTATTTAACCAGAAAATTAAATTGTATTTAACAGAAAATTACAAAACCCACAAGGAAGTTATTTTCCTGACAGAATATTTATACTGAACCCTATATTATAATTTTCCTGAATTTTCTTATGGGTAGTTGTAAGGAAAGCCAGGATTGAGCAGGGCAAAGTAACTCCCTCACTCCCAGGAAGAAACAGCTTCTGGTGGGACTGGAAGGGCAGACACTGAGAGCTCTCCTCACTCCTGAACCAGAGCACACACCAAAGCCATTGAGGGGTCTTGGAAATCCTCTGCTGGTGTCAGACTTGTCCCAAAGTGTGCAGAAGGAAATGCTGCAAGAACTGGCACACACACAAAGGCAGGAGGGTCACCAGGATGCCACATGTGCCAGGGGTGGCTTCCTGGGCTGTGCTCCTGGCAGGGACCCTGGAGCAGCCTCTGGATCACCTTGGCATCACTCACACTGATAAAGCCTCAGCACAGATGGTGCTGCTGATATATTAAAATAAATGACAGGCTATCAGTTTCAGCCTGGCTGAAACTCTTTATTACAGCCCAGGCTCGGATGGGGCTGTGATTAGAATTACTCAAAAACAAGGTGGGGGGGGAAATAAAAAAGAAAAAAGAAAGCAAAAGCCTCCAGTAATTCTCACCATATCGACCCCTGTCTGTGATTCATGTTGATGCTTAGCATCTTTGCAAGGCAACAACTGCTGGAGGTTTGAGGTAATTATTTTATTGTCAGACAAAAATGTGAGCAATTTGCTTGTTTCCAATATATGTCCCTAACTCACTCTTCAGGTAGAGCAGAACTTCTACACATATATATATATTATATAATATATATTATATAATATTTTATATATTTATATATCTTTTATATATTTATATATAAAATAGATATAATTTTTATATATTAATATATACATAGGTATATGTGTGTGTGTGTGTGTGTATATTTAGAGTTATTTCCAGGAAATAACTTGGATCTCCTTTGATTCTTAAGGGGTCTTAATCAGAGTGAACACCAGAGGGGAGACAGGTTTAGCATCAGTCATTTGTGGTTTGCACTGTCCAAGCAGAAAGTGCATCTACATTCTCAACAGGAAGGAACATTGTAAAATTACCCTCTCAATAAATTACTCTCTCTCTCCCTGCTACTTGTTGCAAAAAGCTCTTTTCCTCCATTTTTCTCTCACCAGCTGTGCCATGGGGCCAACATTTTAACCCCAAAGATCAGCCTCTGACGTAAATCCCCAGAAGGACAGAGGCAATTCAAGGCTGATGAACCTTCACATTCCCCTCTCTCTGTTTTCTGCATGACATAAAAACAGATTTTTGCACTGCAGTATAGATCACTATTAGAAAACAAATGTGATTTCTCCAATGTAAGGACAAGCCTCTTTTTACACAGCAAAGGCCACCCAGACAGGCACACAAAGGAAAAATGAGTAACTCTCACCCAGGGAAGGCACAGCCCTGCCTGTGTTCTTCAATCAAGCTAAGTGACTGCTGAAATCTAAAGAGAGAGAGGGGCTCAAAACCAGCTCCTCTGCCTAAATGGAGCCAAGTTTTCTGACATGTAGAGACTGAAGGGTAGCAGAAGAGCACTGAGAAGTGACACGTGTGAGGATGGGAAAGGACAGGATTACTGCACCTTGTATTTGCGGGGGGCCCAAATGAAGTAAGGAATGAATAATCTGACTCTATGTTCCCAGAAGGCTAATTTATTATTTTATGATCTATATTATATTAAGGAATACTAATCTAAACTATACTAAAGAATACAGAAAGGACACAGACAGAAGTCTAAAAGATATTAATGAAAACCTCCTGACTCTCTCCAGAGCCTCGACAGCTTGGCCCTGATTGACCATTGAGTCAAAACAATTCACATGAAACCAATGAAACAATAACCTGTGGGTAAATAATGTACAAACACATTCCAAAGCAGCAAAACACAGGAGAAGCAAATGAGATAATATTGTTTTCCTTTTTCTCTGAGGCTTCTCAGCTTCCCAGGAGAGAAATCCTGGAGAAGGGATTTTTCCAGAAAATATGACTGCCACAAGTGCAGACTAAAGAGAGAGCAAAGACACCATGATTTTACATTCCAGTGGGGCTGACAGGCATTCCAAGGCAGCTGACAGCCCAGAAGGATTCCTGCCTCCCCGTGCTGTGCAGGAACCCAGATGGTGCTTGGGCAGCAGATGCAGCCCAGCCTTTGGAGCACAGAGCTCTGCTGGCTAATGGACCTTATCCCTGATTCCAGGCACAAAAATATCCCCCAAGATAAATTACCTGGAGCAGCAAATGCAAAGTCATGCTCCAAGGCACTAACTTTGACACATCCTAACTTGAAAGCATGTGTCAAACTGATGGATAGAGGCAGACAGCTGGGGAAGGTCAGAAACGCTCAGACATGTGCCTGAGTTTTCCAACTTTGCTTTCTTGGACAAGAGCAACTGGAGGTGCAGCAAAAAGCCTTTTAGGAGTCTTCCTGTGCTGGGGAATTCCAGAAGCCTGGTGCTGCTACAGCTGCCCTTCTGTGCTATCCAGCAAGCCAAGGAGGGAGAATTTCATAGAATCATTAACGCCGGAAAAGATGACAAAGATCACCAAATCCAACCACCAACCCAGCACCAACCACCATTTCCACCACTAAACCATATCCACGAGTTTTTTGAACACTTCCATGAGTTTTTTGAACACAATAGTTTCTCTGGGCAGCCTGTTCCAAAGCTTAACAACTTTTGGTGACCCTTTTTTTTAACCCTTAGTAAAGCTTCCCTAACACTGTACACAGTTATCATCCGAGACTCCCCTACCTGAGCTGTGCAGGGGAGTCTTCTGTTGAGTTTTTGGGGTTTTTTGTTAGGGTTGGGATTAAATGTGTGAGATGGTATTTCTTGTTTGGATTTAGATGTTTATTAGTTCTTATCTATATCACAGTTTCACAAACTGTGAGTCCTACAGCACTTCCCTCTGACAAACTAAAAATGGAGCTGTATCTTTCTCTTTAAAAGGATTTTTAAGGATAAACTTAAATAAGAAAAGACACTTAAATTATTTTTACTTTTAACTCAATAACTAATTACTTGTGGCTCACAATGGGGACTTTTTAATCCAATTACACAAAAGCAGCCAAACCCATGGAGAAGAAGTGAAGAAGAAGGACCAGCATCTGCCCTAAAACCTCCATCTTGTTTATATATATTACTATATTTTAAAACCTTAAACTCTGCGTTTTCCACCCTGTGATATGACACACTTCTATTCAAACTCCACATCCACAATCCCTGTTCTACATTCCATTTTGGAAGTCTTCTCCACAGCCTCAGGTCAATGCAGTGCTCTCTTGGAGGTCAGTGCCTGCCAGCACAGAGTCTGAAATTCTCAATAACCTGGGTTCCAACAGTGTTACACAGATGTTTCCACCAGAGCAGCTGCTGAACCCTCCTTGCAGGTATTTCAGGGAATTTGTGTCTAGCAGGGTAGTGGGGATTAGGGCAGGCAGGACTGGCAGCAGCCCTCAGACTTGGATTCATCCATCAGAAACTTTCCCCAGTCACTGGGACCTCTCACACCAACCACAGTGACCAAAATTCCCTCTCTCCTCCCACAGCCTGGCAGATGATTTCTCCATGCCTTCATGCCAACTCTCTCTGAGGGGATTTTTGAAGGAATTTTGAATGATTTAGAGACGGGACCTCTGAGTTTTTCAGATGATGTGATTTATTTTTGTTATCTTCCACAAAGGCATGAAGGGTGAGCTTGGCTCACATCTTCACTGCATGGTTTAGAAGGTCACAAGATTTTTAGTTACAAGACTTTTTAAGGCTTTTTTATTCCCCAATGAAACACTCCCCACAAGGATATTTATGTTTTTGATCCAATCCTTAAGTATTTTGACTTATGGACTCATGCTACAGTGTAAGCTTTCTTAGCCAATCCTGTTATGACACACAAACCTACAGAGCTGTATTCTAAACTTCTTGTTTACCTTTGGAACTACTTTTATTTTTTCCTACATCTTAAACTCTAAACTTTCTTCCACTTAACATGTCTCTGCTTTAAGCTATAAATCCACATTCTCACTTCTAGCCCTAAGTTTGGAAGCCTCTTCCAAGGTCTCAAATCAAATTCTGTGTTTAAGCTTTGGCTTACAGGCCCAAAGTTCTGAGAGTTCCCTGCATTTCAGATTCCAATTCACTTCAAACTGAAGGAAAAGAAGCAGAAATGCTGTGGATGGGCAGGATCTCTTCACTCCTCTCTGCTATAGCCAGTAACTTCAGTTTAATACACTGTCTGATGGGGTTCCATCTCCTCTGTGGGCAGGAAGAGCCAAAAATGAGAAAATGCCTCTAAATCTTCCCCCAGCCCCTGGAGGCAGCACTTAAAGGCTGGTAACAAATGGGCTCAGTCTCCCTCTGACATGGGTTTTACTGGATGCATAAACATTGTGGAAGGGCTGGTGTTTCAAAGTAATATATCCAAGGATGTTTCAGTGCTGCTGTTTCCTGATACACTCCAACAAAAACGTCAGGGTAAAATATCAGCCTGATTATTGTGAGCCACAGCTTTGTGTCACCTGTTTCTGATAGCTGAGCTGGGAATCACCAAGACACCCTCCAATCTTCTGATTTACTCTTAGGATCACAGCACTGTTTAGTTTGAAAAGCCCCTCAAAGACCAAGACCAACCATTTCCTGAGCAGTGCCAAGCCACCACTAACCCAAGTCCCCAAGTGCCACATCCACACAGCTTTTAGATCCCTCCAGGGATGGAGACTCAACCACTTCCCTCATCTCTATCCCTTCCCTTTGCCTTGATTTCTGCCTTGAGGACAAGAGCTGAGGTGTTTCCAAGAGGAAGGACGTGGCTCCAGCTCATCAGGGGTTCATGCTCCATGGTTGGAATCTCCTCATCCCAGCTCACAGAGCAGACACACTGCTCCTGTCTTCCCTTTGAAGACACTGGCCTCATTCCCAAGGGCACAGCAGTCTTGTGCTGGATGGAAAAAGGGAAGAGCACCAAAGGGTGGAAGGTCAGGACCACAGGGCTCAGAACTGTCCAAGTTTTGTGTCTCCTGGAAGGTCCCACTGACCAAGATCCCAGCACAGGGCCGTGCAGGTTCAAGAAATAAGGAATATTAGAGAGACACACTCAACAAACCACCTTGGAATTAGATCTGACGAGGAGCAAAAGCCATCTCAGATGTGAATTGTCCCCTCCTGGGAGCTGCTCTGTTCTTGTAGCAGTGAATGTCACCCTGAGCTGGCTCAGAGGATCATCACTGCTCACAGACAGCATGCAGAATTCCCTTGGACAAGGCAAACCTGATTAACTATGAGTCTGCTCCAGGATTAAGATGCAACCATGAACAATCTCTTAAGCAAAAAAGAAGGAATTCCAAAGGGAATGCACATCCCTCACGAGGGACAGAAACATGAGTTAGGCACAGATTGATGGTGGGAGCTTCATTGCTGCTTGGGAGAGGGAAGGGGAGCTAGCAAGGAACATATGGAACTGTACAAATTACTTGGAGCACCCAGAAAGACAGGAAGAATAATCATCTCTGTTCCTGAGACTGCTCATTTCTGTCTGCAGCCATCTGGAACCCAGACCCTGCATGGCCACAGAACTCCCCTAAATACCTGTGATGGGGCAAGGCCACCGAGGGCAGGACTGCTGCAGGCAGCTGCACTTGGAACATGTGGGGAAGGAAAATTTGCTGGTTACACTCCTGATCCTGGCTCCTGCCAGCCTCTCCCACCTGGGATCCCTATGGACTGTCAGGATGGTGACTCTGAGGGTCCATTCCAGGGGGAAATGCAGGTGTGCACAACCTCCCTCCAGAAGGGAAAGGCAAAGCACTAATTTAATTCCCCTCCTTCAAACCCCCACTCTGCAAAGGCTCACTCGTGGGGTCACCGGGCCTCTCTGTGGTTTTCTCACCACCTTTAAAACACAGATGAGCCTTCCCAGGGTGATTAAGGAGATAAATGCATTAAAGATTAAAAGCACTCCGATGTTCCAATGCCACGAGCTGTAAGAGTACTTAAAATAGATCCATTTGGGGCAGCAATTAAAGAACATATTACTAATTTCTGAGTCTCAGCTCCTGCCTTCCTAATGCTGGTTATTTTTGCCCATAAAAGCATTAATCCTATCTTCCTGTAAAAAATGACATTTCAAACATTCATCATCTTCCACTAGTGTCCTTCTGCTCCTCTGCCTCACCATCATTAACCAGAGGCATCTGTTATATGGTTTATGCAGTGTCATTTGTGACCACAGATCTGCAATAAAACGAGAGCTATTTTCTCTGTAAGTAGCTGTCAGAGCTGCAAATATTTTTTATCCATTATATATATTTTTTTAAAAAATCGCATTCCAGAAGTGTGTTTATTATGCAAGTGCCTTGTCATTACCTGAGAGAGTTATACAACCTTCCATTATAATAAGAACTAATGTCCTACCCACAGAAGCACAGGAAACACAGACATGGTTTCTATTTTGGAAACTACATGTTGAGAATTATATTGTCACACTTCATAACTTCTTCCTAAATTGCTGTTTGTTTGATTGGTTTTTTTGTTTAATCTCTAAATCCTATCCACAGGGATGGTCCAAACTCCCCTGTGTACAATTCCTCCATGGGCAGATGGAAATCAAAAACAAATGCTGTGGAACCAGGCAACTTCTCACAAGCTCCAACCCTGTAGTGTGGCTTTGCCATGAACAGGTGGATGCAAAGAACACCACAATGGGTCAGCTAAAGAGAGGCAAATCTGGACAAAAATGGATTTAGGTTAAAACAGAGAATAAAAAATAGCACCTAGCATACACACAAGCTACCACAGAGAGTAAATTCAGATGTAATATGGAACTGCAGATGAAGAAAAGGGTGCAATGCCAAGTTAGCAAACATAGAAAAATTACATCAAGTGGACCCTAAATGGAGAAAGGAACACCAAATCCATACATCTTAAATGCACAAAGCAAACGGCTGCATGCCCCAATGGGGTAAAATTAAAGGCTTGGGAAATTGCCCTTTATCTCCTGCTGTTACCTGCTGTGGAGAGCAGGAGTTATTCACCTTGGGATGTGGAGGACAGGCAAGCACTAAGGCACCAGAAATGGCTTGGAAGTCTGAGGCCATTTTCCTCTTGGCTCATTCTTGTTAAATTAAGAAATCTCACAGAAATGAGAGAATAAACACTCTTGAGAACTGGGAGAAGAAGGCACCACCAACAGAAGCAGAGGGGTTTGATCTCCTTGGAGTTGCACAGCAAAGTCTACCTGCTCTAAGATGCATGAGGACCATAAACTATACTAAACTAAAGAACCATAAACTGTCCACCAGGTTTGAACCCACCTCAACCAACTGCAGCTCTCCTGGTAATGCATCACAAAAGAGGGAACAGGGGAAGATCAGGTATTTCTATTTATTCCCTGAAAATTCAAGTTATCCACCTGGTCTTTGTGCTCCTCTGGCACTCTCCAGGTGTTCAGTGTTTGCCTACCACACACCACCTACACACAAATCAAGAAACAAGTACAGAGACACCAAAGCCACCTCTGTCACAGAGACTGCAGACAGGTCCAAAAGTGCTGCTCTGTCCTTCACTGGCAACCTGTGGAAGCAAAGCACTTGAAGAGGACACCAAACCAGATCCCAAATCATATTCAGACCTTGCTTCCCCAGAGCTGCAGGGCACCAGGATGGCTTTTGGAGGGTCAAATTCTATTTTATAAATGCACAGATTTTCTCATTTTCTGCTTTACTCTTTGTCTATATATTGCTGGTTAGAGCCAGTTGATGGGCTGTAAAACTGTCAGCCTCGTTACTGGCACTAATAAATGGCTTTTGCTCAGTTGGAGTTAATGTGGGACCATCTGACTGCCCAGAACTGACATTTTTAATGATTCTGTTCCTCCAGTGCCTTCTCATTGACCACTACAAAAATCCAAACTGTCTCTTGCTCTGCCAAGTTGTTTTGTGGATCAAGTTCCTTGTTCTCCAAGGATCTGCAGTTGTGTCAGCCATCAGAGCAAGCAGACTCAATAATAACTGGCCTGAGAACAGCTATTCCAACACTTCTGGGCTCTTCTGCACCACAGATTTTAGCATTAAATGTCAAATTTCTGAAGGCTAGAGGACAGAAGCATCCCCAGGAGGAAGACACGTGTGCAAAGTGTTTTAAAAATGGAAAATGCCAACTGCAAAAGTTTGGTGCTTGGATGTTGTCCCCTCACCCTGTTCTCTGTTGGGTGCTGTCACCTTCCTTCAGGTCTCCCTTTCCAATGCTGTATCCCAGGTGAAATAGAACAACTTCCCCTTCCAAACCCTGCTTAATTTACACAATAAGGGAAATTCTTCACATCTCAGTGCTATTTAGGGAAGGAAGAGACACAGAGCTCTTCTGGGGATGTCCAGCAGTTACAAAGCAGTCCCCACATTAAAAGAACTAGATCTTAATCACCTGGAGAAAAGGGGTTTCAAAGAAAAAATAGCCCAGCCAGCAGATCTAAAGCTTAACAAGTCTTTTACCGTGACTCTGGTCTCTCCAGGTGCTCCAGCAGAGCAATGGGAGCAGCTCCTCCAGCTTCCTGCCAGGTTTGGGGGGATTTCTGCTGTTCTTAACAACCCACTTCTTGCTGACACAAGCTGTGTGCTTTTTCCCACCTTTCCTGTTCTCCCAAGCCCACTCCACCAAGAAGCACACAGCCAGGACCAGCATGGACACAGAGGTAGCCTGATGTGTGCCATGAGTCCAGAGCTGGAAGCAGGGCAGAAATTCTCACCTGGCACAAAGTGGAGAGGGCAAGGGCTACACTCCTGCAGAAGCATCTCCCACTCCTCACTCACTCCCAGGAAATCAGCTCTCACCCCTGGGTTCATCTCCTTCCATGGCCTTAGGTTATCAGTGTGAGCTCATGCAAGCCCTTGGTTTCCACAGAATCATGCAATGGCTTGGGTTGGAGGGGATCTTGAAGATCATTTAGCTCCAATTTCCTCATCTAGTTTTCCATTTCCTTCGTGCCTCTAAACATAAATAATTTCCCTTTCTCTTAGGAGTACTGTTGAGCAGCAGCACACTGCAGATGGGGAAGGAGCAGTGTCACAGAGCCACTGAGGTCATCCAGACAGGAAAGGAATAAATGGCTCTTTCCATAAGTGTCTGCCTGCTGGAGTCAGAAATCTCCTCATCTAGTTTTCCATTTCCTTCATGCCTCTAAAACATAAATAATTTCCCTTTCTCTTAGGAGTACTGTTGAGCAGCAGCACACTGCAGATGGGGAAGGAGCAGTGTCACAGAGCCACTGAGGTCATCCAGACAGGAAAGGAATAAATGGCTCTTTCCATAAGTGTCTGCCTGCTGGAGTCAGAGGGGTGACTCACAAGCACAGAGGCTGATCCCATTGCACCCCCTCTTTTTTTGCCAGCACAGCACTGCACAAAAGTCCCACCTAATTCCTAAAAATGAACTCAGCTCAGCCACAGCCTCATCCTCTCTCTCATGGGTGTTTGCACTGGCTGCAGCAGCCTAAAAACAAAAAGCAATCCCAACTATTGGATCTAGTGACTTCCAGAGAACACCAAAATCCTCATCTGCCCAGTCCTCCAGGTGCTCAGAGCCATCACTCTGATGCTGACCCAGCTCACACTTCACAGGGGCTCCTCCAATGTGCATGGAAGTCAATAAAACATAAGGTGGGGAGAAGAATCCTGCCTTTTACCATCTAGTCTGCTTATGCCTTGTCTGAAACTTCTGCAAAGATGCCCTTTCAGGGGACTGAGGAACAGCACCAGCCCCTGGTCACTGCTTTCTCACCTGCCTGCTGTACCAGACATGCAACTCCTGCCCTGAGCCTCTTCCTCCAGCAGCTGGAAATGCAGCAGAGACTCCAGTCCAGACCTGCACAAACCATGAGCTGTGTCTGACACAGAACCTCCTCTGTAACCCCAAAGGTCATGGCAAACACTGTCACACACAACAGCACCACACCTCTTTCACCCAGCTTGCCAAAGACAACCAGAAACCCTTAAGGACTCAAAATTATTCCTCTCACACAACTCCTGGGGGGACAGCAGGACATGTGAGACAGCCCTGACACTGCCACCACCCAGCAGAGTGCTTTTCAAGCAGGATTTAGTGTGACAGGGAGGGATCAGTCCTGCTGTAAACTCAATCTCTCCTTCAAAGGCCAACCCTCCCACAGAGGTCTGGAAATGAAGCCTCCCACACAGTTCTTGAAAGACAATCTTTGATTCAATTAAGGAAGCCAACATCACTAAAGCAGGCTGGAAACTGCATCACAGAGGAGAACCTCTAGGTTAAATCAGAATTATGCTTTCAGGGGAAGTGATAGAAATCACATAGGTATATGTGATGGACAACATATAAAAAGACTTTGAGGTTTCTTTATTTGATGGGCTTCTCAGAACAGCTAACTCTAACAGTCACACATAAAGACCTTCTGTCTAGATGTGTTTCAGCTCCCACAAATTCACTGCAATGTTCCCACTGCGTTTGACAGGGCTTGGCTTGGGAATTGAGTGTGCTGGGAAATAATTCCAGAGCCTTTGCCAAGCTGGACAAGTTCCTTTCTCAGACCTCCCTTGTCCCACACCAGCTCTGACCTGCATCACAAGGACTTCACACATACAAACACTGACTCCTAGGTGGAGGAAGTCAGTCCAGACATTGAACACAGGGCCTGTATGTACAGCAGGAATAAATTGTATAAAGCTTTATAGAGGCTTTGCAGGTTTGTCTTCACCCTGCCAGCACAGCTTCCCAAGACTGGACCATGCACCTCTTAAAATGTCAGAAAAGTGGAACTCAGACAAATGCTGCTGAAGTAGCAAACAGGCTGAAGAGGAAATACCCAACTCCTTTGTCCCCACAGGACAAATATCCCTGCACCAACCCATCTTGGGCAAAGGAAACTGAGATTTGCCCAGGAATACCACCTGAGAAGCTGGTTTGTTTTTTTGGTTTTTTTTTGTCCAGCCTTGGAGCAAGACAACACTAAGCTCTGGGAATGAACGAGCAGGATCGGAATATCCGTATTTTCCCCAAAATGACAAATCAGGTCACGCTGTCTGGGACACACCCCAGTTTCACCAGCTGTCACTGGTGAGCTGGGATTCCTCACCTGAGAAGCTGGTTTGGTTTGTTTTTTTTTTTTGTTTTGTCCAGTCTTGGAGCAAGACAACACTAAGCTCTGGGAATGAACGAGCAGGATCGGAATATCCGTATTTTCCCCAAAATGACAAATCAGGTCACGCTGTCTGGGACACACCCCAGTTTCACCAGCTGTCACTGGTGAGCTGGGATTCCTCAAGAATGACCCTGCTCTGTGTTTAGCTTGAGAGCCAACCCGTGGCTGGCAGGAGGGACTGCCTCGTGCAGAGTGAAGAGCAGGAGAGGTGAAGGGTGAAGGAAGAAGGGGCTTTTCTCTTACCCAGACCCTGGTTCTGCTGCTCCCACTCAATGGTGTCAGGAACCTGGTAGGACACCCCAGCCAGCTGGGCCACAGGGTTCTCCAGCCCAGCCAGGGGCTCCTGGGAGGTCTCTCCTGGAAGTGTGAAGCCCGGCAGATCCGTGTCACCCTCCATGCTTTCATCCATCAGGTCCATGTCTTTGTCCTCCTCATCTTCCTCTTCCTCCTCTTCTTCTTCCTCCTCCTCCTCTTCATCCTCTTCCTCTTCCTCACCCTCTGGTCAGGGAGACAGAAAAGAAATGTCAGGGAATATCTCAGCAGGCAGAAGGTTGACAGATCTCTCTAGGTGAGCACCAGGCTGAGCTCCTCCAGAGGCAGAGCAGCTGCAGGAACTTGTGCCTGCTCTCTGGCAGGAAAAACACCCACAGGGCTTCATCTGGAGGAGCTCATCACCACTGGAACTTGCTGGGGAACAAGGAGATGTCAAACTCTCAAATTAGTGGGAAATACAGTAATTTTTTGCTTCCCAGCAGCAGGGTGCAAAAAAGGATGTGCATGTGTACCAACACCTGGGCACCTGCAGCTACAGAGCTCCCTGCTCAACCCACCACAGCTCAAGGGAGAGCTCTTCCCCTGATCTCCAGTCTTGGAGGCAGCAATGGGCTGGTTCAATCCTTAACTCTGATGGAGTCTTTCCCAGCTCTGGAAAGGGCACTGCTTTCAAGACCAGGTTGCTCCAGGCCCCATCCCACCTGGCCTTGGAAAGTGCTGGAAAGAAAGCAGCATAGCCAACAGTTCACAGGAGAGCTGAAAAATGTGACCCTGAGGAAATTCCTGTGAATTCAGTGCAAGGTCTCCCTGCCCATGGAAGGGGGGATTGAAACAAGATGATCTTTAAGGTCCCTTTCAACCAAAACCATTCTGTCATTCCATGAATTCTCTGCTACAGCAGATACCCATTTATTCCAAAACTGTCTGTACTGTTAACATATGGAAAAATAAATATTTAAGCCATATTTCATCACTGGAATCTAAAATGGCAACACAGGAACCACTGTACTGGATCAGACCAAAGGGGTTTTTTCTATCTTTTCCTATTTCCAACCACAACTGGCTGCAGATGCTGAAGGAAGTCCAGAGCAGGGCAAATACAGAGCCAGTCTTCCCACAGTTTTTCTTTTCCCAAGTTTTAGTTACCAAAGTCTCAGGGACACCCTATCCAGAATTTGCATTGGAGCTATTAAATAGCTACTGATGGAGCCACCCACCAGGGAAAGATAATATCTGGAACAATAGCATGCTTTGAATTTCTCACTGTTCCTTTTTCAAGGCTGAGAGTTGAAATATAGTATTTATGCACTTTTAGCTAATTTACACGAACTCTGCCCAGCCCTGCAGAAAAATTCCCTCCTGGTGCAGTCAGCCTGGGAGAGCCCATCACCTGCATCCAGGCATTAAAAACTAACACTCCAGCCAAACCATCCTTTGTTACCCAAATCCTTTATTCATTATATTTGTTACCTAAATATCACTTTAATTCTGCTGTAGTTGTACCTCATACAGGTTTGGTGGCAATCCAGCCCGGATTAAATGGCCTCCAAAGATTGGGATATCACATGAGAGATGGGAATATGAGAAATCAGTGCATCCACTGTGCTGTGCCATGGCATCTCCCTCCCCTGTAATTCAAGGATTTGCTTCCAACCACTGCATGTTTTCCTCAGCTCACCAGACAAGACAATCCCAGTGCTTCCTTTCAGTCCTGCTCCTGTATTCCATACAAATGAGCTGCTGCTGGGATTTAGCTGCATCACCCTGCTAGAGCCTGGCTTTTGGTACCTGGAAATATCATTCCTACCACACAGAGCATCTAATGGAGCTCCCAAGGATGTAGCTGGCCCCTGAAATCCCCACTGCATTTCACAGGCAGTTTCTGTATTATAATGTGCCTGGCATTTAGAATCAAGACAAGAATTTTCTCTGTCAAAATGCACGTTTTCATGCAAAACACACAGCTGTGAAGCTGAGAGTGGCACCTGGAGAGTGCTCACTGCAAAGACAAGTGAATGTAGGTCTTGTCCCTCTGCTGAGAGCAACACAGCTATCAACAATCCCAAAAGTTACCAGCAGACACTCTGAACAGCCAGAACCAGAGGAGAGGGACACGAACAGAGCTTTTCCCTACACTGGGTGGGAAAACCAGCCAAGAGAGAACAGGCATTGGATTTTTATCTCTGAAAAACTACTCTGGGACAAGGGTTTTAGAAGCTTCTTGTGATTTTCAGCAATCCAAGTGACACACACCTGCCAGGATGGAGGGCTGAAGGCACAGATAGCCATCTCCCTGTCTCCAAAACCTCACAGGCAGCCAAGCTGAACACCCAAATTGAAAGTGCTGAGACTGCTTATCAAATGTGATGATCACCCAGCTTCATCAATCACCAGGCAGGCACAGCAGAGAGCTGTGAATAATGAGATCCTTGTAGCACAGCCCCTGCAAGGGGGAAGGAAAAAGCTCTGAGCTTGTTCCCTTCTCCTCTCTGGCTCATTCCTGCATCCGAAATCAGCTTTTTAAGCCCCATCCCGAAATGCCAACAGCTTGCCTAGCTGCAAGGTGCAGTGCAGAGCACCACTTGGTGGTCACAAGGAGGAAACTGCACTTCCAAAAACACCCCCACAAACTTCCCAAGTGTGGGATTTCAGCAGAGGGGGCTCAGCAGGCAGCGTGGGCAGGCTGGGCACTCCCAGAAGATGGGAAATGGAAGTGAGCAGCACACAGCTGAAGCTCAAGCTGGAGGTCTGTGCTTCACACAAGAGCCTTCTAAAAAGTCATTTTTCCTCCTAAACTGACACATTTTGGCCTTCAAAAGGCCTCAGCAGCAGCTTGAAAGAAAACTGTTGGGGAAGAGTGAATGCAGCAAGGAGTGAAAGTGCAAAGCCCAGCAGATTGAGAAGTAATCCGGAGTTTCATGTGCATTTGCAGCTCAGTGTGAACTATTTCTGTGTGACAGGGAATGGTTTAGGATTGAAAAGCCCTCTGAGACTACTGAGCCAAACTGTTAATCCTGTACTAAGCCCCAAGTGCCACATCCTCACATCTTTGAAACCTCTCCAGGGATGGGGACTGGGCAGCCTGGCACAATGCCTGACCATCCTTTTATTAAAGAAATTTTCCCTAATATCCAACCTAAACCTCCCCTGGTGCAGCTTGAGGCTGTTTCTCCTTGTCCTATCATTTGTTACCTGGGGAAGCTGCAGGGGAGCCCCAAGGAAAGAAGTCTGAGATGAAATAACACATTTTAAGCAGTTTTTGGGGGTTTTCCAGTTTTATTAACAGAAAGAGCCACCAGTGTCCTTCATCATGAGACTCTGAATGGATCCATTAGTGACACAGGTGAGATCCAGAGGATTTGCTTTTTCAGAGGGGCAAAAGCACCTTGTGCTTGCTCCAAAAGTGAGGCTTTTCACCACCAAACTACACATCCACGATGATTTCTGTGGCTGAGGCAGGAGAACCGAGACCACCTCACACCTCCCTTGTGAGGCACTTCCCTGGCCCAGCAGGAACACACAACCTGTGGAATCTGAAGCAAACCAGCAGCAGCCAGCAGGTAAAAGCCTAAAAATCAATTTTTGGGGATGTGATGATTTGGAAGAAGCTGGAGTTGAAGCCACTGTGCTCATAACCTTGCTGAAGGCAATGGAGCTACAGCAGGTTTTCAGCTGAAGAAACCTTCACTGAAGAAGGATGTTTCTATATTTAGATGTTTTCCATTAATGTTTGCAAACACTTGGATTGCTCAGGAGAGCCAGGAAAGCATCATTCTGTCAGGCTGAACACACAGCAGAAAGATCTTGCTGTGCCCTGAGCAGTGAGAGGCTCTCAGTGGAAGGTGACAGATTCACTCAGAGGCACAAAGTGAATTCAAAGTGCAACCAAAAAAAAACCAAAAAAAAAACAAAAAACAAAAAAAAAAAAAAAAAACCAAAAAAAACAAAAAAAAAAAAAACAAAAAACCAAACAAAAAAAAACCAAAACAAACAAAAAAAAATATCACCAAAACAAGCAAAAAACCACATTAAAAAAAAACACACAAAAAACACCCCACAAAACAAACCAAAAAGCCTATTAAAAACCCCAAATAAATTTAAAACAAACAAAGAAACCCAAACAAAAAAAAAAAAAACCAACAAAACCCAAACAAACAAAACCAAAAAAACTCCAAACCAAAAAGGAAAGAAGCTGCAGGACAAAACCTGGAGCTGTCATTTGCTCTGTCCTTTGCCTTCCCAGCCTCCCTCACACCAAACTCAGTGGATGAAGATGTCTCAATGGTACCACAGAGGATTGCTGTGATCCTTGCCAGTTTAAGCTGTGGTTTTACGTGGTGTTCAGTGCTGCAGGGTGACCCCTATGTGCTAATACCACCGTGTAAATATGTAAATAATGCTGTGTAAACCACAACAGGATTAGGGATGGGGGGGTCTGTGGCTCCCATCTCTTGCCAGAGCAGGAGGGAGAGGCACTGAGGAGCCTCTGCCAAGGGTTTTTTGCCCCTGAGGTTCACTTTCTGCACTGCTTTTGTGATCCCAGCTGATTGTCAAGGCAGGGAGGCCTTTCTAGGACAAATCCTTTATTATTAATGTGTTGCCTTCACGTGATCAGTCAATGTCACCATCCAACAGCTCCAAAATTCTGCAAGAGCCTTTGCCAGCCTGGAAGGAGAGCTGCAGGGAAGGTGGACAGGCTCTCACCAAGCACTGCTCCTGTGCTGGGCCATGGCAGGGCAACAACCCAGGCACAGAAACTCTGCCAAAAATCAGAGTAAAACCTCCCTGGGATGAGCTCTGCAAGCCCAGGCACCTGCACTGCAAAGCCATCCAAGGGATTTGCAGGATGTGGTGTTGTCTGTGCTCTGGAAAATTCAATCTTTTGGGAAGTTTCAGCATCTGGACAATTGCACAGAGACAGGGAAAGGATGCTGGGAGGAAACCTTGGTGGGTCAGATCCTACACACAAAGCAGCATGACATAACCCTAGCCATAGAAGAGATTTACACATCACAGAATCATTAAAGCTGGAAAAGCTCTCAAATCATCGAGTCCAACATTCCCCCAGCACTGCCAAGGCTACCCCTAACCCATGTCCCCAAGTGCCACATCCACACATTTCTTAAATCCCTCCAGGGCTGATGACTCCACCACCCATTCAGATAATAATTTTTGCTCTATTATCCAATCTAAATCTCCCCTGGTGGAACTTAAGGTTGTTTTCTCTTACCCAAATTCAAGTATTACCTCCTAAAACAAAAACAAACTGTACCTCCAGCAGCACTCACCTCAAAATTGCTCTCACACTGAGCCAGGCTGGAGACTCAGTTTAGAAACACAAGACTATTTTAAAGGGGAAAAAAAAAACCAAAATGCTGCAGAACACACTGCATGTGCTATAACAGGTTTGCTCCCTGGCTTGCTGCACACAGCTCTTCTGCCCCTGGCTGTACAGGTGTTGAACCAACCAGTATAAAAATCAAGACTAGAAAGTGGGGATTTATCAAGTGAGGGCAGTCAAATCAGCCCAGATTTAATGGCCATGACCTGTGAGAGGACAGGGCAGGACAAGACAGATGAAGGCAGATAAAGAGTTTACAACACCTCTTAACAAAATGCTCCCCCAGGAAAAGGGCTGTGGGCATAGGACTTTTTTTCCAAACCACAAAAAAGTCTCCAAACAACCAAAAAAAATAATAACCACCAGCAGAGACACTAATTCCATTTTCATTGGAAAAAGCTGTTGGTGTTTTCTTCCAGAAGCAGTCAATTCAACCCCACTGCCTGGGAATAGAACAACCAACAGGCCAAGAGTTAAGAAAACATTTAATTTCAGCTTTATTTTCTAGACAAAGCCAGCCTGGACCATCACAAATGATGTATATTGGGGAGCAGGTCTGGTTTTATGTGCTACAGTCTCCAGGTTTCAGCTCAGATCCTGTGAGGACTACGAGCAGCTAGAGGGAACACAACTGAATCCACTCAGTTCATTGTAGCCTGAGCTCCTTCTTCCCCATCCTGTTCCTCCTCCTGCAGCACCCCAAAAGCTCCCAAAAAAGCCCCATGGGCAACACTCTCCCACCTGCTAAAGGACCCCAGCCATGAGCAACTCCAGCAGAAAATGTTCCTTGCCCTGCTTATCTGGAGCCACGAGGGCAAACTGCTTAATCCTCAGATTAAAACAAACAGAAACTCATTAAAAACTTTCACTCACACAGCCCAATTACATTTCAATAATAGCAGCTGTGGGGGTTTATCTGTTGTTTTCCTTCAAGCTTGGAGATAAGCATGGGAAAGCTACAACATTGAAGTGATGTTTAAGTGAACTCTTTTTTTTTTTTGGGACAAATCTAAAGATCTAATACAGTTCTGTATTAGAAACATCTAATACAGTTCAAAATTCAAACAAAGCCTGGTCAGAACAGGAACCAAGGTGGGTCAGGCTGAGAAATACCTGCTGGAGGAGAACATCACAAAGAACAGAGAGCCTGGAGAAGGGAAGGCTCCAGGGAGACCTCAGGGACCCTTCCAGTGCTTAAAGGGGGTCCCAGAGAGCTGGAAAAGGATTTTGGACCAGGGCATGACAGGACAAGAGGGATGGCTTCAACCTGACAGAGGGCAGGGTTAGATTGGAGATTAGGAAGGAATTTTTGCCCATGAGTGGAGTGAGGCCCTGGCTGAGGGTGTACACAAAAATGTGGATGTCTGTATCAAACACTTTCAGAAGAGAAAGGGGAAAAGAAAAAAGTTGGGTTTGATCCAAAAAATTGTGACTTTTTCACCATTTTCTGCTACCAAGAAAAAGGAGGGATGAGCCAGCACCTGCTGTGAAGAAGATAGAGGTCAACACAGAGCAGTTCCCATTTCAGTGGGAGCAATAAACAAGAGGCAAGAGGAAAGTGTGTACCAAAACCATTTAATAATTCATTCTGCACGTGCTTTAAGGCTTCTGTTCCTTGCCAATTTAGTTGCTATCCAAAGAGCTGGTGAGGAACTATAATATCAGGCTAGTTAACCATGCTGGGTTAAGTGCCTGTTTTATTTACACCTCTGCATCCTAATTTAAATTTTTAACAGGGTTGTAGAGATTTAATGAGGCAGATCTTAATCCATACAGTCAAGGTCTAAATAACAATCCCCTTCAGAGTCTTAATTTCTGAGAAAAACACCCTTCACATCCAAAAAAAAAAAAAGTTCCTTATACTGTGCCACAGATCAGAAGAAGAATGGGGAACTGAAGCATCTTTTATAAATTGATGTAAGTGGCTACAAGTTCTGAAGTATTCAGGAGGAATTTCTTCACAGAAAGGGTGATTAAACATTGGAAGGGGCTGCCCAGGGAGGTGGTAGAGTCACCATGGCTGGAGGTGTTTAAGAAAAGACTGGATGTGGTCTGGTTGACACAGAGGTGTTTGGTCAAAAGCTGGACTCAGACCTGAAGGTTTTTTCCAACACAAGTTGTTCTGTGGTACACAAAATAGTTCACAGCAGGCTGAAAATGCACATGAAACTCCAAATTCAGCCAGCTGAGAGCCATCCTAATTAATTGGGAACACTCCACACTCAAGAGCCACTTGGTTAAGGCCTCCTCCTCTGGAGCCACTGATTTTAAGTTGCCATTTTCAGAGCTTGGCTGCTCCTGACACCACACAACAGGCACAGCAGCTCCTGCTTTAATCAGAGCTCTGAGCACCCTGCACAGCCAGCAGCCCTCCTGACCCCTGAACTGTGTGAGCAGCTCGCTCCCAGCAGGAGATCAGAGGGAATTGTTCCCTGGGAGGGTGGTGAGGCCCTGGCACAAGGTGCCCAGAGCATCTGTGGCTGCCCCTGGATCCCTGGAAGTGCCCAAGGCAAGGCTGGACAGGGCTTGGAGCAGCCTGGGATGGTGGGAGCTGTCCCTGCCATGGCACAGGGTGGGATGAGAAGGTCTTTGAGGTCACTTCCATCCCAACCCATTCTGTGGTGCCACAATTCTCTGCTGTCCAGGCAGGCTGGTGGCACTCAAGAGAGCCAAATCTGGAGTCTGCAGGGCCAGATACAGACTCGCCCTCACCCACAGCACCAGTCTGGTGTGCTCTGTCAGCAGGTTCCAGCTGGAAGCTGCACAGATTTTGCAGAAGATGGAGCATGGCACATGTCCTGCCACCTCACAAAGTCCCACCTGCCAAACACAGCCAGGCTGGGGATGTGCAGCCACCTCTGCCAATACCGTGACAGATGTTACAGCACAGGAATCAAGTTGAAAACAATGTGGTTTCTTTCCAAAGAGTCACCTTTTGAAGGGTGTTGGGAGGCTCCCACAGTGGTCCTAAGCCAGCTGAGCCAGTAGCTCTTTGTACCCAGAAGCCCTACAGAGAAAGCTGCAGTGCTCAGCTTGCTGGAGAGACATACAAATTCTAGGCACAGAGACAAAATACATAATCAATTCCCCCAGAAAAGCAAGCCTTATCCTCTGCTGTGTCCTGTCCCCATATCCTATAATCCCTTTATAGGATTTCTCTGACTAGGAAGGGCAAGTAGAACCAAGCTCACCAAGGAGTCAAGGCAGGAGGAAATTTGTTACCCAACTCATCCCTCCAGAGTCCACCAGAGAGGAGGATAAGCTCATCTAGACATTTTCATTTTGCTTGTGCAATTTGATTTTTAAAAACAGTTTTGCATCCAAGCCAGGCAGGTGAATACACAGATGCAATTAACCACAGACAGTTTGGCACAGATGGTCCCCAAGAAACATAAAATATAAACCCTGAGCAGCAGGGGTTGATATTTAATGATGAGCCAGGCCTTCAGTGAGGCAAGTCAGCAGGACCCCACTGAAGGCAGCAGAGCTCACTCATTCCTTGCACTTCTTCCAACAGTGAGCCCCTCCCCAAAGGGCCAAGACCCCTCATTAGGGACCCAATCATGTGCCTGCAACAGCATCCCCCAAAAACCAGAGTGTCCTGGGCTGGAGCTCCATGTAGCTTTAAAAGAAAGCACCCCCAAACATCTTGGATCTGGCAGCATCTAAACATTCTGAGAGCAAACACCAGGAACTGTAATTTTGGGAGCTGAGCTTCCAAATGCCACTCCACCATGAGCATGTGATACCTCCCAATTGCCATTAAGCAAAAACAAAAAAGATGTTGAGAGAGCAGAATTGTAGCTCAAAGACCTTCCTTTGTGCTTAACTGGGGCAGCACCATCCCCAGGCAGAAAGCCTTTCCCCAAATGATAATTGTAATTGTCCCATTTTACAAGATGGGGATTCATGACCCCCCAGCACCAGGGAACCTTCTGGCTCCCTGCACAAAGGTCTAGGCTGAGCAGAAGAGATTTAGACCACAAAAGCTGTGCCAGTTATCAAATTCACACAGCACAAAGAGCCCCATGTCCCCTGGAGAACAGGCACCTGCAGAGCCAAGAAACCCAGATTTCCACTTGAGTCCTCATCATCGAGGGCACCTGGCCCCAGCTACAGCCCACACTTGCCTTCAGAGGAGCCCAGAACAGAGAAAACAGAGTGCAGAAGGAATCCAAGAAACTTGCATCAATCCTGTATCGGAGCAGGAAGATTTTTTTTTTTTAATGCCTGTGCAGAAGGTCTCATTAAATTGAGAGAGACCAATGCTCAGCTGAAACTGAAATCCCTCTTATCTTGCCATGCAGAAACCCAGGCTTCTAAAGGAGATCCCAGAGGGCTATAAAACACTTTAGCCTCCTGCATCACACTGCCCTTGCTAAGCAGAGACCTTATTTCCCAGCCTGAAGGATCAGATTTTTCCCTACACACACAACCTTTCCTTCCCCTGCTGCCACTCTCCCATTAGCCCCACATCCCTGCCTTGCTAGAGACATCCAAGATTCATCCTGGCAAGGGCAGAATGCTGCAGTTGGAGTCCCAGAGAGCTCAGGGAAGGCTTCAAAGCCAGCAGCAAGCCAGGCACATGCAGTGGGGAAGACTCCCAGCTTCTGCTGCCCTCTAAACTCCACAGGAGTGAGTTATTGCTTCCTGCAGAGAAAAGATGCTGATGAGCTGTAGTCTAGAGCACCCCACCTCTACTCAGAGGAGAAATACCATCTGGCAATGCCACCCCTGGAGAACTGCCAACCTTTGCAGTAAAATACTAAGGCAAGAGAAGGTCAAGATAAAGGAAGGAGAGCAAAAACAGGCAGAAAGATTAATTCCTGCCAGGTGGTATCAGCCCAGAGACTGGAGCACAGAACTGGATGGATGAGCAAGCAGAGAGGAGCTCAAGTAGGAAAAGGAGCAAGGAACAGTTCTCTGCAGGAAAATTGTGGGTGAGGTGAACAGGAGGCAGATCAGAGCTGCAGCCCAGCTCCAGGGCAGGATCTGCTTTGCCTCAGCACCCCTTGGTGGGTGTTCCCTGCCACAGAGGATTACAGGTGTGCAGAGCCAGACCCTGCTGCTACACAACACCACTGCTGCTCTCTAGCCAAGAGAAAACCCACCCCCACCCACCACAGGCACGAGAATTTCAGAAATCCTCCAGGACACAGCTCACTGCTTGCTTCCTGTGCCTCCTGAGAGAGCACAGGCTGTCCAACACCTTTATTGGGAACAGTACGATGTGCACATGGGTGTGAGGCAAACAGACAAGCTGGGGGCTGTCAGGGCAGGGGGGGCACTCCACAGGAAGCCCCCTGGGGCCCAGGGGTACCTTCAGACTCCAGGCGGTCCAGCCCATAGGTCCCAGCTGTGCTGGTCCTCCTGGCAGAGGGGACAGATGTTCTCCTGGCTGAGGAGGCCACCGGTGCTGGAGTCACCAGGACCACAGTTCTGCTGGCTGGCTCCTCTGTCTGTCCAGCTGGGGTAGAGGACATCCCACCAGGGGCTGGGACAGCTTTCTCACTGGTGACCAGGAACCCATCTGTGAGATCTACAGGAGACAGCAACCATTCAGCATTACAGAATCTCATAAAACCCCAAAAAACTCCTTAATGAAAATTTAACTCAAATGAAGTCACTAAGCTTTTGCTTCCTTTGAGCTGTGACTCTGCTGTAATGAAACTTTCTCCTCAAGGGCAGCCAGCAAAGGAGGTTCCCCTTAATGAGGGGAGAACCCTTCAAGGTTTTAATTCCTCTGCTTTAAGGACTACTCATCACCACACCCCTGCAAGATCAGAGCACCAAGCCACTAGTTGAAAACTGAGCCAAGTGACAGATCTAACAGTTCATTACAAAGATAAAAGTTGGTTGAATTTATAATTAAATCCCAGAAGTAAATTCAATTAGTGCAAACTGCCAGAAGAACCTTCTCCCCCATACAAACAGACCCTAAATTCAGAGACACAATGCAAACAGCTTTTTTCTTTTGATGCCCTGCAACACAAGAATTGTCAGAAAAGCTGCCCAGCAGCATTTTCACTGCAATAGTCCCCACTAATACAGAAACACACTCCAGCTCATGCTGAGGGAGCCCTTGCTACACTCCTGTCAGGAAAACAGCCTCCAACATGGACATGCCAAGGTGACACCAACCAGCAGGCAGCAGCTACACCAACATGACTGCTTAAAGCACTTTTGTATGAGCTACAGCAACCTGAAAACATCCCCCACTCCTCAGGGGAGGTGAATATCACTGCAGGCTTCCACACCCAAGGGTTGCAAGGCTCTGGCAGGAGGGTCCTTCCCCCACCACTGGCTCCCATGGAACCCTGATGCAACATTTTCATCCTCTGGACTGAGCATCAGCAATCTGTGACTGCCTTGGGGTCCAGAAGTAAGAATTCCCCCTTCATAAATCAAAAATTGTTCAAGTGTCTAAAGCTAAAGGCAGATTGCTAGCAAGGACAGGTAGGGGGTTTGTTTGGTTTGGGGCATTTTTTTAACCTCTACTCCACTTATTTGGGGCAAAAAAAATCCATATGCTGGCAAATTCCAGTGTGGTGGATCTCATGGCGTGGGCAGAAAGCAGTGGCAGCCCAGGTTTAGAGGCAGAGGGCAAAAGGTTAGCAAAAAATGTCACATAAATAAGGATGCTGCATTGAGACTGAAGTGTGACACTGGTTTCAGAACCATCCCATCTCATGTGGAAGTGAGTCCTTGAAGCAGAATCCTACCTTCTGCATCCACAGGGCTCCCTGTGGAGGAAGCACCAGTTGCCAGCAGCACCTGGGTGGCACTGGGAGCTGTCAGCATCTGGGTGTCCTCCCCGCTGTTCTCCTGAGGAAAGCTGGCAGCCCCTGCTCCCTGGCTGGCACCAGGCACCTCTGGCACAGCAGCAGCCTCTGTCACAGCCTCCTGGGCAGCTGTTGTCACCTCCTCAGCAGCACCTGCAGCAAGAACACTGGTCAGGGCAGGCTCACAGGACAGGTGACAGCAGCAGAGCACACGAATGAAGCAATACGAAAGGAACAGAACTCCATGATTTAACAACTCCAGAGCCACAGGGCCAGCAGCAGGTCAAGCTCCCAGTGAAGCCCCAGCTATGCAGAAGGGTTTATTTCTGAAGGCACAAGCCTTAATAGACAGTGTTGTTTCCCCAACATCTGGGAAACAGCAGAGAGGCAGCCTGCTGACAAGTCAAGTGCTTATAAATTAATCTAGAAATTAATCAGTCAGGTTGCAGCACCAGCCTGCAATTAGCTTCCTTTCTTTTACAGCAAAAATTAGGTCTTTTGGATGCAGTGAAAGGAAATCATCCTTTTGCATCTGCAGCCAAAGAGGGAAGAATAAAGATGCCCAGCAATTAAAAAGTCCTCATCAACCTAGAAACATGCCCAACACCTGACCTGACTTTTTTTTTTTAGCATTTCCTTTACATTTTTAACACCAAGTAGGAATACTGTCATGAGGCTGAAGGTGCCATCTCTGGAGGTATGTGCAGGGCAAGGTGACACCCTCAGCCTGTGGCAGGCTGTCCAGGAGCTCTGCCTGCAGGTAAGAGTGGGGACAAGCACTGGGCAGCCACAGTTTCACCACGGGGTGAGAAGACAAGCTCAGGAGTTTGTCACAAGGGCCAGCAGCTCTCGCACAGAGCCCTAGACCTGAGCACCCTTGTCAAGGCGTTTAAGACATCAGTGGCTCACAGGCTGCTGGCACAGCTCACTTTAAATCCCAGAAATGAGAGGCAAGTGTCTGTAACAGGCAAGTTTTACCTTTCCATGAACTCTCCAGAGTAGGAGAGAGCTCAGGCTGGGTATCTGTCACCACAGCAGCCTCCGGCTGTGACGGGGGGACGCTCTTCTCCTCCTCTGCTGTGACTGCACTTATGTTCTCCAGCAAGCCAAGATCAGCTGTGCCTGCATCTGACAGGTTCCCAGGGTGGAAAGCAGTGCTGCTGCCCGGGGTAGTTGCTGGCAGCTCCTCCCCTTGCACTGGCACTGTGCAGTTGCTCTCCTTGGCAAGCTCAGGCGCTGGTGGAGGGGACACTGGGGAGGGCACTGCTCTTGTGGCATCCTCTTCCTCCCCCACACCTTCCTGGGTGGTCTGGGATGGTTCTGTTGTCCCCAGCTCCTCTGTCACCTCCTCATGAGAGGTGCTTCCCCCTTGAGTGATGTCCCCCAGTTTTGTGTCATCCCAGTCCGGTGGCACAGTGTCCACAGGGGGGATGGTGACAGTGCCAGCCGTAGTGGGCAGCTCCTGTTGTGTGACACCTGTCCCTGCTTCTGAAGGTGAAGGGTGAAGGAAGGCCTCAGTTGCCACAAGGGGATGTTTGGCAGCCACAGATGTTGGTGGAGCCAGGGATTTCAGAGGGCTCCCTGTGCGGGCTCTCAGCATTTCCAGCCCAGAGGTCACACCTGCAGCCTGGGCACTTGGGGTGGCAGGGTGGTCACCTGCCGCTTCCCAGCTGGGAGAGCTGGGGCTCAGTGTGGGCTGGGGCACAGCTGAGGGGTGTGAGCTGCTCTCTGCTTCCTCCTCCTCCTCCACAGCAGTCCCAGACAGGGGGTTTGCTGAGGGGCCAGCAGAGCTGGGCTCCACTGCCACACCACCCTCGGTTGTGGCCTCACCAACGGGGCCACCAGACTCCTCCTGGACTGGAGGGCTCAGCGTGGTCACAGCTGTGGTCAACATGGCCCTGAGGGCTTCATCCTCATCCAGCTGTGGCTCAGTGGGAGCCAGCTCCTGCTCATGGCCAGCAGGCAGTGCCCCAGCAGAGGGGTGACCCCCCTGGCTGCTGGGCACAACACGGCTCGGGCTGGCAGGGAGTGCTTCTCCTTCTGCAGTGACAGCTTCATCCAAGGGTGTCCCAGATGGCTGTGCTGACACTGCACATGGCTCTTCAGAAACTGTCTGCTCAGAAGGGCCCAGATTGTTTTTCAAGTCCACCATGGCTGTCCTTTCATCTTCCAGCCCATTCCCTGCCCAGGGGCCATGCTGGACCTTTGTCACGTCCCCCTCCTCCAGAGGCTGAGCAAGGCATGGCAGGCTGGAGGACAAGAGCAGGATGCTGCAGGTGAGCACACTGATATTAAATCCTTTTGATCTCCTCATGGCTGAGAGGAGATGTGTCCAGAAGCCTGCAAGGCTGACAAATCCAGAGACCTAGAAGAGGAAAAAGGAACCAAGATTACACATACCCATAACCAACCACAGACCCAGGGCCTTAAATAATAAGAGACCAACTCTATGGCCAGCTGTGAGCAGACCCACACATTCCAAACAATTAATTCCCCCATCTGTTTTACTCTTCTCAGCCTACCCTACCTGAAGATGCCAGACAGAAACCAAATGTTGATCTGAAGCCCAGGACAGACCTTGCCCAGCTCCCACCCCAGCAGCAGAGTGCTATGCTCCACCCAGCAGGCATCAGAACTGCAAGCAATGGTGTGGATCATCCTGTTTGTCCTGAACCAAGTCCAAAAATGATGCTCTTCAGGGCCACGAAGTGAAGGCTCAGGTTTGTCCTGGCCAGTTGTGTGCACTGGCACACGAGGAGACCAAGGAACAAGATGGGTCTGTGGGGGACAACACAGCACCAGAGCCACACCAGGAGGCTTCAGGGCTGCATCAAGCCCTGGCTGAGGTCCTTGGCCTCACAGAGGAAGCTCCAGCCCAGAGAGCAGCACTGCAGCACTAGCACAGTGCCCATGCTGCACTGCACCACGGAGGCACTTCCAGAGAGCTTCATGTCCAGAATCACCGTGTGAGCTGAGGGTTTCCAAGAGAGCCCTGAACCTGGAGGCCAGCAGTGATGCAGCCAGCTGACAGCCTGCCCTTGGCACGCTCTGCTGCCTCCAGGCACACAGCTCCAGCTCCCAGCCACCTCCCTTGGGCATGTGCCTCAGTCCTGGGCTTGCTTCTCCAATTCCATCACTCCACAGCAGAGGACCATCCCATCCAAGGCCCCTCTCAGTGGTCACACCAGTGCCATGCACACAACAAACATCCCTCTGTCACAGCAGAGCTGGCAGCTGCTCAGGGGCACAGTCAAGCCCTTCTGCAAGGGCCTCCAGCCACCAGCAGCTTCAAGTTCTTTCTCTCATGTGTTCCTCCAGTTCTGGGACCCCCAACATAAGAACTTGACCTGTTAGGATAAGTCCAAAGAAAAGACACCAAGTAGATCACAGGGCTGGAGCACCTCTGTTACAGACACAGGCTGAGAGAGCTGGAAAGTGGAAAAGAGAAGGCTCCAGGGACCCCTTCCAGTGCCTAAAGTAGTTCCAAGAGAGCTGGAGAGAGACTTTGGACAAGGGCATGGAGTGACAGAGCAAGGAGGATTGGCTTTCACTTGACAAAAAGTAGGTTTAGATTAGATATTAGGAATAAATTATTGACTGAGGGTGATGAGGCCCTGGCACAGGTTACCCAGAGAAGCTGTGGCTGCCTCTAGATCCCTGGAAGTGTCCAAGGCCAGGCTGGATGGGGCTGGGAGCAGCCTGGGATAGTGGAAGGTGTCCCTGTCAATGACAGGAGGTGGAATGAGACTTTACCATTCCCAAGGGAACTGCTCTTCCCTTCGGGCTGCAGGAATAACAAATATCAGCAAGGAAAGAGGTTGGGGTAGTCAGAACCACCCCTCAGTCTTCCAAAGAACAGCAATGGTCACCCTGTGCAGTCTCACAGCTCATGGGCACCAGGATAAACCCCTGAACTTGCCACACTCCTCATTTCCCCACCCAGACTCCACATCCAGAAGTATCATTCACATTTGTACCCACAGAGTGCAGCAACACAGTTCAGAATTAACCACTGCAGGCTCCAGCATCTGGCTGAGCCTTCAGGGCACACTGAGTCACTTTTTCCATTCTCCCTGAAGCCTCATCCCAGCAGTTTGAGCTGCTGGAATAATTCCCCATCACAGGCCACACACATACACCAGGTGCTCAGGGACAAGCAGAAGCCACCAAAAAGCTCTTCACCAGTCTGGACACCTTCCACTTTATTTTTAGCATCTTCCTTCTCTGAAGGATGGGTGGCCACCCATCTATTTTCTATATCCCCTTCCTAAAAAAATAGCTGAAAACTGACAGTATTTAGCTCTTTTCCCAGGCTAATTCTTTATGCACTTTTGTAATTAAAAAGCACTAAGAATATATTATGCAAGTTAAATTGTTAGTGCCTAACTACATGCATCTGCCTCACCATGCAGATGAATATAAATCATGTTCACCTCAATACCCCTTTAGCAAGTGCCTGTTAAGAGCAGGCATATTGAAACATCAAGAAGTTGGGTTTTCTCTATTTCAAAAATAGTTTGGCTTTAAATACAGCTTCTGAAGAAGTCAGGAGCATTTAGGTGGCACAAATGCTTTCAGCAGTGCTTAAACATAAACAGAACTCCAGCTGCACTTGAGAAGCATTTCTCTTGCAGTCATATACATTATACATATGTATATACACATCTGTACAGATATTTTGTAGCTTTCTAGCTCTAGGCTCTCAAACAGCCCATGATATTCAAGACGTAGTTAGCCAAAGAACCAAAATGCTCATCTCCTCCCAAAAAGCTTACTCCATATTTACCAGAACTTCTCCTTCTGGGGATAGATAACACAGGCACTCAATACCAGCCTGATAAAAGAGTTCCTGGGGTCTTTCAGGGCAGCTTCATATTGTTTCTACCAATCTGAAAGGTCCTGCTGGTCATAATCCTATATTTCTATAGGGCAAAAATCATATTGGAGAGTTATTTGCTCAGGAAATCCACAACAGGCAGATGTAAGCTAACCTAGACCTTCAGACCCAGTGAAAGCAGGAGATAGCGGCACAGAGCTTGCTGCAGGATAATGGCACAGGTTCACACTTCAGAGAAGATTAGTCAGGGCTTAAGATCTACTTAGCTTTAGGAAGAGGCTGGATTAGAGAGTGTATGAACAGCAGTGACCTGGCTAGCTCCTTAAGCAGAGTTTGACACCTTGCTGAAGCACTCCCACTGAATGCAGAAGCTGCAGGTACCTGGCTGCAGAGCAGACTGTTCCTCAAGCTGCACCGAGCTACATTTATCCTCCCATCTGGCTATTTTTATAGCCAGCCTGCTCTCCAGCCCCAGCCAGGCTGGAACACACTGCCCTGACCAAGCACCTCCTCTGTAGTAAGCCTGAGCTTTCCTGTGAGCAGCTTGAAGGTAGTAACTCAGTATTTCATACCGCAGGGACTCCCTGTCCCCAGATTTCACCTGGCATCCTCAGAGCTGAAGCCCTGGAGGCAGCTGCCAAGCACCGGCCAAGCTCTCAGTGGAAAACTAATCCTTGCTTCCAATAGGAAGCACACACTGAGGGCAAGAGACAGTGCCAGCTACTTCCCCTGCACTCGATAACAACAAATCCCAGGAGAGGCAGTTCCTCCAGCCGCAAAGGCAGCGCAACTGCAGGCAGCCAGGGAGCTTTATCTTCAGCATGGAAAATAATAACTTTTCTTTTAACACCTGGGAGGCTGGAAGAAAACACACAAAGAACTGCTAGGCTGAAAACAGGCCAAAACTGGACATCTCCAGGAGCTACCCACAAGAATAAGAACCATCTATCTCAGTGGGAAAGTCAGGAAGCTGAGGGACAATAAATATAAATTGGTCACCAGCTGAGGCAGTCTCAGACTCAGTTGGATCTTTCTGAGCCAGGCTGCTTGCCTGCTCCATACAATTAGCACTTGCAGTAGTTATTAAACCATTAACCCCTCTGAATTCTGGAGATTTCTTTGAGATCAGCTCTTGGGGGGGCCCAACAAAAGCCAGCTCAGAAGGAGCCCCAGCCTGTTATGGTCACTCCAGCAGGGCAGGCTTGCAGGGGACCAGCACAGAGCAGAGCAGATGTCTCTCCTTCAATAGCTGCTCCTTGCATGGACCAGTGGTGTGTGGAGACACGCTGCAAAGGATTAAGCTCCCCCTCTGTCCCAGCTGCGTGCAGTTACCCCCTCCGAGAGCTTTTTAACAGCTTCACCCAGCCAGCTTACTTGGAGATAACAACCCCCTTCCCGCCTCCCCCCAAAAGAAAATTAAAACAAATTAGCTGTTATTTTCTGTCTTTGACACGTTATGGCTATGTTTCTACTCAAATTGTTGAAACAGTATGGAAAAAACAAGTACCAAGTTTTAAACTCTCTTGAATTAATAACTCTGCTCTAACAATTCCTCTGGAATTCCTCTGACACAGGGAGGACACTCTGCATGCATCATAAAGCAGAGAGCAGGAGACGAACAGGTCAGCCCCAGCCAAATCTGCCTTGCCTTTGAAAAGAGCTTCTCACACCTCCAAGCACAAGCGTGGTGCCAGCCCGGGCTGCCCGAACAGTCCTGGGTGTGCTCAGCTCCGAAATTCACTGACAATTCGTAAGGCAACCGGACAAAAAAAGCTGCAAATCTTTTAATGTGAAGATTTAGCCAAAACATACAAGTCAAACTACTGCCAGCCGTGAAGTGCTCTGTTAGAGGGTGCTAATGTATGCCATCCAAGCCTCATTACTTGCGCTGAATACAAAAGGCAGCAGATAATACACTGCAGAGCTCCTACTTTTGTGCACAAGCCGAGAAAAAATGCCATCCTGTCATCTCACTTTATGTCCTTGCCGAGTGAACTGGGGAGCTGATGCCCTTCCAGCACACACTTCAGGTAAACAGACCTCGACCAGTTCGACCACCTCCAACAGCTCAGAGAAATCCCAGCAGTGGCACAACTCTACGCCAGCCACCAACACAAAGTCAGGTGAGAAAAATTACGTCGAGACAAGCACACACCAGAGGGGCACATCCTCGCCTACCCTTGAGGACGCATCCTTAAAGGCAAACAAATGAGATTTTAATATTCTGTATGGCCAGCTTCCCACCAGTCCCAGTGAGGTACCTTAATACATAATACATCACCTCCACTTCCAGCCTCAGCATTCCAGCTGGAGTCCTTTGAGGAGCCAGAAACATGACATGTTTTAGGCATTATCCCCCCAACCACCAAGCGATCACTCGCTTTGTTCGGAATGGCACACGGACCACCTATGGAAATCCCTACTCGCATTTGCCAGTAAAAGCTGCATAGTTCTCCGTGGCTTCTGACCCGTGCCAGGTCCCCGGCACCACAAAAGTCTAAGGTCTGCCGAATTCCTGAGGGATTAAGACAGGGAAGAGGGGGTGTTGAAGAATGAGGCCAAAGGGTGCAGCAGTTTCCAAGCAGCAGAAGGACAGAAACGCCGCTCCCCAGCACGGGGACAGCACTCGGATTCCAACCAGCAAGAAACGCTCCACAATTTCAGCGCCTCACCTAACGCTGACAGAAACACCGCACAGGAGAGCTGGAGGACCGCGAGTCTCTGCCGGTGAAGGTTTAAGAGCAGATTAAATGCACCTTCCCTTCGGCTTGGGCAGAACCTGCGCGGGGTCCAGAGAAGGGAATTAGGGCTGGCTCAGGGCTTGATGACACCCAGCACGCCTGGGCACATCTCCATCTCCCCGTCCTCCTTAGTCATATTTCCAGGTGACTTTACACCCCAGAACTGCATTCTTTCCCCACCGGGCAGGGGATCAAGTGCGAGCAACCACCCGGGAATTCCTCCTGCCCAGGCCCGCAGCAGGACACAGGGACAGTGGCGGTCACCCCCGAACCACCGCCGCGACAAACACACACCCGCCCCCAAAGACTTCCCGAGGGAGCCCACCGGGACCCCCACCCCAGCAGCACGGCAGCCCCTGCTACCCCTTCCCCATCCCCCGGGGCTGCAGGGACCAGCCGCTCGCCGGGAACAAAGAGCCGCGCCGAGGATGCGCTGCCCCGCGGGCAGCCGAGCATCGTCGGAAAAAGCCGCAAATCAATTAAAAAAAAAAAAAAAAAAAAGCATAACCCCGGGGCAAACGCGGCACGGGGGTGCGATGCCGGCTGTGTGCGTGTGTGTCCCGGCCTCACCTGGCTGCCGCCGCCGCCGCCCGGTGCCTCGGCGCCGCGCTCCCCCAGCCCCGCGGCCGCACGGGCGGAGCGGAGCGGGCCGCCCACCGGCGGGCGGTGTCGGGGGCCGGCCCGCTCCGCCCGACCGCCGGCCCCCGCCTGCCTCCGGTGGGCTTCGTGCTCCCCGACACCCGCAGCCCCCGGGAGGGGCCGCCCGCAGCCGCGTTTGGCGTTTGCTGCTTCTCCAAAGGGAAGTTTGAGCATCCAAGCGCTGGGTCCCCGCGCCCAACTCTGCCTCAGTGCCTGACCCGAGGAGATGCCGCTCTTTGCTTACAAGGAGCTGTAAAAGCAAGGCCTAAGGCACCCTTTAGTAGTTTTCCATCTATTACAGGTTGTCCTCCAGTGTTTTCAGCTGCAGAGGTCACCTTCCCCTAATACACCCTCTGCAAAGGGGAACAACTTCTTAAATAACAACATCCGAATTAGAAGAGCTTTATTCAATTTCCCTTTTTTGATACTTTGTTTCAAGCACCTATTAGGCCAGTACAGAGAAGGGCAAACAGCTTTACTTGTGCTTTCCTCCTCCCACCTGTTTTTTTTCCAATAAAACCCCCATAACTAACAAGAGAAGAAAACCTTTAGACCATCAGGTCCTGGCTCACACATCAAATCACTTTGCCAAAGAGCAGCTCAGAAGCCCATACCTTGACTCCAAACCCCAAAGACGAGAGTGCGTTCAGCCTCCTCTTGCTCCCCTAACCCCGGTTCCAGGGGCAGCACAGGCTCCCTGCTGCACACAGAGGGTTTTATACTCCTCTCAGGCAGGGCTGCAGCAGGTGCAAGGAGTTTGAGCTGGGCAGAGACAGGTGAGGAGAGACCAAAAATAATGATCTCTCACAGGAGGCAATGACTGGGGTGGGGGATTTTGGGGGGTGGAATTGCTACAAAGGACTAGAAGAAAGGTGTAGGAGAGGTGAGTTAAAATCTTGACTTCCTAATGAACATGCTCTACCACACAAAGCTAATCAGGGAATCTTCCAGTTATGATAGCAAACTGCAAAATAAACTTTTTTTTTTTTTTTTTTCACACAGAGGGAGATGTAACCTGCTGACAGGGGTCACTCAGCTCTTTAAATAAACAACAGAACTGGTGGAAGAAAATGAGATATTCCTTATCAACAAATTGGTCATTATTTTTTCTGTTCACTGTGCTACTGGTAATAACATTTATATTAGTGTCTCTAAACACACCCCAAAGTTTTACCTGTTTAATTTTAGAGAAACAGCGTATTTTCTACTGGATTCCAACCAAACTGGATCCAACCCAATTCATTTGGTCGTAGCACTGTGCATCCAATATTAAAACTTTCAAAAGACAGATTTGTTGCAAGTTAGGGCAGTTTTTTTTCAGGGAAATATTGCTAACCCCTGCATGAGTTGAAAATAAAGTGTCAAAGTGCCTGTGTCAGCAATAAAGACAGCCAGTGACAAAAGGCATCAGAAAGTACTTCAGAGTTAGGCTTGGGGGAGGAAATTGTCACTTAAAACCATGGCGAAAGTCCCTTTTGGCTTTGCCTCTCTGAACTGTAAAATCCAGGGAAATTATTCATTAATCAATATTTCTAGTGCTGTGGCATCTTCATAAATAAAATACAAATATGTGAAAAGAAAGGATGTTTCCTCTCTCCTCTAGGGGAGATGGGGTGGGAGGGAAGGAAGCTGTAAGAGCTGCATTTTTTATGTGTTTTAAACACCATTAACTCCTGGATTAGGGACTCAAAACTTTTCATAGGTTCAGCTTCTGTCCTGGCCAATTCATTTTGGCCAAGGGCTCTGGCTGAGAAGAGGAGGTGGCTCAGCCATGCAGGAGGTGCCACCTCCCGAGTTAATGGGGCAGCCAGATTTTCCAGGAGATCAAAATCAATTCTCAAGAGCAGCACTGCACCTCGTGGTGGCTCTGGGATTTATTCCCAAGCTGTTCAGTCATTTGTGTGTGGGGAAAGGGGCAGGAAAACAGGGACCACTCCGGCAGAAATCAGAGCCCTCAGGGATGAGTCCAGGGGCTGGGCTTCAGCAGCTGCACAGTTCCCCCTAAGAGCTGGCCTGGGATTCAGAACAAGGGATCTTCCAGTGGAAGGTGTCCCTGCCCGTGGCAGGGGGTTGGAACGAGAAGATTTTTAAGGTTCCTTCCAACACAAACCACTCTGTGATTCTATGACTGTTTTCAGTCCCATTTCTATCTAACCTTTACAATTAATGGGAAAGTTACTTAAAATGTAAAGCATGTGTAAGGGATGATTTAGTGTTCTCCAAGGATGCAGAGCACTTAATAGACTGGAGAGGTTTTCACTTCCCCCTTGCCATCGACTCTCAACCCAGACTGGCACTGTGTCCCCTCAAGGTTACATATTTCACTTCTAAGCACTGGAACCAAAATAGCTGGTTATCTGTGGTTTTTTCCCTGCCTAAAATTGCACATTCCCTGTATGCTGCAAGTTTCTCTTCCCCGCATAACCTGCCAAAATCAGAGGCTTCTGCGTTATCAACAAAAATATCTGCAGACTGAAAGAAAAGGCATGATGAAAGAGGCAGAAATCAGAAATCATCAGAGAGCGCTCTTTTGTTATTCCTTTCTGTGGTTTGTTAGTTGGAAATACTGTTTTTTAACTCAGATCAGTATGCCATGGAGCATACCTGTAACCAAACAAAACAGGCCCCACTTCCACAGCAAGTGAAACATCCCTTCCTCTCCCCTCCCACCCTTGCTCTGGGTTGAGACATTTCAGTACAATCTTCTGTTGGTCTTGTCCTTCAGAACTTCTCACCTGAGGTGAAGTCAGAGACTAAATTTGGATGTAAGCAGGTTTATTCTTCCATGCAGGTAGCGTAGCTGGGAAAGAGTGGGACTCATGTCCCATTCCCAGCTCTGCCTTTTTAGAGGATTTTCAAACCGAATTTCACTGCTCTCAGCCTCCACTTCTTCTGTAAAATAACAATACCTAATTTTTGTAAGAGCCTCTTATAAAATCTGTGTATTATTATAGCAGCTGGCTCTGTTGTACAAAGTAATGATACATCAGATTTCTTTCACAGGTGATATTCCTGTCACTGCCTTATTGCAGAACCCAAAAAGTACCAACAGCATGTCCTAATTAAGAGACTAGGTCACATAAAAATTTATATGAAGATATATTTTGCCTATATAAAATGAACTAAAAAATCATTTTCCTGACAGCAGAATTCTGCACCTTATGCTGCTACTCCTGGCACCTGTGAGGAGATGTATCAGCTCTCCTAAGTATGTCAGGACATGCCACAGAAGGTAAAGGCAATTTTAAAATAGTTGCCGTTAATTTTGCTGCTGAATGACTTTCCCAAATTGAATATTGGGGACACCCAGCACACAATTCAGTGCACATCTCCATCACAAGACTCACCTTTACACCATCTGTTTCAAGGGGGCCCTCTCTTCCTACTAAACAGCAGTCACTGGAATGGAGTAGCCATGAGTAATTCAGGGAGAGTGAGAACAGCATCCCCTGCCACAGAGAGGGAAGTTTGTTTTAAACAACTCCACTTTGAAAAAGTTTGTGACCAATGAATTATTTTGAATGTAACCTTGTTATGGATTAACAGATTTCTTCTTCCTCCAACTGCAAACCTGATAAATGTCAACTGCAATTGAAACTCAATCAGGAGAATCTACTTGGATTCCTTTCTTCCATGTGTCTCACTGCTGGCACTAACAGGAAAACTGGGCAAGGCCAGGTGGTGCCAGTGCAGCCCCACTGCCGGCTGGGATTTACAGTAATCAGTCCTACAAGGAGGCACGGGATCCAGCTTCTGCTTCCCAGCCCTCGTGTTCCTGAAGTGTTCACAGAGCAGGAAAGCCATAAGAACTTATTTTTGTCACCAAAGTCAGCAGATGTGACTTGGAGAGCACACAGAGCCCAGATCTGCTGAGTAGGAAATGCCATTTTTACACACTCACTCTTCAGAGTAGAACCAGGCTTCTGCTGACTGGCCCAAGGTCGCTGGAATCCATTGCAGTTGCTCTGGGAATAGAGCCCAGGAGGACCAGGGCTCACATCCATAACGGAATCACGGCACAGCCCTTCACATCCTTCAAAAAAATCCATGCAGTTAATGCCAAGGTGCACCACATATCACAACTTCCCCAGAGATAAAGTGCTGAGGAAGCCTCCACGTGCATATTGGAGTCTCAGCTAAAACATGAACCATCTGTCAGTTCCCTTGGATATTTCCCCCCCCCCCGCCCCCCATCCTACAAACTCCACTACAAAATTAGGCTGACAATAAAAAAAAGCACTGGACCCACCACTTCAAAGCAGGCTGACCCTAAGCCCTGCTCTGACATTTAACCCTCAGCTTCACACATTCACAGAAACAGAGAATCAAACACAGATCTCCAAGATCACGGAGTCCAGCCTCCATCATCTGAAATATGGTTGCTCACACACACAAAAAAATACGGTTGTTCACACAGATAATGCCCAAAGTGACTTCAGAAACTGCAGCTTTCTTTTGCTTTTCAAAACTTGACGTTAAACTAAACCCCCAAATCCACAGGTTTTAAAGAAGTGCAGTGTCAGTACTGCCAGTCCCTCCCTCCCTGTACAGCCGATTCTAAAATAGCCAAGAGGGGCTGAAAGCTCCCACCACAGAGACTTTTGGTGTCTTTACCATGGATAACACATGGAACTGGGATGCCTGTGTGAGAGGAGCCCTGTGTTTTAGAATGAAACAGCCATGCTCCAGGCACCACCAGTGTTTTCATTTTTCTCCTTGAGGATGGTTAAGAGCAGAGAAATACACATTTTTGTTTTGGAAACATTCAAATTAATTAAGCCAAAATCCTACAGCAGGAACCAAATCTAGCTGTTACCAGAACCCCACGCAGGGGGGTTTCATCCTTTTTCTCCCTTCAGAGAGCTGAGATATGTGGATCCCCTTGAATCCATGAGATGGAAAGGGGTGAGGAAGCACTCTGTGATCTCCAGAAGGTCTAAAGCCGGCCCTAAGTATGCCATTCCCTGATTTTGTGAGGAAGGGATGGGTCCGTGCCTCAGTTAGCCTGCAGAGACCAGGGAGACCTAAAAGCAAGTACACAGACTAAGCCAGCCAACTCGGGGACACAAAAGAGTGCTTATTTTATGACCAATTAAAAATAATAATAATGCTCTGCTGCTGAAATCTGCCTGGGTCCAGCTGAAATCCGAGTCCCTGCAGGGGTGCAGGCAGGCATTTTGGCTTTCAGGGGGCAGAGCATTAGCTGGGCGTGCTGCTCCGTGCCGGAGCCGCGCAGTGTTTGTGCTGCAGGACACATTCCTTTATGTTCGCAATGTTCGCAAGTGCTCCGCGGGGATTAATTCAGCTGAGAGCTGCCTGTTTCGGGGCGAGGAGAGGAAAGTGATTTTCTTTATGAGAAATATTCCCTTTTAATAACCCTCCGGGCGGGTTGTGCAGCTGCCACCTCGAGGCGGCAGCGCGGAGGAGAGCGCAGCGCTGCGCTGTGACAATGCGGTGTCCGCAGGACATCCGAGAGGGGCTTTCTTCTGCCAGCCGGCGGCCTGAATACCAGCAGAATCCCGAAAAAGGAGAGAGAAAAAGGACTGCGTTAGGCAAAAGGAACTGCCCTATAAATTTTGTGTTGTTGGAGCGAGTCTAGAGGAGGCCACTGAGATGAGCAGAGGGATGGAGCAGCTCTGCTGTGAGGAAGGGCTGAGATAATTGGGATTGCTCGGCCAGAAAAGAAAGGAGAAGGCTTTGGGGTGACCTACTTGTGGCCTTCCACTGCTTCAAGGTGGCTGAGAGAAAGTCGGAGAGGGACTTTTTACCAGGGCATGGAGTGATGGGACAAGGAGGAATGGCTTCAGTCTGAAAGAGAGTAGGTTTAGGTTGGTTATTAGGAAGAAATTCCTGGCCACGAGGGTGGTGAGGCCCTGGCACAGGTTAACCAGAGGAGCTGTGGCTCCTCCTGCCTCCCTGGAAGTGTTCCAGGCCAGGCTGGATGGAGCTTGGAGCAACCTGGGATAGTGGAAGGCGTCCCTGCCCATGGCAGGGAGTGGAACTAAATGAGTTTTAAGCTCCCTTCCAACCCAGACCAGTCTATGATTTTATGATATAAGAGTTTTCACTGATTTCAATGGGCTACTGTTAATTTCTTGTATTTTTATGTCCTTATGCGACCTCTTCCTTGCCTGTCAGAGGTAGCACCGCTCCCAAGAGTTGCATGAACTGGCTGCACTCAGAGAATAATTTCTTATTATGTTATGGAAATCCTGCTTTTCACTCTGCTGGACATTCTGCTTACGAGCTGGCTTAATTGTCCCACTGTCTCCTTAGACTGTGAATAATTATCTCCATTTATATTGTTATCCTGAATGTATTTATAGCCTGATTCTTTTGGGTTAGCATCACCATCTGTTTCCTCAACAGTCACATATTCGGGGGAGAGCGAGTGCTCTTCACATTATGCAAGCAGCTTTCTTGATTAAACCAGCCCGGCGTGGATGGATTTTGTTATGAAACCCTGGCACATCTCTAACTCTCAGGCCCCTATTATCAATAACTCTGAAAAGCCCATCCATTAAATTAAGCCACTTTTAAGCTGCAGCTCGCATTTCAGAACTCGTGTTAACGGTGATTGATTAACGTAATTTAAGAGGAGATTTCCAATGGACTATAAAGACGGTGATGTGATTAGCAGGAAACTCTGATCATCCTAACCCAGGATGTTCAGGAGGAAGCCATGGGCTGTGGATTTCAAGTAGAGCCCCTGATTTTTGCAGAACATATCTAAGCAGTCATGTCACATAAAACATTTATTAAAAACATAAGCATAGTGCTGTAAATATGTAATCACAGCATGGAAAGATATCATAAATGGGTGGGATATGGGCATGAAAACAGATCATGCAAACATCACGCTTAGATTTTAGTCATATATTATCTAAATTACCCCAATTTTTAGACCTAAAGTATTTCAAGAGCAACAACATTCAGTATAGCACATTATGTCTTTGTAGGACCCCTATCACAGAGATACTCAGGAGGATTTTACAGAATTTGAGAGGAAGAATATTCACACTCCAGTGAAAGCATTCTCACCAGGCAGCGACTGCACACCTTCCCTGTGCTGTCCTTGAACAGCAAGGGCAGACAGCATTCCAGGTAGTAACTTATCCCAGAATCATGGAGTACCAGGTTGGAAAGGATCTCAAGGATTATCTGACACAACTTTTCTTGGCAAAATCACGGTTGAAATAAGATGGTCCAGCACCCCATGCAGCTGAATCTTAAAGTGTCCAATGCTGAGGGGTCCAACACTTCCCTGCGGAGATTATTCCAATGGCTGATTGTTCTCATGGTGAAAAATTTACCTTGTGTCTGAACAGAAACTCTCCAGGAGCACTTTGGAAATTCTGGGATTGTTTCCCTGACAGAAAAACCAAATACAGGAAAGTTTCTTGAATATAATTCCCATCTCAGTTGGGTGTAATTACCACTGCGTGCATGTTCTTGGTGCACTGGGGAATTGCTCAAACATGGCAGAGTTAAGGTTCTGTTGTGGAAATGACATTTGAACATATTTTCATGTCTCGTTGTTTGCATATCCTTTAAAGTTCAGCTGCATTTCCATGTTCTGGAAGGCCATAAAATGCTAACCATAAAAAATAATTTTAAAAGCCATTAAAAACATAAAACCACACGAAATCATAAGGCAAGTTGAAGTCGGTGTCACAATGTTTAATCACTGCAGGGTTTTGTTTGCTTATTTTTTCATGTGTCAGCATCCTCCACTGCTGCCTTGGCAATGATCCCTCCTCCTCCAGAATTCACTGGGTGTGTGCTGGTCCCATCAGTGTTTCTGTGTCTCACATCACCACTACAGCCTTGTCCTTGCTCCTCAGTTTTCCTCTCCTAGGAGAGGATGGAAAGCTGCTGATGAGTTGTTTAAGAGTGCCTGGGCTCGTATGGAGCTGTGGGACGGTGCCTGAAGGAGAGATAGCAGGGATTTCTGAGGGGTTGTGATTTATTATGATCTCCTTGCTTTGAGAGGAGTCTCCCCTGAATTTGTCACTGCAAAGTTCCCCTTCTTCACACCCTTCCTGCATTCCCTCTGCATTGCCTGCATTCCCCGTGTGTCCTCCAAGAGCCCTTCCAGGATGCCCCAGCTGCTTCAGCCCCCCAGTCTGCACTTCTGCTCCACGCACACCGGGATCTTCTCTTCACTTGACCCTGCTTTGTCACCTTGGTGACTTTAGGGTGACCAGAAGGGGGGAACACGACAAGGCTGTGACAGGAGCAGCAAAGAAAGCATTTGTGCAGAGCTGCTAGCCCATGGGCTAGTGAGGGGGCTGGCCCAGGCGACACAGCAGATGGTGGCAGTGACAGCTTTCAGCGTCTCACATCACTCCCACTCATCACCCGACTCCCACACCTCCACCTTCAGGGACTGCAAATAGGAAGGAAGTGTGGGTGTGGGACACGGCGAAAAGCACAGCTCCACAAGCTGCTGCAGCAGCTCACAGGTCAGGGGGGCTGGGTTCAGTGACAACAGAGCACAGCAGTGTCACCTCAGCCTTCCCTGAAATCCTCTGCCTTCATTAGCACCCTTGTCCTCCTCTGCACAAACCCTCAGGCTCTCAGCCTGGCCTGGCTGGCAATGAGCAAATGTCTAGACCCAACTCCCCAGTTAATTGCTTTTTCAATGCTTATTTTGCTTCTGTGAAGAAGAAATGGGTCTTGTGCACTTGGCTGAAATAAATACCCAGGGCTCATCTTTTGGGGGTGTGAGCAGGGCCACAGTCACACTCCTGGACATCACAACTGCATGAAGAGCAGCAGGTTTTACAGGTGTGCTTACTGTGGGGAAGGGGAGTGTGAAAAATGCGTATTTTATGATTGGCTTTTTGCAAATATTAAAATGAATATGATGTGTGTTATGTTACAAAGTTATGCTGTATTAATTTTCTTAAGTATTGTGTTAAATATAGTTTTAGGTTATAACATAATGTTCAAATAGAAACTATGCTATGTAGGAGACTTTTTTTAAAGAAAGGACTCGCACCGAGATAGCAGCCACAGGACACCTAAATCTTTCAGAGAAAGAGAATTTATTGCCCCATTATCAGAAGAAACAAACTTCTTCCCACCTCGCTCAGCCCTGAAGACCCCGTTAGGATTCAGAGGAAGAAGTTGACACTGACCAGACAGAATCCTTTGTTGGAATGGAATTTATGCATCATGTATGAGATGGATGAATATGCAACAGGCTATTGTTTTTAAGGGTTGATCCTCTGTTAACGGGTGTCCTTGTTCGGGCTTGTTTTGTTCAGAAAGACGTACCCGCACTGTCCATAACTCTTTGGTTTTTTTGTCTCATATTGTCCTTATCCAATTGTCCAACTTTTTATTACTCTAATTATATTGCTATTTTTATAACCACTTTATTACTATTAAACTTTTAAAATTTTAAAAACAAGTGATTGGAGTTTTTCACAGGGAGGATTCACAGGCAGGGAAAAGAAGACGGTTGTTGGGAGTGGGGCAAATGCTGCGTTTGGAATCTTCCACAAGTAATCCCAAATTTGCATTACACTGACCAAGACCTGTTAGAAATTCCCTTTTCCCAGCCAGGGGATCCAGTCAGGGGGAGACACATACCACAAACAATATTCATCAGAACACCTTTTATTGATTAGGTTCTTTCTACTAAGCACAGCTGATCTTCTGCCTCTCTGATCACCATTCTCAGGCCACCCAGTCTTGAAAGTATGGATTCCTAGAAGGTCCTGAGCTGAAAGGGATCCACAAGGATCACTGTGTCCAACCCCTGGCCCTGCACGGGTTGTTACCACCATGGGTTTATAATTTCTATCCTCACAGTATTTTGAGTTCTGTGAAAAACGCCAACCACTTGTTTTTAAAATTTTAAAAGTTTAATAGTAATAACATGGTTATAAAAATAGCAATATAATTAATAAAAGAGTAATAAAAATTTGGACAATTAGGATTAGGACAATACGAGACAATAAAAGAGTTACAGACAGTCCAGGTTCCTCTTTCTGGACAAAATAAGCCCGAAAAAGGACACACGTTAACAGAGGATCAACCCTTAAAAAATGATCACCTGTTGCATATTCACCCATCTCATACATGATTCATAAATTCCATTCAAACAAAGGATTCTGTCTGGTCAGTGTCAGTTTCTTCCTCTGAATCCTAGCGGGGTCTTCAGGGCTGAGTGAGGCGGGAAGAAGTTTGTTTCTTCTGATAATGAAGCAATAAATTCTCTTTCTTTGAAAGATTTAGGTGTCCTGTGGCTGCTATCTGGTCCTTTCTTTAAAAAAATATCCCACATACATAGTTTCTATTTTAACATTATGTTATAACCTAAAACTATATTTAACTCACTACTTAAGATAATTAATACAGCATAACTTTCTAACATAACACATATAATATTCATTTTAATATTTGCAAAAAGCCAGTCATAAAATACACATTTTCCACAGCTCCCATCTTCACTCCCAACCTCCACACTCCTGGAGCAGCGGAGTGATGTGGCTTTTTTCGTCCCTGAGTTGTTTTATTTCTGCTCAAGAGGAAGGATGCTGTACCCTGAGGGTATTGTGCATTTAACCTCATAGAAGTGGCTTTTTGCATTAAATGTGGCTGTTTCTGTGTCAGCAATGGCAGCAGGACCAGGGCAGTGCCCGTCCCTCTGTGCTGCCATTGCTGAGGGACCTCCCGGGGCGGACAGGCGCGGCGAGCAGCCCGGCGCGCGGGCAGCAGGAAAGGCCCGCGTAGCGGCGGCTGAGGGAGGTGGAGCGGGAGGGAAACGGGGAAGGGAACGGGAGAAAGGAGAAGGGAGAGGGGGAGGAAGGGAGGCCGCGATGCCGCTGTACGAAGGGCTCGGCAGCGGCGGGGAGAAAACCGCCGTGGTGATCGACCTGGGACAGGCCTTCACCAAGTGAGTGCTCCGCGCTGCGGTCGGGATTTGGGGGTGTCCGGTCTGGAGAAGGGGAAGGTGCAGGGAGACCTCAGAGCCCCTTCCAGTGCTTAAAGGGGCTCCAGGAAAGCTGGGAAGGGATTTTGGACAAGGGGCTGGAGTGACAGGACATTGGGGAATGGCTTCACACTGCGAGAGGACAAGCTTAGATGGGATATTGGAAAAAAAATCTTCCCTGTGAGGGTGGGAGGCCCTGGCACAGGGTGCCCAGAGAAGCTGTGGCTGCCCCTGGATCCCTGGAAGTGCTCCAGGACCAGGCTGGACAGGACTTGGAGCACCCTGGGACAGTGGAAGGTGTCCCTGCCCATGGCAGGGGGTGGAATGAGGTGGTTTTTAAGTCCCCATCCCATCCCAACAATTATTCCAATAATAATTATGTGAGGTTTTCCCCTTAATGTGTTGAGGATTTCCCCTTTCTGTGTTGTGTGGTGTGGAGCTGGTAATGAACAGCCTACGTTTTTAATCTTATGGTTTAGATTAAAACAAGATTTAGCTCGAGTGCTGAAGCAGGAATGCTCACTGATTTTTTAGTATTTCACCTCGTGGGCCAAAAGCTTTGTTACCTGGGAATGGGAGGATTTTACAGAGCCTTCATGGATGGGGACAAGTGATTCTCATGGGTGGCTTTTGTGGATTCACACTGACAGCTTTTCCCAAGTTTGTGGTGTTTGTGAACTTTTATTCCTTGGGCATTGCTTATCCAATAAAACCCTCTTTTGGAAATGCTTTCTCCCTGAATAGTGTGTTTTAAAGATCTGTTTCCAGCCTTCATTCTGATAGAAGTAATAGCAGTTGAATTGTATGCGAAATGTTTGTTCTGTTCCAAATAAGGCTGAAATTAGCTGAAAGTTCAAGGAAAACTGCCTGTACACACTGGGACTGCACAAGCATCTGTTTGAGACAAAAGAAGAAAATTCTGAATTGTGGCTGTTTCAAGATTTTTTTTTCTGAAATGATGCAACATGTTGACAGTTGCCAAGTATCAGAATCAAGCATTAATTGACTTTTTGCATTAAAAGTGCTCTAAGTCCAGCAGCTTTACAGAAAACTGTAGTTTTCCTCAGAGATTTGTAGTTTCTGGGAGTGATGGGTAAAACAAATATCAGGCACTGAGACTAAAATAAACCTTGAATTCATTTTGCTTTTCATTTCCTTTCTTCAGTCCATGGTTCTTGTGTGTTTGAGGAAGGCCAGGTGGGTTTCTGAAAAGTTTGGTTTGGGGTTGCTGCTGTTTTTTATCCTTTTGTTGAGGGAGTCAATAAAAAAATACACAAAACCTTTATCTTTTAGTCCATCTTTAAATTTATCTCCAAGTGGCTGGATAGGAAAACTGCATGCAAAATGCCTCTCTGCAGTAAGAGAATTCCCTAATTCATTACTCTGTGATGGTCCCTGGGCCCAGGGGCTCAAGTGGTGACTTCAAATAATCAGGTTTGTAACATTTTCTTTCAGGTGTGGGTTTGCAGGAGAAACAGGACCAAGATGCATCATCCCCAGTGAGATCAAGAAACCTGATGTCTCAAAGGTGAGCTGTTTTTATGCTGTTTGGTGTGTTATGGCATGGAAAGAATTTGCTTTTTCTGTCCATCACAAGCCATTTTTCACTGCCTGAATAAAATATTCTGAAATACTATTATATTTTTCATTATTTTAACTGCTGCTATTAAAAACTGTGGGTAGGTGCAGGTAAGTGTGATGCCAATGCTCAGCCCCCATGGAGCTTGTGTTTTGAGGCATTTAGTGAGAAATTGCTTTGCCTAGTTATGCTTTTTTCTTTTCATTTAGTAGAGGTTGGAAAGCTAATTCTAAGTTGCCTGTATGAAAAATTAGCATTAATTAAGTGTGGAATTCAGCTAGAGGGTGGGTTTATGTGGTGTTTTAAGGACAAAGAGCAAATCAGACAGGAGTGAGTGTTTATATATAATGTCAGATTAAATATATATTATGTATGTATTTATATATTTCTTTATATATCATATGTATATATATATACATATATAAATAATCACTGCCCAGCATTTGAGCTGACTGTGGGTATTTTCCCTTCCCAGCCTGTCAAGGTGGTTCAGTACAACATCAATACAGAGGAGCTGTATTCCTACCTGAAGGAATTTATCCACATGCTGTATTTCAGGTAAGAGACTCCTCTCAGGTATCCAGGCCTTCCCTGAGCACTTCCAGGGCTGTGAGCAGGGCATGGACACTGCCTGGTTAGATAAGAAAACTGAGATAAGGCTTTGCAAGGGGCAGCTTGGGGGGGTTGTTGCTGGTGGTGCTGAGATCCAGCTTATCTTACAGAGAGTTCCTGTCCTGCAGCAGCAGTTGCTCTGTAAAAGCAGAAGGTGTTTGATGAATTTCCTTTCAGCTGAGGGATTTCTAAAGGGCCTGAGAAGGGGAAGGCATTACCTCAGGAGATGCATTGATTTTGGTGGGGCTGAAGCTCCTGCAGTGCAGAACTCCCTCCACAGTGGCTTGGAAGGAGGAATCTTTACCTGTGGAATGTTTTTACCTCAGCAGTATATCCCTTTATTCTGTTTTTATTACCCTTAGAGAATAATGAAATTGGGCTTGGTCTTTTCTCTTTGCTTCCAATCCGTATTTTTACACAGTGAAAGCCATCACAGGAAACCAGGATTTCTCAGATCTGCCTCAGATCTGCTGTGGGCTGGGTTGTTTTCTTCTCCTGTCCTGGGCCACCACTTTGCAATTGAAATCAGGACAATTTCATCCTTTTCCACTGAAATCAGAGCATCTGAGTATCAGAGTATCATCATTCTTATGTGCTTTGTGACACTGGACAAGTCATTGGTTACTTGTTTTTGTATTACTTTATATTAATTTAGAAATGTATAATGAATTTCCTGACTTTTAGGAAAGCATTGGGGTTTTTAAATTTGTGAAAATCTTTGGGGTCTGCTGTAGCAAATGCTATCTAAATGCAAATCTTCAGGATTTTTGAGGAAAATGGAATATGATTGTAGGATAGTTCTCATAATATCTGCTTAAACTTGCCAGTTTTATTTTGCACTTCTTGTCTTTTTTTAGGCATCTGCTGGTGAATCCCAGGGACCGGCGTGTTGTGATCATAGAGTCAGTCCTGTGCCCCTCACACTTCAGGGACACCCTCACCAGGGTCCTTTTCAAGCATTTTGAGGTAAGTGTTTGACAGAAACGTGTATGTTTGCTCCACTTGCCAGGAAGAATTTTGCTTACAGTCAGTACCAGATATGGGGGAAAAAAAATTAGAAGTAGTGGCAAAAGAGAGAGAGGCATAAAGAAGGAAAATCTGATGGTGGTGTGGGGAAGTAGGACATGAAAGTTGGATGAAAGACCATTTTTGTTGCATTCTGACTCTTCATGAGGCCACAAAGCAGCAGCAGTTAACAAGGATCTGCAAGGTTTCCGTGGCTTGTAGATAATACAGCTCACAGTGCACTGTCCCAGACAGATCCAATAATCCCCACTGAGCACTGCCTGGAGCCAGGATTTATATTTAAACACTTCTTAGTGCCCTGTCAGCAAGTCTCCTGATTTCTGCCACAGTCAATATCTGCCTAGCACACAGCTGTGCTCAGTTAGAGAAGAACTTACCTGAAATCAAATATCTGCTCTGCCTAATCAGTCCTTTTGAAGAAAAGTTGTGGAGAAAAAAACCCTGTGGCTACCCCATCCCTGGAAGTGTCCAAGGCCAGGCTGGATGGGGCTTTGAACAGTCTGGGATGGTGGAAGGTGTCCCTGCCCATGGCATGGAGTTGGAACTGGATGATCCTTAAGGTTCCATCCCCTCCAACCAGTCAAGGATTCTGTGAAAAGTCTGAACCTAATTCTTGCTCAGTTGTAACATGAACGTTTTAGAAGGTGACTCCATGCTTCTTCAGTTCAGCCAGAAGAAAGTTTAAGGTTTTTCTATAAAAACTAGTGAAACCAGTTTGACTGCAGTACTTCTTCACTGTCCTTCCACAGCACAGTTGACCAACTAAGCTCAAACTCCTGCATAATTCTTTCTTACTATTGGTAAAAATTTCTGATGACTTCAGTTTGCTGAAAGATTTGAGCTGGTTTTTTGAAGTTTTTTTCCTAATCACTTTTGCTGCAATAAAGTGTCTCAGCTAAAGCACATCCCATGCAAAAGGGTTTGAAAATGGCTCATGTATGCAGTCATATTTTGATGGAGAGACTTTGTAACATGTTAAGAAGCCAGTTAGTACTGATAGAAATTTAATTCTCTCTGGTTTCTATTTTTCTACTTGGTGCAAAGAGTGGTTTATTAATACAGGGTAAATGTTTTACCTTCTGGCTTTGGGTTAAGGGTCAGTATGATTCCTGTAAGTGCAGGATTTATTGAAGTTTCTCATTTAATTCACACTTCAAAGTGTTCTTTTAATGGAACTGTTGCTTTCTAGGAAACTTGATTTATGGAATTCTGGGAGAAGAAAGTCATTCTCATGTAATTTCAACTTGAGTTTCCACATTGTTTTTGTGAGAGTGTTTCAAACAGCCTCTTCTGTTTGGGTGCAGCAGTGTTTGTCATAAGCACACTTTTATGGATTTTCTAGCTCTTTTATTCACATCTTCAAGTTTTTACAGCTTTTGAAGTAGCTTTACTTCAGCTTCTTTCATTTTTTTCAATAACAATAAGAAACTGGACCTGAGTTTTATAGCTCACAACACTTGATTTTCTTACAAACCCATTCCAACATCCATCATTACTGAAGTACCTGGTGTGCACCACAAAGAAGATGGACACAGAATTTGGAATCCTGTTTTATTTTGTTCATTAGATTAGTACTGGAATAATTCAAGATACAGTTGTTTGGGTTTTGCTTTTAAAATGCCATTCAGGGAAGGCATCAGTGCTTTGTTTCTTTTTTGGGTTTTTTTTGTTTTTTTCCCCTTCTGCCAACTTTGCTTTTGGTTTCTGTGTAGGTACCTTCTGTTTTGTTTGCTCCAAGTCACCTGATGTCTCTCCTGACACTGGGGATCAACTCTGCCATGGTGCTGGACTGTGGATATGCAGAAAGCTTGGTGCTGCCTGTATCCTTCCATTTTCAGTGGGGGCTGTCATGAAAAATAAGGTTTGGGTTTTTTTACTAGAAATTAATTTTGGACAAAAGCAGTTAGAAGGTGGCTGATGCAAGGGATTGTAGAAGGGAAAAGGCATTTAATTCCAGCAGACTGAAAACTAATGAAAAAGAGGAGAATTTCCTGATCTTCCTGTAGATCTATGAGGGAATTCCAATCCTGAGTTGCTGGGGTTCCCTTCCCCTGGGAGGAAAGGCCATCCACAAGTAAGTTCATAGTTATCCATTCCAGGTTACAAATGATTTATTTGTGAAAGTTCCTCTTTGACCATGAGCAAAAATTCCTCTTCTAAATCTTAACTTGCTGTAGCATCATCCAATTTTTAGAGTTAAAACTCTGCAGCTGTTGCTGATGTGGTAAAAACTGTGGGAATGGGGTCTCCTTAGGTTTATATTTAGAAGGATGTAACTGCAAGGAATTAATCCTGTTCCTGGAGTATAGTCCAGAGAGGCAGGCTGGGCTCATGACATCTTTCCCCACCCTCCTGTGCTCTGTTTTAGGGAGCTGGAGTATCAGCTCTTGGAGCAGTGCACGGTGGATACAGGACTGGCCAAAGGACAAAGCCTTCCCTCCGTGATGGGTGAGGACTGGGATGGGGCATCTGTGCTGGGAACTGCTCTGGGGAAAGGGTGTTCATCCTAACAGAGAATAAAATGGCTTCAGGATTCACTGTGTCTGGTGTGGCCTGCCTGCATCAATTCTTTCTTGGCATCCTGGCCTGGATCAGGAGCAGTGTGGCCAGCAGGAGCAGGAGGTCATTGTTCCCCTGTGCTCAGCACTGCTGTGCCCACACCTCGAGTGCTGTGCCCAGCTCTGGGCCTCAGTTTGGGAAGGACATTGGGACACTGCAGCATGTCCAGAGGAGGCAGCAAGGCTGGAGAGGGGCTGGGAACACAAACCCTGAGAGGAACCCCTGAGGGAGCTGGGGGTGCTCAGCCTGGAGAAAAGGAGACTCAGGGGTGCCCTCATCACTCTGCACAGCTCCTGAGAGGTGCCTGTGCTCAGCTGGGGCTGGGCTCTGTCTCCAGGCAGCACTGACAGAACCAGAGGACACAGCCTCCAGCTGCACCAAGGGAAATACAGGTTGGATATCAGGAAAAGGTTTTTTACAGAAAGGGTGATAAAGTTCTGGAATGGCTGCCTGGGGAGGTGGTGCAGTCACCATCCCTGGGTCTGTTTAACAAAGCCTGGATGTGGCACTGGGGGCCAGGGCTGAGTTGAGCTGTTGGGGCTGGGTTGGACTCGATGATCCTGAAGGTCTCTTCCAGCCCAGTGATTCTGTAATTTCACAAGTGTATTATTTTTATGATAAGCCTCTTCTCATAGCAGTTTTCAGTAAAGGCTGAGATAAAAGTTCTATAGTAATTTTTCAGTCTGTTTTGAGCAAAGACACTTATTTCTGTTCTTAATATCTTTTCTGCTTTGAAAATCTTTGAAAGCTGCTGTCAGAGTGAAAGTCTAATATATTAAATTTAATTCAAATTTAGAGCAAAAGTTATTTTTAAGTAGGAAGATAATTTAAGAATAAAACTAAGTTGTTTTTTGGTTTTTTTTTTTATTTCAGGCTCAGTCCCAGAAGACATAGTAGAGGATATAAAAGGTAAATTTGTTTGCTTTGTGTAACTCCAGTGTATGAAATTGTGAAGTGGAGTGTGATAATAACAAGTGTGCAATATTTTACATTTAGGAATTAAAAATATTTTACATTTAGGAATTTATTTCTCTTCTCTGATGTATTTATTACCTCTTGGATGAGCTTGTTGTTCCTCTTTGAAAGCAAAACCAAAACCAGGTTTTGAATTCCTCTTTCACTTTAACCCCTGTGTTGCTGAGTTGCAACTTTTAGATGTATTTAGTAGGTGGGCAGAGAAAGAGGATTGCACTGTTGTGTAGTCTATAGATTAACTAGAAAGGCTCAGTTTGCTTTAAGTCAATTAAAAAAAAAAGTGTTTATGAAAGATATTTTAGTATGTTAAGGTAGGCAAGAGGAGACAAGAACTACATTTACTACCCCAGAAAAAGCAAGAGTCTTTCTTTGGGCAGAACTTGGTTGAATTCCTATGTGACTGTTACATGTACAACAGATAGAAAAAGGTGTTTTCCTAGGAAACAGTAACTAGTATGTATCCTTTGGGTCAAATTAGGAAGAAACCCTTCAGTCAAATGCAAAATAAGTGCAGCTGGTGCTTTATGAAATGAAAGTTGCTTTTCTGATTCCTGGGCTTTCCCACCTTTTCTGATGAGTTGTGTTTTCTATGCAGTCTTTTGGAACCAGGGACCCCAGGCTAGGGATGAAATTGTTGCTGTCTGTGTGTTGAAGGGCTGTTTCTTTGTGACAGCAGTTTATGGGGAAGATGCTCACCTGTGCCAAATACAAATAATTAAGTGTATAAGAACAGTAGCAGCTGGGATACAAATGGGACTGTGCCTTTGTCAGAAAAACCCTCTGGAATTCTCAGGGTGTTGAAGAGTTGAAGTAAGGAAAATGTTGCATGGTAGGAGCTTGCTTAGGAAATGAGCAGTGCCTCATTTGAAGCTGTGGTGCAAAGCCTGCAGTGAAGGCAGGATACAACCCCTGGCACCTTGAGGCACCATTAGGAGGATTCTGGCTTTAAATCTTGTGTGGTTTGTGTGAGAAGGGACAGGCAGGATTTCCAACATAATTTTAGGGTCAGCTTTGTTTAACTTGTGATTTAGAGAGCATCTGAACTCTGCTGGAGAGTGGAGACTGCTTCTCTTTGCATTTATTTGATAATACCTTGGACCAGCAAGTGCCTGGAGTGTGTGTTCATCTCTAAATTAAGAAAATGACTGTTTTTGGTGGTGATGAAAGGATCCACCCAGGCCTCACCTGTGCCCCTCTGTTCCTTCCCCTCTGCACAGTCCGCACTTGCTTTGTGAGTGATCTCCAGCGGGGGCTGAAAATCCAGGCAGCCAAGTTCAACATTGATGGCAGTGCTGAGGTGAGTGGAGGATGCAGCTCTTCCTGCTCTTTTGAGGTGGCTGCAGCCTTTCTGGGCTCTAAGTAATGATACAAGTCTGCTTTTGTTTCCAGCGTCCCTCACCGCCTCCAGACGTGGACTATCCCTTGGATGGAGAAAAGATTCTCCATGTAGTTGGCCCCATCAGGTGAGAAATGCCATGGCAAAGTATTTGTCATTACAGTGATATATTTCAACTCTAAAAGCACATAAATTTTCATAAAATTGGATTTTAATGAGACACTTGCATATGCTTTTAATGCTTCTAAAATGAAAGCTGTGTGCTGGGCACAGTGCAAATCCATCGTGGAAGGGGGTGGCTTCTCCACAGCCCCAAGAGGAAGACGAGAGCAGAGAGGTTGGAGGGATGGGGGAAGAGAAATGAGTGTCAAAGCCTGATAATAGGACAGGTTTAGTGATGTGAACAGGGCATTTGAACCTGGACAAAAGGAGGCTCAGAGGAGACCTCACTCTGCAGCTCTGCCAGGAGGATGCAGCCAGGTGGGGATTGGGCTCTGCTCCCAGGGAACAAGAGACAGGACACAAGTAAAGGGCCTCAGGTTGACTTGGGGAGCTTTAGATGGGGTTTTAGGGAGAATGTCTTCACTGACAGGTTTGTAAAGCACTGGAACAGACTGCCCAGGGCAGTGGTGGAGTCACCATCCCTGGAAGTGTTGAAAACACGTGTGGATGTGGCACTTGGGGATGTGGTTTAGGGGTGAACAAGGTGCTGATGCTGGCTTGAGAGCTGAATGTGATGACCTTAAGGGTCTTTTCCAAGGATTCCATGACTGTCCCAAGGAGTCCATGATTGTCCCCTCCCTGCTGGCCCTGCTGGGTGCATGGGCTATGTGACAGGAGTGACAAAGTGTTGGCAGCAGAGGGCTGGAGTTATCTCCAGCTCTGCTGTGCCTGAGTTCAGCTCAGTGTGTTCTGCTCATTAACACTCACTTCCTCTGTGTGCCACAGAGACTCCGTGGTGGAAATCCTCTTTGAGCAGGATAATGAGGAGACATCTGTTGCCACTTTGATCTTGGATTCACTGGTTCAGGTATTTTTATATTAGAAACAGTTTAGGGAAAGCCTCCAGCCTTAGACAACCTGTAGTTAAAAATGACTCAAGACTTTGAGTCCTGCAGGCTGCTGGTTTACCTGTGCTAGAATAAAATTAATTTGGACATCTTTATTGCAGGCAGTATATTAAATTTATTGCAGAATTTTTTCTAGGCGTATACAAATGCTTCACTTCTTATTATATTTAGGAAAAAAAATGCATTAGAAAACCACTATAAATGGAAATTTTCATTATGTGGTGGTGTATATATGTTAATTAAAGTTGGCTCCCTGTAGCTATTGATGACATTTAAATAAGTTTGCTGAGATGCAATTTATTGGAGAGCCATGGACTTGGCTGATATGACAAACATTTCAATTAGAATTCTTTATGAAAACAAATTGTTCAAGAAGTTCTGTGCCTGGAGCCTTCACCTTTGCACCTCCAGGCATTTCCCTTGCATTTCTCTCGTTATGTTGGTTATTTTCCAGCTAAATATGAGAAGCAATTGAAGGGCATAGAAATGGACTGACTTTCTAAGAGACCTTTGAATGGCTTCAAGCTCAGGCATTGATTTATTTTGGGTTTTTTGGTGTCCCTGTTTGCATTAGTGCCCCATAGACACCAGGAAGCAGCTGGCAGAGAACCTGGTGGTGATCGGGGGCACTGCCATGCTGCCGGGCTTCCTGCACAGGCTCATGGCTGAGATCAGACACCTGGTGGAGAAACCCAAGTACAAGGAAGCTCTTGCCACTAAAACCTTCAGGATTCACACTCCCCCTGCCAAATCCAACTGCGTGGCCTGGCTGGGAGGTAAGAATGGGAACTACTGGGAAGCAGGGGTAAAAAAAAACCTTCCAAGTGGGATTTGTGGTGAATAAAACCTTTTATTCTTAGGGTTAGCAAACCAGAACAATTTCTGTGCACCAAATTCTGTGATGCTTTTATTCACTGGCCAGCTGCTGTGGGCTGAATCTTCTCACAGCTGGAGTGAATTTGGTGGAGAGAAATTGCATAGAACACAATGGGGTTTACAGCTGGAGTGAATTTGTGGTGCAGCTTTTTTTGGTGGAGAGAAATTGCATAGAACACAATGAGGTTTGATTGAAGTGCTTCAAATAAAAACTTTGTTGTAAGAAGTGGGTCAACCAGGCCAGGTTTGCAGAGAGCAGATGATTCCTTGTTTTCAGTTACTTTCCAGGGATGTAAATGGAAGCAGTTTGGGACTAGCTGGGCTACTGACAAGGAAAGCAGCAATGTCCACTCATCCCTTTAAATTTAGGGGCAGAGCTAAAAGATCCCAGTTGAGACTCTCAGTGGGAAGAAGTAGAAAGAGAAATTCTATGTGGAATTAATTGCAGATTTTTTTTCTTTGGCAGGAGCAATTTTTGGAGCACTCCAGGACATCCTTGGGAGCCGCTCTGTGTCCAAGGAATATTACAGCCAGACTGGCCGCATTCCAGACTGGTGCTGCCTCAACAACCCCCCTCTGGAAATGATGTTTGATGTTGGAAAAGCACCCCCACCATTGATGAAAAGGGCTTTTTCCACAGAGAAATAAGCACTTAAATGCCACAAAGGATTCTGCCCCATTTCAACTGCATCCATGTGCTTTGGGGTTTGGTCTTTGTTCATTAATTTGCGTGTAACACTATTAAATATGAACAGTGTGGATGTTGTCAGGGTGTAGGCACTAACACTATTTAAAACCCTGTCCAGTTATAGTTTACAAACTTAACTCTGGCAGCTCCTCTGCTCTTTTGTCTTGTTTTGGAGAAATTCTGTTCCCTCACGAGCTGTCCCCTACTGAGTTGTTTATTATTTATCTGTATAGTAAATGGCATTGCTGAGAGACTTTGGTTTAAGATATTTTCATTTTAAGCATGTTGAGAAGAATGAACAGCACTAGGGAAACATCTGTGGGAGTTTTTAGTGCCAAATTCTGTATTAAAATATTCCACCTTTGAGTCACATGTGAAGAAATGGTTTGGGGCTGTTTAGCAAAGGTAGTGGAACATTATTTCCCGTGTTGTAAGAGTTTTAGCAGAGAGCTCTTCTGCCTGTAATCCTCTTATCATGCTGAGCTAAAACCTCTCCCTATGTCTCCTCCAAGAAAGATTTCAACGGTGTAAGATTATAAATAATTATAAATTAATTATGAACAGGTTTGAGGTCAAACTTGACTCAGTGGCTACATGGTAACTGCTGGTATCTGCTGGTTACTGAGCTGTAAATCCTACCCTGAGGAACAATTTTTTGTCTCAAATTTGGGAAGATAAATATAACATTTTTTGGGGTGGTGAAGTCTTTTATTGGCACAAACGTGCTTTTTGTGACAGATCTCCCTGTGCTGCCTGCTGCCCACCTGCTGTGTGCCTGAAGCACGACTCTGCAAGTCAAACAGATATTTAAAGAAATCCTCTTCTGGTGAACCCTGGCACAGGCAGTGTGCTACAGCACTTGAGTAACTCCTGCATGGAGTTACTCATTTTTTGTCAGTGTGTTTTACCTTAACAGGTGCTGTTAGTTTTTATAGTTGTGGCATGAGGTTGGTGTTTCAGGGATCATCTCCCGGTGCTGTTCCAGGCTGGATAAACAGAGAGAGTCTCATTGCCAGGCACAGAGAGCCAGGCTCAGGTGTACAGAGCATGCAGCCTGAGCTGTGCTGCTCATTTTCAGTCACAGTCTGGGTAATTTGGGGTGCAGGTTATGTTTTACCTCAGTAAGAGCTGGACCAGAGCTTCCTGAGAGAGGAATTTACCATCAGCACGAGTCCCATGGAGCTGGGAGCTCCTTCCCTGCTCAGTGGGAAGGAGTCAGGAGCTGGAACTCCTACAGAGCCTGTGGTGGTGCAATGATGTCATTTTCCTGAACTGCAGCAGACTGCAGCTGAGGAAATTCAGGATATTCTTAGCCCTTCCTTTTCAGGGGTATTTCTGTGCTGCTCTGTGCACGTACCCTGGGACCTCTCCCGGCGTGTTCTGCCATCTCATCTTCCTTCTGCCCACTCAGATCGCCTCCTGTGGGGTTTCTGCATCACTGAACAGCCTCAGCTGCTTCTGTTTCACACGGCAGGGACAGAATTCCTAACTCCCATTTACTGCTGGGTTAAGTGCAGAGTCCCAGGACCTGCTAAGGCAGATTTTTATTTCATTGAAGGAGTGAGAAACACGCTTAATGGTGTGCCTGGAAAGCCCTCAGAGATCACACCCTGAATGTGTGATGGTGGAGAAATGGCTGGGTTTTCACCCTGACTGTTGTAGTTCTTCTGTCCCTGGCACAGCTGTGGGATCCATGGATCCTCCCAGCAGACAAGTTGGCAGTGTCTGCCTGATTTAGCAGGAAGGACAGGGGCAGACACCAACCCCTGCAGTAATGAGAGGATTTCCCTCTGAGGTTCCTCATTCAGGACTGGATGCCATTCCAGCAGGCTGGTGTTGGCCAATTGCAGACAGCTCCAGGTGAGTCCTGCTGACTGGAGGAGGATTTTGGAATATGCACGAGCCCCTTGTGCTCTGCCTGTGTCCTGCTGCAGCAGCAGGAGCTGCTCCCCGGGAGAAGTGGCTTTGTTTCATTCCCTCATCTCCCTTTTCATGGAATCACATTGTCTCAATTCAGAAGGGACCCCTGAGGCTCATGGAGTGCAGCTCCCTGCTCCTTGCAGGACTACATGAAGTAAATCCTGTGGCTGAGAGCATTATCCAGATGCTCCTTGAGCTCTGGCTGGCTGTGAGCACTTCCCTGGAGAGCCTGTTCAGTGATGGACCAACACAAACCACAGAATCCCGGAATGGTTTGGGTTGGAGGGGACCTTAAACCTTATCCAGTTCCACCACTGCCATAGCAGGGACACCTTCCACTGTCCCAGGTTGCTCCAAGTCCTGTCCAGCCTGGCCTGGAACACTTCCAGGGATGCAGGGGCAGCCCCAGCTTCTCTGGGCACCCTGTGCCAGGGCCTCAGAGCCCTCACAGGGATGAATTTCCTGCTGCCCTAAAACCCCCCAGGTCCCTTCCTGTGAGGCTGCTCTCCTGTAGTTCCTGTGTTTAACCAGGGTGTCCCATTCTAGATGGAGAATCCCACCCTGCCTCTTGTTACATTTCCTATGGCAGGTTCTTGCCCAGCTCTCTGCTTCATCCAGGTGTCTCTGTAATTCCTCTCTGTCTGCGAGGGAGCCCAGAGCTCCTACTTGATTAACATCTGTTTCCTGCATTGTTCATTAAAAAAATAAAATTTCCTAGCAGCTGGTGTTTAGTGGCCACTGCCCAGCTCCTCACAGCTCCAACTTTGCTCTGCACATGTTACTCCTGCACGCAGGTCACTTACAAAAACTGATTTTCTCACTTATTCACCTCCTCAGGAATCGGCGTTTTACTGCCAGGAACCCTTCGAGGGTTCAAAACTAATGCGCCCAACGTGGGGCTCGAACCCACGACCCTGGGATTAAGAGTCCCATGCTCTACCGACTGAGCTAGCCGGGCGCTCTGGTGGTGCTGCCAATTACATACAATTTAACGTAGCTCATGGTTACGTCATCCCGGGAGCGCGGCGCGGCGGCCAGCGGCTGAGTCACTGCGGCCCGGCAGGCCCGGGGAACCGGCGGCGGGGCGGGGCGGGCGCCGGGATAATGCACTGCTTGTGCTCCTCTATATAATATACGTTATGCATTTCAAATCTATTCCTGTGATCCGTACGTTTAATTTAAGTGGGGGCTTGCGGGGAAGCAGGGGAGGGACTCTCGGTCGGGAGCTGTAGGGATATGGCAAAGAGTAATGCGGGGACAGAGAGACAGAGGGGAAAGTGAGGATATTGGGAAGGAATTCACCCCGTGAGGGTCTGGGGCCCTGGCACAGGGTGCCCCCAGAAGCTGGGGCTGCCCCTGGGTGCCTGGCAGTGCCCAAGGCAGGCTGGCAGGGCTTGGAGCAGCCTGGGATGGTGGAGGTGTCCCTGCCATGGCAGGGGGCTGGAAGTGGATAATCCCTAGGGTTCCTTCCAACCCAAACCACCCTGGGATTCTGTGAAATGTGAAGGCAGACAAAAGCTCCCATAGGTTTGGAGTGTTGTGTAACGCTCAGTGATTTCACATCCAGGATTTGCAGTGTGGGTACATCCAGCACTGATGAAGTGGCCTCTCCTGGTTTTTAGTCTCTTTTTTCTTCTGTTTCTACATCTTATGTAAAGGGTCAGCCTGTTTTGGGGACTTCACGCCATCTCTAGCAGTGACAGTCTTGAATTTTTTAAATGAATAGCCTTGATCTGAAAATGCTGTGATACTATGTGGGTTTTTCTTCCTGAGAATTGTGTCTTTTTCTTCAGTATGACCTGTCAGCTTCCACGTTTTCTCCAGATGGCAGAGTGTTCCAAGTGGAATATGCTATGAAAGCTGTGGAGAATAGCAGGTAAGATACAAATATCTGCATCAAATATCTGCTCTTTTTGAAGCAGAGCTGTTGGACTAGAGAAACAGGAGGGTCAAATTGTGGTGGTAAAATGAGCTCTGATCTAAAAGCCCATTTTAGGGATGTGGATTGAGGCATGCTCAGAACCTTCCTTGTAAATGTGTATCAGCTTCCCAGGGATTCCTTAAGTCATGGAGGACATCCAGGTGCTGCTGCAGCTGCTCTGGAAGCTGCTCTGCTCCCTGGAGTGTGTGTGAAGGAATGCTGGGAGCTGGAAATCCCAGCTGTGCTTTAGGGGCAGCAGGACGGATTGGCAGGGTCACCCTGGGGCACCCAGGGGTCTCTCTGCTCCACATAAGGATTGGAATCACAGAACCCCAGGATGATTTTTGGGTTGAAAAGGACCTGAAAGACCATTTAGTTCCACCCCCTTGTTTTCTTCATTGCTGGAGTTGTGACCAACCTACCTTGGGAGAAATCATGTCCCTGTTTCTTCTGTCTTGGTAATTGTCTGTGAAGTATTTTACATTGTGAGGAACTGACATTTTTCTTGTCTTCCAGTACAGCAATTGGGATAAGATGCAAAGATGGTGTTGTGTTTGGAGTAGAAAAGTTAGTGCTGTCCAAGCTTTACGAGGAAGGGTCCAACAAACGCCTCTTCAATGTCGACCGACACGTTGGGATGGTAAGGTGCCACTCCTTTAGGTCTGCATGAATTGTAAGGGAACCCCCTCAAAAGGATAAATTTATCAGTCAGAGAATCAAAAATAAGTAGATTAAGAAAGTAATGTTAATGTGTCTGTGTGCAAAGTCAGAAATGCCAGTGGTTTTTTTACTCTGTTCTGTAATTTGTTCTTTGCATTAAAACATACATGAGTAAAATCCAGACTTAAAGTAGAAGATTGAGGCTGTTTTAAATTTTTAGGAATGCTTTTCCAGTTGTTCAGACTTGTCTGTAAATATAAACACAAGTGTTAAAATGGTACTTTTTTACACAGTTACCAAATAAGGTATGTTTAGGGAAAACATGCTGCATACGAGGTTTTCTTCTCAGCAATGTGGAAATCACCTGAATTCCTTAAAGATTGGTGTGTGGAGCACAGGCCTGTCCATAACAGGTGTGAGAAGGTGCCAGGGAGTGGTTGCAGTGTGAGAGAAGCCTGTGAATGCACGGGACACGAAGCATTGCTTGGCTTGGTGCAGTATGGTAAAGCATGAGAGGATAATGAATGAGGACAGCTTCGATTATTGATGTTCCTAGAGGAAAGCTCTATTAATGCATGATGCCATTGGCACCTTCAGAGGCTGGAGGCAGTTGGGCAGTGTGGATTGCTCCGTGGCAGGGATGCTGGGTGTGTGCTGTGTGTGTGTGTTCTGTGTGTGTTCTGTGTGTGTGCTGGGTGTGTGTGTGCTGCGTGTGTGTGTGCTGGGTGTGTGTGCTGGGTGTGTGCGGTGTGTGTGTGCTGGGTGTGTGTGTGCTGCGTGTGTGTGTGCTGGGTGTGTGTGCTGGGTGTGTGCGGTGTGTGTGTGCTGGGTGTGTGTGTGCTGCGTGTGTGTGTGCTGGGTGTGTGTGCTGGGTGTGTGCGGTGTGTGTGTGCTGGGTGTGTGTGTGCTGCGTGTGTGTGTGCTGGGTGTGTGTGCTGGGTGTGTGCGGTGTGTGTGTGCTGGGTGTGTGTGTGCTGCGTGTGTGTGTGCTGGGTGTGTGTGCTGGGTGTGTGCGGTGTGTGTGTGCTGGGTGTGTGTGTGCTGCGTGTGTGTGTGCTGGGTGTGTGTGCTGGGTGTGTGCGGTGTGTGTGTGCTGGGTGTGTGTGTGCTGCGTGTGTGTGTGCTGGGTGTGTGTGCTGGGTGTGTGCGGTGTGTGTGTGCTGGGTGTGTGTGTGCTGCGTGTGTGTGTGCTGGGTGTGTGTGCTGGGTGTGTGTGCTGTGTGTGTGTGCTGGGTGTGCGCTGGGTGTGTGTGCGCTGTGTGTGTGCGCTGGGTGTGTGTGCTCTGGGTGTGTGCGCTTGTGCTGTGTGTGTGTGCTGTGTGTGTGTGCTGTGTGTGTGTGCTGTGTGTGTGTGCTCTCTGTGTGTGCTCTGTGTGTGAGCAGCTGTGCTGCTGTCCCTGCAGGCGGTCGCGGGGCTCCTGGCAGATGCGCGCTCCTTGGCAGACATCGCCCGCGAAGAGGCCTCCAACTTCAGGTCTAACTATGGCTATGACATCCCCCTGAAGGTAAGAGGGCAGAGCAGCTCTCAGGGCTTTTGGCTTTTATTCTTGACATGAGAATGAAATTTGATTCCTCGTTTCTGTAAATAAGGGTTTCCAGTGTTTTATTTTTCCTTTTTGCACGCAGCATCTTGCAGACAGAGTGGCCATGTATGTGCATGCCTACACCCTGTACAGTGCTGTCAGGCCTTTTGGCTGCAGGTGAGTCTTGCAGACACACTATTTGTAAATATCTTTTGGTTCACAGTTGCTAGAACTGCTTCAGTTGTCTGAGTTCTTTTTTGGAACCTGGAATTAGCAACCCACAGTTCATGTCCTAAAGAATCCCTTCCCCTTTCTTCTTCTGTATGTCTAACACCTCAGGTGAGGAATTTATATTCCCATAAGGCTCTGCCAGGCTTTTGCAGAGCTGGTTAATTTGTCCCTGGTTTTTAAAGTTTGAGGGTTTGTGCCAGTCAGTCTGTGCTGGTGGTGAAAGCAGAACTTCCCTCTGCAGTCACCCTGCTTGCCCTGACACCCAAAGAGCAGGTCGCAGCTCCTGTGTGATTGTGGTACAAAGGGACTGATAAACAGAGATCTGCTGCCAGGTTACTGACCAGTAAAAGGTTTCTGGCAATGTGCAGGTGCTGTTGTGAGGCAAATTGCTCAACAGAGTGTAGCAGGACAGGAGTTGTTCTGCTCCAGGAAGGGTGTAGGAAACCTGAGCTGGTGTAGCCTCTCTAGTTCTGTGTGTGTTGGTACAAGGAAGAGTTTTAATTTCTCTTTTCTCCTCCAGTTTCATGTTGGGGTCCTATGATAGTGATGATGGTGCACAGCTGTACATGATTGATCCATCAGGAGTTTCATACGTGAGTGTATCAAAAATATTTTAGCATAAGTTCCTCTTTTAAAAATTTCTAGTTGGGAAAATAGTAAGTGTTGGTCCAAAAGAGCTGCTGTTGTTTTCTCCTTTTGCCTGGGAAGATCTCTGCTGAATCACTGCTGCTCCTTTGCACATCCTTGTTAAACAAACATTGTGTATTTCTTAGAAGTGCAGTCTGAGAAACGAGTTTAAAGCTTGTCTGTCAGAAATTGGGAGTTCATCCACTTGGCTGTGTCCAGTGAAAACTCCCATGCACTGCTCCAAAAAGGCAAGGATTGTAGTGATACCCCCTTCTCTAAAAACTTCAGGTAAGAGAGGGCTGTTCCTCTGACACTGCCTGCCAGCAGCAAACCAAATCAAAATAGAATTGTTGTTAATTGTTGTTAGTGCTGCATTTTCAGCTCTGTGTTACACACAGGTCGATGCACACTCATACTGCTGCATTTCTTAAAATTTTCTTGCAGTATATCCAGTACCATGGCTGTTGAGAGAAATAGAAATGCTTAATTTTTGTGTGTTTACACTTCAAATACATTTGCACAGTAGGTAGGTTTAGCTTGGGATTTGCTTGGATCCTGTAGAACTTCTGTAGTTCATGTAGAATTTCTCTCTTCAAACTAATTTTAGTTTAGTCTTCCATTTTTTGTAATAGCAATTAAAAAATCTATTACAACACTTTGAGCTGATAAATTTCTGTCCAGGAATTACTGAACAATTTCTATCAGTACTGGTGGTACTGATGTAGTAATTGGGCTCCATTCAACAATTTGGGGATGTGTCCCAAGAGAGAACAATACCAAGGTTTTCTGGCCTCTTATTATGAATAAGGTGGGGTTGTCATGTGCAAAGTGACAACAAGAGGTGTAGAGGGTCTAGTATATAATTACATTTGCATATTGTTTGGTTTTTTTTTTAGGGTTATTGGGGTTGTGCCATTGGTAAAGCCAGGCAGGCTGCAAAAACAGAGATAGAAAAACTTCAGGTATGTGTAACAGTGTTGTGCTGTCTCAAGACAAATATTCCTGCCTTATCATGTTACCTGTTGGGTGCCTGAAATACATAAAATGCAGGAGAAGCAGGTGAAATATTTCCTTGTACATTTGCCAGTGAGCCAAGTAAGTGAGTGAATATAAAAGTATAAATGTGTTTTTAATTCTGAATGAAAACCATAGGGCAGCATTGTGCAGGATGTTGTATCTATCTTTTCCACAAAGGTTTTAGATGATTCTTTTGTTTAGCAAGTTCAGAAAGGCTGCTCTTGCTAAGGAAAAACTGGTCTGTGGAGAGAAGACCAAAACCAAAAAGTATTGAAATGTCCCTTTAGCTGATTGAAGTTATGGTAGAATCTTGAAAGATTTCCACCTTCCTCATATGTGGAGGTGGAGACAACATGGAACCAAATCCTTCTCCTGGTCTGTCTCATGTCCTTATGTGATTCTCTGTTATAAATATATCTTATTTTGGTCTGCAGAGGGATGTCACAGCTGTTCATGCAAAGGGTCAGAGTTTATATGATTGTTATATTTTTAAGAATATCCTGTTTATGGTGCTGTAGCAAAATGACTGAAAAATTACAGGAAAAATGAGAATGTTCTAGACTTGATTTACTCAGTTTTGAATCTGGTTCAGATACTTGAATACCAAATGAAAGGTAAGAAGCCTGCATGATCATTTGATCTTTATAATGGAATTGTGGCACCTGGGGAATCATAATTTCAATTCCTGTGTGTGCACATTGGCTAAAGACAGTGCTGTGTTGGGTAACACACAATTTATTCCAAATAGTTAATTTTCTGTGCAATGCTGAAATTTTCCAAAACTTCTGCAGTTACTGATGTGAGCTCCTGGAACTGGACAGGAGAGCTGTAGAATGCACACCTGGAGCAGAGGTGTGGCACAGGGCCCAGCTGAGGTGTTCGTTTAGGGGGGCGTGCAGTGTCCCCAGTAATGGAGTGAGTCCAGCCCCTTGTGCCCATGGCTTTTGTTCACTGTGGACTGGGCTGCTTTCCAGGTCACAGCTGATTTTGACAATGTGAATTTGTCAAAGCTAAGATGGGAAAAACCAGAAGTACAAAAGGTTTTGTGGGATGATCCAGCTGATGGTCAGCTAAGATTTGTTTGTTGGAAGAGAGAAGTGCAGGTGCAAAGGGAGAGGCAAGCAGGGAGTCAGGACTTTAACCCTGCCTTGGGGAGCTGCAGAGCAGCTCCTGGCTGGGGAGGGTACAGTGTGTGAAACTGCTGTAGCTGAGGGGGAAAGAGGAAAACCCTGCATTGATCACATCCTTTGCATTTTATGTCTGTAAACTCAGCTGTGGGAAAACTTGTAGTTGTGTGGAGACTGCTTTAATCTCTTCATCTCCTGCAGCTCTGATACTATTACAGCTTTTTGATATGTGGACATGATCATGATTAACTCCTGGGATAAAACTGTTCACAGTGTTTACTTTCATTGTCTGCAGAATTTACATACCTGGGATGGGAAAAGGATAATGGCAGAAATGAAATTGACTTCAGTTTTCTTTTTTGTAAATATGCATGACAGTAGTAGAGCTTTAGGGTTTCCTGTTTGACTGCTGACTTTATAAAATGCATGAATACACATTTAAATGTTTGTGTGACACAAGCTACATTTCTGTTCTGGACTGAGTGTCACAAAGGCAATGGGTCTCTGTTTAGGGAACTTCTCCAGATGGGATTGTGATGGCACATTTGTCCAAGCAGGCATGGGCATCTCTTCTGTGGCCTGTTGCTTCACCCCAGAAAGGGCTGTGGCATTCCACATGAACTCTTGTCACCTTAATCCCTTCACCAGTGCCTTACAACTACCTGCCATACTGAGAGTTTGAAAACGTTTTGAGAATTAGAAGAGATGGTAAATTGCATTATAGAAATACAGGAAAATATATTACTGCTTCATAGGCCAGAAAAGTTGATCTATAAAACACAAGTTTATTATGTCCTGGAATTTTGCACCAGTCTTTGTTCTGATTAACTGTGAAGCTGCCAAAACACTGTGATTTAACTGAGAAAATGTGAAATGAGATGCTGATGCCTTGCTCAGGCAGGCAGTTGGTTGTTAAATGATATTCTCCTCTTGGGGCATTACTTAAAACCCAAAATTACTTGCATAAAATGTTGGTAAGACCAAAAGTATTCCTATGCTGCCTAGAGGGAATAGCAATATTACATGTGAATATATGGTGCCTCTCCCATGTGGTTATTTTATATCAGTTGAGCATAAAGCATCTAGGAACAAGTCAAGCTTTTAGGATGCCAACATCACCAGTGTAGCTTCTAAGATTTCAGCTGATGAGTGCTTTAAACTGGGAAATTTCCAAGTAGTATTTTTTTTTCCTAGAATCTTTCAGTTAAAAGATTCTTCCCTGGAAGAATGACTTGCATAGAGCAGGCTAGAAGATGCATTGTAGAGAAGAAATGTGGTTTTGGCCTTTTCTGTTCCTTTGACTCCTGAACATGAAGCTCATCAGGCACATGCACAGCTTCTCCTGTTCTGACCCTGTGGAAGATTTATATTTTCTTAATAGAAATCTTATATCTGTGTGTATTTTGCCTGCAGATGAAGGAAATGACCTGCCGTGATGTTGTTAAAGAAGTTGCAAAAATGTAAGTCTCCAACCCGTTTTTCCAACTTGACAAAAATCCAGCCTGGTGAGCTTGCTTTGGTTTCACACTGAGGCTGTTCCTTTTAAACTGGGTGTTGTGTGTTAAACTGTCTGACTCTAATCCCTGGTTTTAAAATATTTAAACCAGGTGACAGATGAAGGGAAACTTGGTGTGCTGCTTCTGACGTAGGAGTTGTTTGAACAATGACCTGATGTTTCAGAGAGAAGCTGCCCACAAATGATGCTGAAATCTTGGACCCAGCCTAAAAAAACCTCAAATGCTTGGGAAAGAAGCAAAATAGTACTTCTTTAAAGGAATACATTCAGTATAGCTGTATTATTATTAGACATTTTAAAATAATTTATAATAATGAAAATACTTCTGTTCTAGTTCTGCTTCAGCTCAAACTCAGCAGCAGCTCTAGACAGGGCTCTGTTTTTCAGCTCAAATTCATCTCCTTAGTAGCACTGAGTGAGGTAGCAAAGATTTTAACATTTTTAAACCTAAAATACTAGGCACAGTCCAGAGCAGTGATTTCTTCAGGAGCTTGTGAAGGTGTACACTTTGTTGCTAAAGGCTTGTAACCAGCTGAACCACGAGAAAGGCCTAGAGATCACCTCAGCTAGCAGACAGGAGGCTCTGTAAGCACAGAGGGGCGTTTCCCTGGACACCAATGTTCACTTCAGTCTTTGGATTTGTTTCACAATACTTCCACTGGAGGTGTGCTGCTGAAGGTATCCTGCCTTCCTCCACTATCTCCAGGGTATCTACACTGGGTAGAAATTGCTGGAATTTTTCAACTTCTGACTTATTAGTGCTTTCTGAAGCTAACTAAGAAATACAAAATACAGGCTTCTTAAACAGTGAAGTCACAGGTTACTGTGAGTTCTGCTGGTTTGAGTGTCTCAGCCCAGGATTGTTCCACTTTGTTTGCATGTTCTGCCACAGGATGAATCAAATCAGTTTTGTTATTGCAGTGTTAACATTTCTATCCCACAGGCTAAGCAGTGATTTTACTGGTCTGGGTGGCACTGTGTATGCTGTGATACCACTTGGAGTTTGAATTCCCATTTCCATGTTTGCCATAAGCACCACATTGGAAATCTTATGTACAGACTTCTGATTAGACACAAAATACTTTGTCTAATTTGGGATTTAGTGTTAAGTGTAAACTGCAGTAAGGTTTACAGGGGAAATGCAGGACACTCCAAGCTGTATTATAACTGGTCTAGCAGAAGCAGGCAGTGATGATGCAGCCTTGGTCCTGCAGTATTTAAATCTCAATGTTTGTTCCAGTTAGGGCAACTCAACCTGCATCTTGCTGTAATGATTTAAGGTGCTGTTAGATTAGCAGATTTAAGTTTGGAAAATTCTCTGATGGTTTTTGGTGAGGAGAAGGCACAGGAAAAGCTTCTATTAATCATGAGAATACTTTAACAGAAGAAATCTGTGACAGGAACAAAGTATATTTAGCCTGTTGGTCAGTCTGTTCTAATCTGTTCTTTGTCTGTTCCTTTCAGAATCTACATAGTTCACGATGAAGTAAAGGATAAAGCTTTTGAGCTGGAACTCAGCTGGGTTGGAGAAAGTAATGCATTTCTGTAATTTCTATAAACACTCCAGAAAATTTATGACTTTTTGTAACTAAAGCAAAACATTGCTTCTTAAATTCACTCTGTATGTCAGGGTCCTTGTGTGAATTGTAATTAAGATATATTCTTTTTATTGGCAGTAACCAATGGAAAACATGAAATTGTTCCCAAAGACATCAGAGAAGAAGCAGAAAAATATGCCAAGGTAAGTTATGACTTGGGTGTTGTTGCAGTGCTCCACTTGACAAACTGCTGAGCTGCCAGGAAAATGTATCATCCCAACACACATCCCCTCAGGGTGAGCTGGTGTGGCTGGGAAGGGACAGTAGGGAAGGCTACAGTGTAACCCAGGGATAGTTCTTGCTCTCAGAAATTGTCAATTCACTGCCTGCCACAAGTGGGGTCTTTCTCCTTCAAAGGTAAATGCACTGATGGGAACTGTCCTGCTCACCACAAGGGCTTGGACACTGAGAGGGGGGATGAAGCTGCAGCAAACCTCATTGTGTTTATTGCAGGCTGAATTATAAAACAGCTGTTAGACTGTTCTTTAATTACACTTTCTTTTTTTAAACAGGAATCTTTGAAAGAGGAAGATGAGTCAGATGATGACAATATGTAACACATGGTTACTCCAAAACAAGTCCAACTTTTCTTATCTTAGACCAGGTTTGTTTATAATGCATTATGCATGGGATGCTGTTGTGTACTTGTTGGAAGAAACCAACTGACCAACTTGCACTAATAAATTTTCCATTTTACTGTCTGTTAGCTTTTATTTCAAAATGTATAGGCCAGCAACTGTATCAGAGACATTGAGAAGGAAAGACATTATCAGGCTGCTGTTGCTTCCTAAAACACTCCATTTGAGCCAGGCTATGCACAGAAAAACAATCTGTTTAGACAAGTCTCTTGCTAATGCTGCATAGTTTAATATTAAAAACTAGTACTCTGTTCTTCCTTGATTAACCAGTAGCACAGTTTGCAGTTTGTTCACAGCCACAGTCTGTGACTGCTCTTTGCAGAAGAGATGAGAACGTGGCCAGCTCTAGCAGCAGGTTATAGTTTAAGGTGATGTGCACAGCTGACAATTCCTAACAGCCCATGTAACAACCAGGAGTGCAGCAAAAGGAATGTTAATCTGAAGTACTCAGCCTAGGCTTAGTGGAGGAGTAGGAGGAATTAAGAACTAATTCAATTTAAAACAGTGCTTGTGTTAAGTTCTAAAGCTGTGAGATCTATTAAGCAATGTAATTGGAATTAATGCTTGAAGAGGCAAACTATTTTTAAACTCTTTTATTCAGCTGTAGTTAATCTTAACACACTTCTGAATCAGCTTCATCAATTGTTGACCTTTCCAGAAGAGAAAAACAAGCTTTGCTGCTGTCATTCCCCACTTCCTAGGAAAACAGACTGCCTATTCTAGTCACTTCCAAGTTTTGAAACAGCAGGTTGGATGGGGCTGGGAACAGCCTGGTCTGGTGGAAGGTGACCCTGCTCATGGCAAGGGAGAGCAATGAGATGATCTTTCAGGTCCATTCTAACCCACATGGTTCTATAAGGTAATAAACTGTTCTGTTTACCACCTTAAAACTCAGTTAAATTTTGAAGTCTTGTTTGTACATGCAGTTAAAATTCTAATGGCCCTGCTAATCTAAAATGCATACTTGTGTAATGAATCAAACTCCTCAGCTTTAGGACTACACACTCTTGTTCACCAACCCTTAAAACAGCAGCTTTCCCTTACAGGTTTATTTTTATAGAGGTAGTTTGGAAAATACCTGGCCTTCTCCAGTCTGCTTTGTACCAGGATTACAAAGCACAGGTTCTGCTTCCTTTTTGTGACACGGGAAGGTCGGCAGAGGGAGGTGGCTCTGGCTGTGTCAGTTCAGGCCACCTGAGCTCCTGCTGGGACAGATGGGACCAGCCTGAGCCAGCCTTAGTCATGGCCAGGACAGGCAGCCTCCTTCAGTGCCTCCTCCTGAGGCACAGTAACAGCTGCTGCACTGAGTCAGCCTGGAATTCCAGGGCTCCAGACTGAATTTACTACTGCAGCTTCCTGCTGACTCAGCTCCTGGAGTCACAGGCCAGTGCCAGTCAGGAAACGCCTCAGCAGCACCTTAAAGCATCAGCTGAGGCTGATCTGCCACTCCCTGGCAATGACAGCAGGGAAGTACCTGATTCTCTTAATTGTGTCTTGATTCTATTCCTAAAATCACAGAATTTTCTGAGTTGGAAGGGAGCCACAAAAATCATCAGGTCCAGGATCAGACCCATGAGCTCAGTGTTTGTAGCACATGCTGTGAACTGGTAAAGGGAAACTGAAGTAAACCTCATGTGGCTACACCACCAATCCTCCCCTCTAATCCTGTCAGTGACAGCCACTCACAACTGGGGACAGGAGCTGTAACAACACTCACTGCCACATTTCAGGGTACAGTGAGAAGAGCAGGACCAGCTGTGTATATTTAAAAGACAAAATTGAAGGAATATGAAGAGATAAGAGGTGCACAGCCACCTACTTGCTTATCCAAAATTTCCAAATAACTCCAATGTTTCTTGGAGAACATGGCAATCTATAAAGCTCCTTTGAGGATAAACAACTTTTTTATACTTTTTCACAACAAGCAAGAAGTTCCACGGAAAGCAATTTCAAGAGGCTGTAGATAGCAGTACATGCAAAGTGCTGCCCAGTGGCTTGCCTGTCATGGCAAAATTTAGTTCAATAATACCAAGATTATTATTACTGTCAGGTTATTTTCCAAATTTAATCCTTAATTTATCAGAGTATAGATTCAGCCTGTTGACGAAAATTTTATGGTAAGGGAAAAAACCTACTTTCATTTCCACTGACTGCAGATGGGGAAAGAAAAAAAAAATAGAGCATTACAAGGTGAGAAAAGAAATTTGCCTTTTTTTTTTTTTGGGAGTGGAGGGAGGGGTCAAACAGGAAAAAGGAGAATTCTAAACAAGCTCCTCTAATACTGACATTGCCCTTTAGAAACAGAAAACCAGCAGAATTCTTTTTGATCATAGTTTCAGCATTGCTTCCTCTGGTCAACAAGGTCCAGGAACATTAGATTTCTAGCCCAGAGACTCATTCCAGCAGAAAAATTACTGCAACTCCCCTGTGACAGCTATTTTTGTAACCATGCAGTTCCATGAGGCAACCACACTGTATTTAACAAGTAACTTACTAATTTTAGTTACTTAAAAATTAACTAATTATACAGCAGTGCTTTAGTCATCATAATATTTCACTAAATTAGTCCACAGTTGATAGGCTAAACAGAAACTTCAATGAGTTTTGCTACTGAGAAGTATTTACTTGTTGCTATGTCAAACAGTGGAGTTGAGAAGGGGAAGAAATCTTTAAAAAAGAAGGAAATGGCTGCTTATGGCCACACTGACCAAATGAACTAAAAATGCAGTGGGACAGCAAAGAATGATTAAACTTTAAATGCTGAAGACCATTTTCTTCTAAACATACGATACTGTCTGAGGGAAATCACTTGGTGAACAAGCTCCAGAAGGGCTCAAGCTGGATCTGAGATGATTTAGATGACAACTAGATCTGTTCCAGAACAAGACAAAATAATATTAAATTGCAAACAACCAAAAAGCTTGTATTTTGCAGAGGCTCTCTTTTAATTACAGGACTAGGGGGAAAAAAATCAGGCTCTGTTAGAGATACTCCCATATCCTGCAGGCTTAAACATCTAAAGACAGGAGTTTGACACCTGATCAGGCAGCCAACACGAAGGTTTGAAAGGCACCATGCATTCCTACAGAAGTAAGGCTTGGATCCCCTTCCCTAAAATTAAAATTAGCTTTTCCAGCTGGATTGAAAATAGTCAATTTTAACCATTTAATGTAACTAAAATGTGGAAATGCTTTGCAAGGCAAACAAATGGCAGGGTGAAATGTTCTGAATTAGAGATTTGAGCACGAGGTGATTCTAAGAGTCTCGCTTGGGTTATTTCTGCCCAAAGCACTGGGAAGTTTCAGATCTAAAGATAGCAGAAAAGCAGCACTGCTTGCTTCAGGCTCCACAAGTAACCTACTTTGTGCTACTATGGCCATTTATGGGAACACATAATAGAGCAGAAAGTTAAATACCCACTTGGAATGCGTAACTCCAGTCCTTGCCATGCTGAAACACCTCGTGCTCAGGGTTTCGATGGTGTGTTCTTGCTCAAGACCCAAAGCACAAGGCTTACACAGAACAGCAGGAAGGAAGAGTCTACAGACCAAGTCATCTCTTAGCTCAAAGTCATCCCTCCACCCAAGGAGTGTTTAAGAAGTACAGATCCAACAATGACACAAGAGTAGCCTGTTCAGTAAGATGCTTCCTCTTTAAGTCTCACACATCCACTGGCTGTTACTCAGCGCCTCATGAATCACTACTCTGCTGTTTATTGAGGCTGGATATGTCACATTCCTCGTTACAATTATTTAGTCAGCAGGTCCACATACAGCAGCTTTGCTCAAGAAAATTAAGAAGGGGATTAGGTGAACTGCAGGTGACAAACTACAAAACAATAGGCTCCAGTATCTGGTTTACTTTATCCATCTCCATGATTGCACCAGGGCAGATTTTAGAATATGAAAGTGCACTTGCAGAGTTCAAAAAGCAAGTTTAGGCTATTGCATCAAGATTATTAATTTTATGTTACTTTAATAAGGCCATAAAAGTTACTGCCTTGGATAATAGCCTCTTTACAACTGCTAGTACTGCTGATGAAATAAATGATGGCAAGATTGTTAGAAGTAACCCATACATGAAATTTCCTGTGTGGCAGACATCCACGAGGCCATCTCCAAAAGAAATACTACTCATCTGTATTTGGTGCTGACTCTCAGAAAGGAAACATTCCAAGCAGAACGTGTCTCATGCAGATCTGAAGTATGCCAAGCATTGGGTCATTCATTTGTAACTTCTCATCACCAAAAATAGCTCCATGGCCTGAGGTTAAAGCCCCACATGCTGAGAGTGTGATGTCCATGTGGATGCAGCACTGCTTGGGATGCTCCTGCCTGTGCAGTCCCAGGCACCCTTAAGGAAGGAGATTTGGAACAATTCCAGGGCTGTTTTGCAAGTCTCTTCCTGAAGATAAAACCACAGCCATAGAAGGGAAGGCAAAACAGCAAATTCAGTAACACATCTCAGCATGACCTTAAAATGAAGTACACAGTTGAAAGATTACAAAGAGAAAAATAGTTTTGATTGTCATGACAATTCTGATGCTGTAATTGCACCAAAAATACAGCAGAGAGTCTGTTCTCTCCCCCTCATTTTCTTCTTTCAGTTGCATGTCTGTAAGACAAGGACCAGCTTTTCCTCTGCCCACCAGTTTTTCAAGTTGCATGCAGCAAGGAAGTTACTTCTACTTAAGAACTGAGAGCTATTTTGAGATACCAACTGTTTGTAACTTTCCTTTATGGAGCATCTCACTGCCTATTATGTCTAATTACCCAGAGTTGCAGAAAACAAGTGGTAGCAGAGTTAAGCCTTGCCTTACTGTAAATACATTCTAGTATTTTAGAACACAGGCTCTACTACCAAGCTCAAACCAAGTTTCCTTTTTCCAGATGGATGCAGCCACCCCCACACAGTGCTCTTTCATCTTCAGTACATTGCTATTAAAGGACTCTGAAACAGTTGTTTAAAAATGGTTCTTACGAGTTGCTGTGCCAACCAAAAATGGACAACTAGAATGAAGCAGGCAGCAGCATCACACAATTTGTAGTCCAAACACATGCATATCTTCAGATACAGGAAAAAACTGAAATCCCCTCAAGTCTCCCCTAAAAACAGTGTAGGAACTGCCCACTGACAATACCATTTTAGGCAATGTGATAAAACAAGCCAATCAAGGGTTCAGAAAGAACATGGTGTGCTTTACTGCTGCATAAAATTAGATAAAATGTGGTGCACATACTGTCTGCATATCCAAAATCAGTCATTAGGACTCCAATTTCACCAGATTAAGAGTAGGTTCAATTATAGTGAATTCACCCAAAAACTGATGCGTTCCAACCACCCACACACCCCTAAAACCCACCCAAGTGATGCCTAAATATTTGTAAGTTAAAATTTATCTTGTTTGATGGGATTTTAGAGAAGCAGGAAATCTGCTCCTTTCATTACATCCAGAAAGAACAGCGAGCTCTTACATGAGACTGCATTAACAGGTGACAAGAGCAGCACAGGAAGCACCAGCTAATTTAGCAGAATGTTCAAAGCTCAGTTTCAATTCCAACCCCAGGTGCTCCCACAGCCAACAAAGCCCACCAAGTGAGAGCCCATTTCCCCCAAACACTTCTATGTACATCAGGAACAGAAACAAATCTGAAATGCTGTTTGAGGCTGAACCAAAATGTAGCTAAATGTGTTTTCCATCAGTTGGTTTAACAGGAGCTGCTTCCCCCAGCCAAGTGCTTGAATGTCTACCCTCACACCAGTGTATCCTGTTGTGCTGCTTGCAAGGACACGACAGATCACTCCCACAAATACATCTTCCATTGATCCAGAATAACAAAACCCTCTAAAAAGCCATGTATTTTGTTCTGTCAGAGTTCTGAATGTAACACAACACAGCTCTGTTTATAGCTGTAGCTAATGAGGTGACACTACACAGGAGCACTGCAGGGGAAGCACATCCCTGAAGGTACCAACTCCAGCAAACAGCACAGTCTGGCAATTAATTAACAGCTTAAGTGTTGATGGGGCAGCCAACTCCCTGGCCACCTGGAAATGAGCTACCTGGAATAATATCCTCCAAAAGACAAGAGACAAATGAATAATAGCTTTGGAAAAGATGGCTGAGCAGGAAAAAAAAAAATCAGAATTTAATCACTGGCTGAACTGTAGATTCTCACCAACAGCTACTTACAGCTCAAAACACTTAATTCAAAAGACTGAAGGCATTAATACTTTTAACTAAGAATCAATACTGACCAACTGCAGTCTTATTAGCTGCGGCTGAAAAGTAAATTAACCTGCAGTGATTGAAATAATTTGGACAAGCAAAAGCCCTGGAAGAAAGGCCATGTAACCATTGCCTCACCAGCTTTCTTTTGCTGAGCAGCCATGCTGAACAGCAGTGCTGCTGCTTCCCTCTTTGTGCCAGGCTGCAGGCAGTGACACACAGACTGCAGTGTCACACACACTTCAGGGACACACACAGTGCTTCTGGAGGGTAACAAGGAAGGACTGGGAATCCACAGTCCTGATCCTGCTGGATCACGTTGCTCTACACTCTGCATCTGTAACAATAAAGTATTTTAATCACCAGCTTATCAGTGCTGACAAGCCTGAGACACCCCTGTTCTGGCAGGTGGACCATGTCCAAGGACTCACCATCAGTGTTAGAACCCTGTTCTTTATCTCCACAAGTATGGAAAGATGCATTTCAGTAAAAATCTGAACTCTGCAAGCCACTTGCACAAGCTTTTTCAGACACTGCTATATGAGAACATGACTTTATTTCCTTCTTGTACCTTTTTTACATGGCTACTGTTGCAGCAAAAAGTCTTCCCAGGAAGCAGTGGGGGAAAAAAAAAAATCAGTCTAAGATATAAACTAGCAACAGGCAGGATAAAAGGATAAGTAGGGAAGATTCTGACTTCAGATTGCCCGTGACACATCACTCAAACTACTGACAAAGAAGAAGACCAAAGAAGATCTAACAGAGGTAAAGAAATTAATCCAGCCAGAGTTAGTCCTCTACACCAAAGTGAAACACCCATTTCAGCTCTCCAGTGTCAGCAGCAAGTCACATCTTAGCTATGGGCAGCATCAGAAACCTCTTCAATAAACATTTCCTCCCAGTGTGGTATCACAAAAGGCTGAAAAAGCGACCACACTGTTTGCTACAAAGTAGATCTTAGAAGTTAAACACTTATGGAGGAGTAGCTTCTATTTCAGCATCTTAATTTACTCAGAAGACTGCAGTAAGGTTCTTCAAATACAACATGCAGAACTTCAAAGACTTTTTCTCCTGCTGGTTTTCATAGCAATGAAATAAGCAATTGCCACTCCCAAACCCACATGGGGTTTTGCTTTCAAGTTTTACCCTGTACATTCGATTTAGATGGGAGTTTACTAAAGCAGCAGTAATTATAACCTAGAGATTTGACTTTGTTAGGAAGAATACAGACTATTTAGAGATTCAGGTATAAGTTTAAATGTTTTCCATTTAAGTTTATTTCAAGAATATAAAATAAATTCAACCTGTAGATGGGTAACTGTCTGTATTTACCAACAAAACTTTCCCTTCATTCCTGTAAAAAAAAACCCCGTATTTTCTCCCCTTGAAAGATAAAAACTTTCACAGATAAAGAATTTACATCAGGAATAAAGGTTTCCACCTCAGAAGCCAAGAAAAAAGGCTGGATGCTGCAGAGATAATTTGGAAGCCAGTTAAAAAGCATGGAGAGTTAAAAAAATGAAGTTTACAGCCCTGGAATGGTTGATGCACTGATGCAGCCTGTTCATGCACAAAATACATTTCTGGTACTAACCACTGTCTTGTGCCTGCCATGAAAAATGTTATCCAGAAAGCCTGAAAGACAACTAATGACAGGCAGATGTAAAGATCTGATCCTTCACCTTCCCTGCTGGCATCCAAAGTGTTCTTTTGAAAAATATGTAAGAACATTCTCCTTCAGCAGCCCTGTGAGCAGTGCTACCCAGAACAGTAACTGAATTCTCATTTGACTTCAAGCACCTACTTCAAGTTTTGAAAGACAGGCTGATCACTTGATTGCAGGTGATGACAGAATCCTTTGCCACATCTAAATTAAAGCTGCTGCACAAATCTTCAGCTTCCCTGCAGTGCTGTGTAGTTGTTTTGCAACACTGCACGACTTCCCCAGGATAGCTGTAACTATCCTCACCAACGTGAACTTGCAGTCCTGAGAAATAATACAAGAAATTCAGTGTATTTGTAATCAAATTCTGTATCCTGCATCGCTTTATTAGACAAAACAGAAATTAAACATCTCTATTCAGATTAACTTAATACCACGTGACAAAACATGCAGAAACTGGCTTTAGAATCCATGCTTAAGTAAACCCTGGCAATAAGCATGTAGGTCCTAAATTAGCCAACATTAACATTTGATAAAAATATGTCAGCTATCATAAAATTCCATACCAGAAAGAATAAAAATAGCCTCTTGCAACACAGCTCTTGTTCTGTCCAAACACAAGATTACCAAATCAGTCTTAAAACAAGGAATATTTTCTGTCTGGCATTAAAAGATTGCCTGACAGATGCCACAGCTCACGGGCTGGGGGAAGCAGCAGCTCCATGAGCTGAGAACTGCAAGGGCTCTGCTGCTGCTGGGCTGCCAAGAGCACCCTCGGTGAACCCTGCACTGATCCTGCCCTCACTGCAACTCGGGGGTGCCAGCTCACACCTGCAGCCACAAAGCACAACAAAGTCTGGATGTGGTTTATTCAGGAAAATGGGGCTGCTCCTCCCTGGAGATCAGTGAACTTGGCCAGCTGAGCATGGATCACTTTACTGGTGTTACTGGGAAAAGCAACTACAAAGTGAGTATTATTTGTGCAGAGCTGATAGAAATCCCAGCTCTGAGATTTTTCTCACACAAGTATTTCTGACAGTGCTCTACATCACAAATATTTTCATCATTACTCATGTCCACAAGATACTGCACTGCTGCAGAACATCCCCAGAGCAGATCCAAGAATCAGCACTGAACTTCAGTGGAGAGAATGCATCAATTCAGGCTTCCTGAGGGCTGCCAGGCTTTGTGTCTTCTCCACTGGGAACCCTCCCAAGACAATGATTAAAATCAGCATGAAGTTATGTTTAAATAATTAAATGTCCGAATAATTAAATGTCCATTTTTCTGAACTTGAGGACATGAATGCCCCAGAGCTGGGGAAAATATAAGTAAGTATTTAACAGGTTTCATTCAAGTTGATTTGGTTTTTTCCCCCTTTCTCACACACATGATTATAAAAATGAAGGAACTTAATAGTTTAACAGTGCAGCACATTTTTCTCTGTGACCAGGAAAGGTTTGATCTTCCATTTTTATAATCTAGCTATTACTGGCTGAACTTTTTTGCTGTCAACTTCAAATTTATTGGGATCGTGACCAGGAAAGGTTTGATCTTCCGTTTTTATAATCCAGCTATTACTGGCTGAACTTTTTGCTGTCAACTTCAAATTTATTGGGATTTTTCTCTTTATACATGCACTTCACAACTTCTTACCGTCCTCCTCTGAGCAGTCTGCAATCATTTAGATAATAAAGCTTTGTGGGAAGCATGTGACCTTAGTTTGTACAGAAATACTGCAGTTCCACATAGACAGAGGATCTGCAGAAGTGTTGCCTATTTAACTACAAAAACACCAAGGGAAAGAGCATTAAAAAAAGAACAATGGAAAGAGAAATAAAAGGTCTGACAGAGTAGCACTGTACTTCACTACACAGAAAGAAGCTCAGTGTTAAAATAAGATCCAATATTTTTAATGTTTCTACAGTATTTTGGCTGCAATTGTACGTGTATTCTGAGTTCTTTTACAAAAAATCCAGTGTGTCAAGAGTATGTGATTAGTGAACAGAATAAAACCATCTTACTTATCCCAGAAATCTTCTTACTTCATCTGTGATCTGAAGGAAGCCACGTGATGCATTCAACAGTTACTTGTTCTGCTGTTCTTAAAGAGAACTGTAAGATACAGACATTCCTGAATTTACTTTTTCTTATCAAGTGCCACATGTATAGAAGACTTTGGGCAAGATTTCTGGGAGAAGTGTATTCTGCAACTAATACATCAATCACATTTTCAAGTGCTTCAGTCTATTATTTGTACTAATTTACTTACAGCCATCACTTAGAATTCCATGTGACCAATGGCCAGTGCCGTGCTTAGAGTGCCTTAAAGCTTTTAATTGTTTTTAAATTAAGAAGCCTTTAATTTGTTCAAGCTAAACTCAAATGCATTTCCCCAGGCAAATCTCCTGTGCTGCATCTACAAGGCCTTTGGTACTAGCAAAGTACAGATAACCAAGCACTGCTGCTTTGAACACTGACCTAAAAAATGAAATGTTTCTACCTCACAGTGTGTCTGTTTACAGAGAGATTAGATCCTAAAAGGACTTACTGTGATTGTCCCACTCCAGAGCCTCTCAGCTGTTCACTGTGCAGTGAACACACCAGGCCATGATAAAAAGGCTCAGCAAAGTGACCTCCTCTGCTCATTTCTTCCACTCATTCCCACAGCTTCCCTGCAAGGGTTTGCACAGGGGGATGGGGCACAGTGCAAAGATCCAGCACAGCCAGGATGGCTTCAAGTTTCAGAGCTGCTTAACAATGACATTTAGGATGAAAAATTTCAGTACCATGGAGTAACTCTTGAGTCCTGGATATCTTATTCCAATGAAAAGATATTTAAATCAAAACTAGATTTTTTCCTGCCCTGCCAAAAGCACAGTGTTCTCATTCCATGACACCAGACATCATCCCTAAGCTGTGTGAGAACATTTGTGCTGTGCTGAGCTGCCCACTGGGCATTCTTAGGTGCTTAAAATACCATAAAAGAACAAGTCACCTCTCCTGCTCACTGGCTATACAGAAATAAAGTCCTTTTGCTCACAGCAGCTTGGTGGGTGATGTGCCACGAGCCTCCTAATTGTGCTGGCTGCAACTGATACATCCACAGGGGCAGGATTTTTATGCTAGAAATCAGAAACAAGACTGGTTAGTTCAATCACAAACTGTTATTTATTTATTGTATGGTTCTACACTCAGTACACAGATACAAACCATGACTCAGGACAGCTCACAATCCAGGCCAGGATTTGCCCAACACATTCCACAGAGAGATCAGAAGTTCACATTCAAATGGAATTTTGGAAGTTTTGTTAACATTTGGGTTAGACACAATACATCCTAAGTCATAGAATCAGAGAATGGTTTGGGTTGGAAGGAACCTTAAAAACATCATCCAATTCCAACCCCCCTGCCATGGGCAGGGCACCTTCCACTGTCCCAGGGTACCCCAAGCCCTATCCAAGCTGGCCTTGGACACTTCCAGGGATCCAGGGGCAGCCACAGCTTCTCTGGGCACCCTGTGCCAGGGCCTGCCCACCCTCACAGGCAGGAATTCCTTCCTCATATGGAAGGTGAACCTGCTCTCAGGCAGTGCAAAGCCATTTCCCCCTGTCCTGTCACTCCATGCCCTTGTCCAAAGTCCCTCTCCAGGTCTCCTGCAGGTTCTCCTCTGATACTCTCCAGTTTATCCCCTGCATAAAGCAAACTACAGCACAGAATCAAAACTCCCTCAATGCTAAATGCCTCAATCTTTAGGCATTTTGTAGAGATCTTCAACCACCTTTACATTTACAACCTCAATCCAAGCACCAAAATTCCAGACCTTTCCTCCAAGTCAGGCCTTGCCTGCAGTCAATTCCAAACAAGTACTGAGTACTTTGTGCATTATTAAACCTTCAGAGCTTACCTGCACCACACACCTCTGCTCACGGAGCTCTCTAGAGAACTCTCCCATTACTTGCCCCTTTCCAAAGCATCAGATTTAATAAAAAAAAATAAAAACACAAAGCCATCTTCCAAGCAGAACTTACAAGGGAACCATACCTGAATTAACCATATATTTCTGTCAAATTAACACAGTGGTCAACCACTGTTGCTTTAGGTATTCCTGAGAGATGTCTTTCCGCTCACAGTGAGCGCTGTCAAATAGATGTTCGTCACTCTGGAATAAAAATTATGGATCTGCTACTTCAGAATAAAAATTATGCATCTGTATTGCCATAAGCCACAGAACAAATTCCATATAATACGTCATAATGTGAAACTCAATTTCAAACATTTGGTTTTATCATAGGCTTCGGCCTGTAATTCCTACTTAACAAAGTTAAAGCTCGTCTCTAAGACCAGACTCTCTCAAAGGACTCCGACAGGTGCGGGTTATCCCGCCTCGTCGGGCCGCACCTCCAGGACCAGACACTACAACACCGCCACACGCCTCCCAGAAGAAGCCCCCAGCCCTCCACACTGCTCATGCCAGTCCCTGCTGCGCCTTCCTGCAGAGGGAACCGTGGGGAAGCGCTCGAGCGGCAAGAGCCGGGCGCGTTCCCTCCCCACCCGCGTCACGGGGACGATGAAGGGCGGCGGAGCTGCGCCCTCCCCCGCGGGAAGGCGGCGCGGGCCGGCAGCCCCTACCTGCACCCCGGGTGTGTCTCTGCGGGGCGCTCGGGCCGCCCCGGCGGCTCCGCGCCCTCACGGCGGGCGGTCCCGGCGCCTCCATGGCGGCCGCTCCACTTCCGGGTCCGGCCGGGCCCGCTCTGCGCCATCGCCGCCACAAGCGGGGCCGCCATCAAGACGCAGCGACGGGCTCATACCGCCGGGAAGAGACGCGGTGCCGCCTCAGCGGACATCGGGATGAGCCTCCCGGCCGTTCCCTCCGCCGATCCCACAGACGATCCCGCTCCTCCCTCTCCCCGCGGCCTAAAATGGGAAAGAGCCGCGCACAAAATGGCGCCTGCGACGCCGCGGCCGCAGCGCCTGCGCGCCGCTCGCGCCGGCTCCGCCCCTACCGCCGCCGTCCCGCCCCCGCCCCGGGGGCGGAGCGGAGCGGGGGCCGCGCTCAGCCGGGGCCGCCGCCGTCTGCGGAGGGGCCCGGGCGGCGCGGGGGCTGCGGAACGAGGAGTTCGCAGGTAGGAAGGGACGCGCGAGGAGGAGGAGGAGGGGAGAGAGGAGGAGGAGGAAGGAGAGAAGGAGGAAGAGGAGCTGGCGGTGGTGGCGGAGTTGCGGCTGCCGCGCCGCCGTCCCGGGGGAGGGGACGCGAAGCGGCTCCGGGAGCTGCGCTTTAAACCCCCCCCCGCACCCCCTCCCCCCCCCGCCCTGTGGGAGCGCACGGGCGCGCGCGCCGCCCCCCTCACGGACCGGGACCCCCGGGACCGGGACCCCCCAACTCTGTCCCGGTATCCCTGGGATCGGCCCCCGCGCTCCCTGGGCCGGGGGGCTGCGGCGCTGCCCCGGGGCCCGGGAGGCACAAGTCCGGGAGGAAGAAGGGGCCCGGCGGGGCCGCGGAAAGTTGAGAGGGGGCCGGGGCGGGTGGGGGGCGGCGGCCCCTGAGCCCCGCGGAGCAAATGGCGACGTGACACACACCGAGCGCGGGGCCGCCCGGCGGGAAGCGCCGGCCGCGCTCCCTCGGCGCGGCCGGGACGGGCGGCGGCTCCTTCCCTGCGTCCCTCCCTCCGCCTTCCCCGGGCTCCCCCCGCCGCCCCTCGCGGGGAGCCCCGCGCTCAGCCCTCAGCCTCCCCCGCTCTTGTTTTGCAGTGTTGCCCGTGCGAGGAGACGTCCTGGAGCTGGAATCGCTCACATAACCCTTAAAGATGAAGGTAGGCGGCTCCGGCGGGAGCGGGGATCGCCGCCCTGTTCGCCCGCCGCTCTGGAGATTTCATTTTTAATCGCTCTCCGTCTGGGCACGGCAGCAGTGGGAGAACGCGGGGCTCGGTGCGTGCTGTGAGTGCTGTTCCTGCTCCCCGGCGAGGTGCAGGTGATTTAAAGCTCTCACCGCCGTGCAGGAGCGCTCGGAACATCCTCATCGCCTCTGAGTTGTTGTTGTCCTTCGGGCTCCCGTCTTTAAACGCTTCCTGTATCAGCAGCTGCTATGGCAAGTTTGCAAAACCACAGCTTTTGTCCCGCCTTTGCTGTTGCCGGTTTGCTCAGTACAAAGGCTCAACAATTGCAGTATAATTTACAAAACTTTTCCTTTTCCCTTCAGAGTTGAATGAAATATCAAGTTATTAAAAAAAAAACCCTAGATATCCTATTCTATTTTAGATTCTGCACCCATTTCCTGTCTTTTCAATGTGGTTATTTTGTCCTTGTTTATCAGTTGCAATGAGCACAGTGAAGTGAAATGTTGAGTATTAAAGTCCAGGTTAAGGAAAACGTGATGAGTATTTCTCTTTAAAAATGCACTGGCAATTAAGTTTTAATAAAGGCATTCCAGGAAAGAAAAATAATTGTTAAGAGCTGTTTGAAAGATTGCAACAGATTTCTCTAGAGGTCTCCTTTTAGTCACCAGGAAAGAAATCCTATATGTAGAATGTTATAGACTTAATTGTAAGTGTCGGGATGACACCAATCTCAAACGTTTTAAATAATCAGTGTCATTGGATTGCTTATAGCTGGAAAAATAACAGCTGTCTGTTGTCTTTTTGTGTAGAACCTACTTGAATTGATAGTTGCTCCTCTACTTTGTTGCCCTTTTTATAAGCAGATATCCTATGTATCAATGAATACCCTCAAAAACATTTCTGGGAGAGGCTGACAATGATTTGACAGGAGGTGTGTGTCAACATCAGTGACAAACCAAAACTTCCTGTAACTTGTTTGTTGGGTTTTTTTTTTTTTCCCCTTTTGAAGACCTCTGCGATGGCAATCTCAAGGACAGACAATTTCTCAATTAAAAAGCCAACAGGTCTAAAAGCCTAGGTGCAAAATGAAATACACAGTGATGCAGCTGTAACTGTAAGTAAGAGCTAAAGTTTGTTTTTGTGTTTTTGTTCCCCTGCAGGCAGCAGATGAGCCTGCCTACCTGACAGTGGGGACTGATGTCAGTGCCAAGTACCGTGGTGCCTTCTGCGAGGCAAAGATCAAGACGGTGAAGAGGCTTGTGAAAGTCAAGGTGAGTGGCTGAGGCTGCTGCTGGTTTTGGTAAAGCATTGTGCTGAAAGGGCTCTCACAGGACATCCTGCTCCTGAAGATTAGAAAATGTTCATCACTTCACTGTATGAATTTTAAACAACACTTAAACGTGGTTTTTTTCATATTTTGTTTGGTTTGGGACGAGTTGTTTTTTGGGGTTTTTTTTTTTCTTTATTTTGGGGGAAAATGTTTTTTTATTACATTTTTTAGTGGGATGCTGGAACAAAAATGAGCTTTCTTGCTTCTTTTTTCCTGACTGCATTTGTCTTCTGTTTTTGAATGCATCAGTTTCCCAACAATAAGTTTTGATGTCACAAATACAGGATTATGGCTTTTCATGAATAATAAGGAATAAGAGCAACCTCTTCAGAAGCAAAAGTTCCATTTCATACCAACTGACACTCTCACTTTTACAGTTTGGAACTGAAAAGGCAATGCAAAAATAAGTCCAACAGCAAGAGAGATGGCAATAATTTGTTTCTTAGGCCAGGTTTTAGCAATGCCTAGGGTAATATTTAAGTTTTGAGTATCTTGATGCAGCTCTAAAGCAGCACGCCCTGGCTGTAGCTGAATTTCTGTGCATGGATAGCATTGGCACATAGTATTCATTCACATTTGCAGGGCTTTTGGAAAAACAACCAAAAGACAAAGTTGTCATTTTGATGTTGCAATACTGTTGTAAATGCCACTATTTGAGAATAAGAATAAAACATTGTTAAATGCAAGTTAAAACTGAAAGTAAATACAGAAGTTGTTGTTCTTCTTTGTCTTGTTAAAGTCTTCCTACTTCCTACTTTAGTGCCTGCTGTCCAAGATATGTAAATAAGTCATTAGTGACCCAAAATCCCCAACAAATTGAGGTGAAAGCTGCTTTTTGTAACTATACATCCAAGCTTTTGTGTGCTTTAATGCTTAGATCAAGTAGAACAGCCCTCAGCCTCTTCAGTTACATATATAGATCATATCACTTTATCAGAGTGCTTTTCATCAATAGAAAAAAATCTAATTCAGATACTGGAGTCTTTTGCTTGTTCTTAATAAGTACTTAGGGAAACTTGTGGTGTTCTTTGAAATGTGTGTTAATGAGAAGCTCTGTAGGAAGCAGCGTGCAGGTCTGACAAGCTTGATTTTGTCTGCATCTTTGGTCTGGTAGAGTATTTAGCCTGTTAATAGGTAGGAGTTTCGTTTTCTCATTAGAATCAGATGCTTTATTACTCCACGATAAGATGTGGAATTACATGAGGCTGCTGTGACTTGGTGGAAATTCCTGTCGCTGGCTCTCAATTATATTATAACAATAGAAGTTTTAACAAGCTAAGCCTGATACTGTAATTAAGAGTGTGTAGGCACACCCTGGCACGCTTGCCAAGAGTGCAAAAAGTCCAAAACGTCCGGTAGCCTTTTCCTGAGCAGCAGGATAACCTGTATTCATCCCTCTGCAATTTTTATTTTAAATTTTGTATCAGCATAAAGTGCATTTTTAACCTGGATGTGTGTTAATACCGCTGCTGTTTCGGCATTCCGCTGGTGTTGTGTTTGTAAAGCTACAGTCTGTAGCTTGGAGAATAATTGGGGGAGCCAGAAAAGTGGACATCATTATCAAAGCAAGCTTCTGGAGCTTTTGATTCCAGAAAACAAATAGAAATTTTGGGTTTTTTAAAATGAAACTGCATAGGCTGATGTGCACACAGTTTCCTCACTGTTCCCTTCTAGAATGTAGGTTTTTAAAGGGAGAAGCAGAGTTTACTTACACTGTAACTAATCCCTGTTTTCATCACATGGATGGTGTTCCACATCTTTGCCATATGAACTTGCTCAAGGTGGCAGAAGTGCTGTTATCACAGCCAGTTTGGTGATTTTTTTGATACATTTTTAATAAAGAGAGGTTCTTATTTTTGTTGTAGTTTAGTATTGAAAGTGTTGTCAGTGAAATGCTACAGTTGAATCAGTGAGGAAAAAAAAAAACCACTGCTTACTCTTCTCATCTGGAAGCCCTGTTCCAGGTTTGCCCTGGATTGTGTCAAATTCTAAACTCACCTAAAAATGTATTTTCTTTGCTTTGGAATGACTGGTGTTTGATTTGCCTTGTTCTTTAATTATGATGCTTCAGATTAAAAATTAAATGTGGTACTTGGGGCTTCCTGTCAGTAAAATTGGCCATGCCAGGTGAACATTTGAGTTTAATTGATAATCTTAATGTGGATAATAAGATCTTTATGTGTATATATATATATACACACACACGCATTTTCTTGTGTTTTTTGTGTGCTATTAAGAAATCAGCTGCCTATTAAAACATTCATGAATATCTTTCAGGTGGTCTTGAAGGGGGATAACTCAACTCAGTTAGTGCAGGATGACCAAGTGAAAGGACCTCTAAGAGTATGTATATTGCATGTCTTCTTCTGGTAATCACATAAATGTCCTAAAACTCTTAAATGTTGAAGTTATTTGGGTGGGTACCTGTTCTTCACGATTGAAATCAACAGAAGGAGGCTCATCACACAGATTTGATGGAATCAAATCTGAGGCAAAAGTTAGTCTTAATTTTTGTAGCTGTTTATGCTTCTCTGTGTTGTGTACTTGATACACAGTTTTGCCTGCTCAGGGATTTTTGTATCTTCTCATAAAATGCAAAACTTCTTATAAATAATGAAATGTTGAAACTTCTCAGAAGTAATTAACAACTTGAGTGCCAATCCATGTTCAAGCCCATTAGACAAGAGTAAATACAATTACTCAGTGTTTTAGAATAGTTGATGTATTTTATATAAAAAGGTGTTTGTATTTTCATTCTGTGTAACAGTTGTATGCTAAAATGCAGAGCTGTGTTATAAGCACTGAATGCAAATAGAGTTCTCCAGAGAAGGTCATCTTGCTTGTGTTTGTCTTTTCTGTGTTGCTCCTGCAGGAGCACCAAGGCTGCTACTGAAGTTCTGACAGTAGAACTGTGTTTAAAGTATTAGAAATACTAGTAATTGAATGATTATCACTAATGAATTAATGTCTTTGGATATTTGTTTTCTGTTGGCTTTTTATTTCTTGAGATGATGAAGTCATGCTGAATTTAGATGTTCTGAGTTTCTCAGTGCTTTTGTGTCTACTTGTAGTTCAGCCTTCCTGCTGAAGGACCTTTGTTCTTACCTGTAACCAAACAGGGTCTTACAGTAACTAAACTTTCAAAGCATCATTTAGCTAAATGGAGTCCTTTTTAGTAAATCTGGCTTGCTGGGAGGATCAATGTGTTTTCATCAATTTTCTGAGTGTGGGCTTCCAGGTAACCTTGAGCTGCTCCTTGTTGCAGGTTGGAGCAATGGTTGAAACCAAAATGCCCGATGGATCTTTTCAGGAAGCAGTTATCAGCAAGCTGACAGATGCCAGTTGGTACACTGTAGGTGAGTGGCCACATTTCATTTATGGGCTGTAATCTTTGAACAATATATTTCTAATTATAGGTAACAATGTCAGTAATTACGTCTTGTTTTGGACAATCTAAGATAGTTTTTGGAGGGGACTTTTTTTAGCTTGTCCACATCTTGATTCCTTTTCCATTTTAAGCAGGATAATAATTAATTGTTGTTCAGGGAGGCTTTTGCACAGGTAATTGCAAGGCTGAATAGTCAAGTTTTATTTGACACAATGTACCTGTAATGATAGTGGTTGCACTCAGTGAAATTCAGAATAATTTTTGCAGATTTTAAGACATAAACTTTGTAAAATCATTCTTCCAGCTGAAAATCTGTGGCATGAAATGAATGACTGAAATATATGAGCCTCCTTGCACTGTGTGCAAGCTTGTACACAAGGAAAACATGGATAGAAGACAGAATCTATTTCTTTTTAAGAGAGAATTACATACCACACAATAAAAAGAAAAGAGGAGACATTCATTTATAATGTGAATAGCTGTTTCCTTCAATAAATTTTTCAAATAATGATTTAAAGTAAAATAGAAAACTACTTTTCTCCTCATGTTGGAGGCTCATGTGGTGTTAAGTGGTTGAAATAGAAAGTTCAGAATGCAGGGTCAGCGAAATGTCAGTGTTGAACAAGAATTCATTGTAAGACAAGTTTCCTTATTTTCAATAATTCTGATCTCCAGGTTTTTCTGAAACAGCTTTAAGAACAGAATAACAGAACTCAGGAACATTCAAGTAATAGTACAGAAGCAAATATAAAAAGACAGTATTTGAAGGCTTTGCAAGTGTCCATCCTTTTTTTGCACAACTTTCTTACTGCAGTGGAGCCTTCTATTCCCTAATAGTTGCTTAGAAGGAACATGCTCTTGTTAATTGTCCTGTACATGCAGCTCTTGGGCATTGCTTTGGAGATCAGGACTTGTAAATTTAAACTCTGTGTTTCTCATTAGCTGCCTTGGGTACCAAATCTATTCAGTTTTACTTCATATTCTTCCATCCTCTCTTGAGGAGTCCTCTGTCCCATGAACTCTTAATCATTTTGGTTCATTAACCCCTTTTTAAGATTTAAATAAGCTGTTTTCAGTAATTCAGCATTTCTTTCGCAGAAGGTGAGGTTCTGTTGTCTTTGCTGGGATCAGGACAAAGCTCTGCAGATAATTTGGAAGGATTTATCGCTTTATGATTATTATTGTTAGTGAGTGCTTTAAGCTGGTTGACAAAGCTCACTGTTCTGTGCCTTTTTCTTCAGGATTATAACATTGCTGTAAAATTGTAGTGGTTGTCAGGTCAGGGAGGAAAGGCAGGATTATTTTGGAGTGCAGAAGATTTAAAATCTGCTTAGTTTAGTACTGTGATGTGACATACTCGAGGTAGAACACAGGACCTTTAACTTCTCTTTATAGATTTTCAGAGGTTCACCATTCTATTACAGAAGTGATAAGAAACACAGTCTTGCACAATTTCATGGTTTATGAGTTAACATTTTAATTGTAGAACTCCCAACTGATTTCAGTTTTCAAGTAGCATTTTCAGCTAATTCTGTTTGAATTTCAGCCAGAAGACATTTGTCTTCTTACATTTGACATGTGAACTTTAAATCCTTTGTTTGGGGGATGAGTTTTGTCTGTGTTTTCTTTTTTTTTTTTCTTTTTTACTTTCTTTTTTTTTTTCCATTTTCTTTTGAGCAGTGCATTTCTGCCAAAAAATCTTTACTTGATGAGCAGGAAATTTGAACAGTGAATAAATGCTCTGCCCTGTATTAATGGATTGTTGTTTATATTTAACAACTTGTTGAACTCTCCCCAGTTATGTAAGAGAGAAATCATGCATGTCATGATTTTTACTTCACACATTTATTTAAGTGCTGTTCCTCAGAAACTTGAACCAGTGGATTAATTAACTATTGAAATTTTCTTTCCCCAAATAATATTTTTTGACAGGGAGAATGGAGAAAAGAAAAATGTTTTCCACATGCAAATGTGTTATGACTGCTAGGATTTTGTAAAAGTTTGGAGCTCGGGGGGGATTTAAGTAATTTTATGGTAAATGAACATGCAGAGCTGTTACATGGTGTTTTAACTATGAGAATACATTTGTAATTGTTGGATTTAGATCTTAGGAATATTTTTGTTAGTTCTGTGTGGAGGGTTGCTTGTTGGAGTTGGAAACACAGGTAACATTGACCAGAGTAAGCAGATCATCAAGTTTGCATCGTGGTTCTTCTGCAGTTAAAACTGGGAAAGTGTTCTAGCTTGAATACAGGAATATTGACATGTGAAAAATAAGCTTTATCTTTAGCCTGCTGCTTCCCTTGTGTCTTTGCAGAAAGTTTTGGATAGATATGAGGTGTGTATTTATGTTGCTGGTAAAGCAAACATTTGAATTGGTTGCTTTTTAGTAGCTGGTGGGTGTGCTGCTCCACAGCCTCCCTGACTGATGCAGTCACAGCTGAAGAGCTGAGAAGGAGATGGATTAACCAGACTCCAGGTTTACAGGATGCCTTCCTGAACATTTTGGGATGAAAAGCACAAGGGAAAGCTTGTATTTCAGTGGTTGGTGCATTTCCCTATTTATTCTCTCTTATCTAACATCTCTTTCTCAGTGATCTAAAAGCAAACTGATCTCTGGCTAGTGAAACCAGGAATATGTACAGGCAAACATTTTCAGAGTATTAAGTACAGATGTGTAAAAAATGCCAAAACAAACTGCCTGAATATCTAGCAAGAAGTGATGATGTTCACTTTTGCATATCAGTTTCTCTGTTTCATGTAGGGCTGTCAAGGAGAAAAGTCACCTGAAACAACTTTGCTTTTGTCAATAAATTGAATCAGTGGAAGTGCTGAGCTTGCTATAATAGGCTACTTTGCCACCACTATAATGCAAGAGCCACAGTGATGATGAGTTTGTGTATTTCAACAGTATCTCCTGTCTATTAATGGTGTTCATGTACCCAGAATAAACAAGGCTTTATTTTTATTGTAGCTTCAACAGAATCACTTTTTGACCTCTTTTTATATGACAGTGATGCTAATCTAGCCATGTAGTCCTGTTGAACATTTCAGCTGTGATTTGGAAATACTTCTGAAATTACCTTTGAAATTCAGCTTTTCAATATGGGCAGGTAAAGAGGCAAAAGGTGTTTGGAGTGGAAGTTTAAAACTGTCTGGGAAATGTCACTGGACATGGCACTCCTCAAATCCAAAGTGATGTGACACTAACAGGAGTTTAAGTTCTTTGGTTAACAAATGGTTCCGTTGGACCTGATGATTTTACTAGGTGATTCAATGATTTGATGATGTTTTTCTTTAGAATGCAGTTATCTAAACTGAACTTCTTTAATTTACCAATTACAAAATACTGCATTGATGCTCTTGAAGTGCTGAATATATTGTTAGGTGACAATTGCATAGATCTAAAATGGTCTGTCACATCTGCTTTAGCTGAACAAGGTTTGAACTGCAGTTTACTGAGTATACTATCCACCTGATTCTCTGTTAACTTGTAAAATGCTTCAGGTAAATACTGAAATAATGTCTGAAATGACTGACAAACAAAGAAACCACAACCCAGACCACACCTTACAAAGTGCATAGTTGTATTTTCCTTCTCTCACACTCTGCCTGGAGTCTTACAAGCATTACCAGAATTTCAGAAAACATAAATCCTTATGCAGATGTTCTTTGAGGAAGCACTTTTGTGTCACCTCTGCACAGAACTAGAAGTAATGTAATATATATATAAAAGTGAGAAACAGGATTTCATTTGAGCAAGCATCCAGGAGTTGCTGTTAGAATGGCCTGGTTTGCCCCATGTCATCTCTCCTTTGAAAAAGCTCAGGTCAGTGATCTGTGTATGCTTAGGTATAATAATAATAATAATTTTTATTATGTAATATAATTTCTAGAACTTTAAACAAGTTTAAACAAAAACAGATCAAATACATTGAGGCTTGTATTTTGCTAGGCAGACTAATGGAAAAGTGTTTCTAAAGAAAGAAGTAAGAAACATGTATTAACTTTCAGTAATGTTTCCTCTGAAATGAGTAGGAAGTAGGAGAGGGAAACAGTGAGAGCTAATTGCAGTTTTTAGCAGACCTTGCTGTCAGTTATTAGGATTTTATCCCTTACTTGAGACTTTTGGCTTTCAGACACTCGTGAGGCGCCTCAGTGAGCCCCACAGCTCTGCTGGTGGCTTCTTCCTCTCATGCAGTCATGGTGGCAGTTTCCAGGAAATGCTGAGTTAAGTGTGTGCTGAGATGAGTTAGAGACCTGGTGCTGGTTCTAGGTATGAAATGTAGTCTCAGCCACCAGCTGCATCACTTCACGTTGGTGGTGAAGTGTGGTGGTGAGGTCACAGAAATTAAAGATACCGAGGATTTGGTTTTAGTCATCTTGCATGTTCCATGGATGTTGAAAATTTCAGTTCATAATGTTGAGAATATTTATCAGCAAATGAACCAACATTGATATCCTGGGACTTCAGGAGCAGGGTTGCTAACAGGAGCTATTTATAGTCACATTTTCCTATTTTAAAGCAAGTTTTCTTCTGATGCTTTTTGGAGATATTGGTCTTGGGTCCACTTGGTCTTGGGTCCACTACAGCTGTAAGCTCTTACTGCCCCCACAGCCAGCTAGTCCATCCATGCCAGAGAGCTGTTGGTCTGTCCCTTCAAAGCTTGACCAGCACCCGTCCTGCTGAGTGCCAGGCACTGGCCATGTCTGCAGGGCTGGTTTGACCAGTTCCCAGCATCCTGCTGAGCTCCACGTGGCAGCAGCATCATCTCTGTGCAGTGCATGTGTCACCCAGGAATCCAGAACCACAGGTGTTTGCCTCCACTTGGCTGGTGTTCTCCACCACCATCATCCACCATAAATTTGTTCTTTTAAAATTTGCTTGTGAGGTTTTTTTGGATTTGTCCAGAGCCCTTCTATGGGATGTGTTGTGTAAGTACACCTGTGACACATAAAACCACATAAAACCTGTTGGTTGCTCTCTGGAGAATCTAGAAAAAATAAAAAAGAACAGCACTATGTGTTGTGTTTACACATGTTTAGGGAACAGGTTCAAGGAGGAGCAAGAGTTTGTCGTGAAAAATAGTATTTTAACAGTAGAACCTTGTTACAAATCAACTGGATCTAACCTTTGCTTTTGAAACCACCTTTGTTACTATGTGAACAGAGTGTTAAAAATATCTTAAAATTGTGTACAAACAATACTCTAGGGAAAGCAAGGAGGTAGATTTTTTTTTCTCTTAATCTCTTTATGTGTAACAATAGTAAGATTAACATTTCAGAAAAAGCAGTTTCAGGCAGTAGGCTTTTGTCTGAGGTGATAGTTTTCTATGAGTAGCCTCAAAGGTCGCCCAAACTTCCTTGTTTTCTGGGATATTTCAAATATATTTTTGTAAGAGGAACTTGGGCTCACTTAAAATCATTTAAAAAATAGTAAATTTGAGTTTTTTCTCAGTAGCACAGTACAGCGCAGTACTTGCTCTTAAGTCCTTTTACAGTGATGAATCAGTAGTACAGCCCTTGTCTACAAGGCCATTCAACAAGCACTGCACAGCTCCTGGTACTTCCTATATTGTTTCCACAGCTGAACCCCAAATATCTGCAAAATCTGCACACATTAGTCAAGATATTCCTAGACAGCATCTCTTGTAGTTCATGAATTGCTGCTGCCAGGCAGCCAGAGAGAATAATTCAGTGTGCACAGTGACACTGGAACAGCTTTAATTTGTGGTATGTACTTTCATTTCATTGTCTTGGTGACTTAAAAGTTTCTCAGTGGGTTGGGAAACGAGACAAAATTGTTTCCTTGAAGTGTAGAATCTGATCTCTCTTGGTTTGGGCAGCAGCAGTAACACAGCTTGTTGGATTTGAAGTTTGCAGGATGCAGCCTTGAGGGTTGTTTTCCCTGTGCACTTGTGTGTCACAGAACTGCCTTGTCCTGCTAACACTGGTGGCTCTGTGGAAGTCATCTCGTAACTGCCATGAGGATGTTCTCTCTAGAGTTCTGCTCTCTTCTCCTTTTTCTGTCTTGTTGTTTGTTGTTTTTTTCTGTCTTAAATCTATTTATCATACAGCTATATATATATTTCTAAACAAGATGTAGTCAAACTAATCTGTAGTATTTTGTGACAGGCTTCTTCACAGTTCCTAAAAATGATTTTGATCAGTTGACTGGTTAATATTATGTATTTAAATACATGAAAACCAAACTTGAGACAGCCTTATTGTAAAGATAGGATCAGTGGATTTTTGCTGATGGTGTGTACAAGTCTGCTATGGACAAGAAATGGAAGAATACCAGCTAATCAATAGTGAGCTTAAAGTTGTATTTTTGCAACTTTAAGTAAACCTAAATTTTACTAACTTTACTAACTTACAATAAATTATATATTGTATATTTATATAATTTTATATATGACTTTTATATATTATTATAATTATTTTTATATATTATATATTTACTAACTTATAGGAATTATTTTTTTTTTTCGTTCTTGCAAAGTGTTGTATTGATCACTGCTGGGAAGGTTGTTTTTATTTTTCTGTCCTAGATTAGGGTTGTGTAGATTTCCACAAACACAAAAAAACCAATTCTGTTTCTTTCCTATTGTCATAGACAAGGTCTAGATGCAGCAAAATTCTGAAAATTTCCATTTTCTTGTCACTGTTTCAGTATGCTCTGTATGGAACATATTGGGCTCAGTTCTTGGGACTAGACCAAGCATTATGGCAGAGACTGTTCCTCCAGGTTGTGCTGCTTACTCATCCCTTTTCCCCTTCTGTCAGTGTTCCTCATTAAGGAACATGTTTGGAAGAAGGGGCTCTGCCCGGCAGAAATGTCGCTTTTCTTGCCTTCCTTCCCGTGATGTTCCCTTGACTGTTCGGCAGCAGTGAGCAGTTCCCTGGCTAGTTTGTATCCTTCCCTTCCCAGAAATCAGCTGCTGCACCTTGTTTCCCCACCTGCCCACTGTAATTTCCTCTTCAGAGATGAGGATGGTGACACTGTAAACACATCCTTTGATGACTTCACTGTGTGTGTGTGGATGGGGAGATGTCTTCTGTTCCTGTTTCCTGCCCTCTGCAAGCCCCTGCCCACTGCCCGATGAGGCAACGGGAGGACCTCAAGGGCTTCTGCTTTTTCACCCTTGTTTTTTTGGAAAGACAGGACTGTAATTTCCTCTTCAGAGATGAGGATGGTGACACTGTAAACACATCCTTTGATGACTTCACTGTGTGTGTGTGGATGGGGAGATGTCTTCTGTTCCTGTTTCCTGCCCTCTCCCTGCCCAATGGATCTTCCTTATAAAACACAACCTTTAGGATTTTTGCTTTTGAAAAATTTGGAGTTGTAGCAATAACCTGTTGAAGGAATGAACTAATTGATACAAGTTATTCAACATTAATTTAAAAGTTTTTAGTTTGATTGTTAGTTGTAGGCATTTTAGCTAAACAACCTTTCTTCTGGATGAGATTAAAAAGAGAAATGAATTCTCAGCTTAGAGTGTATTAAGTTCTTCTGACACGACTGTTATCACAGCTTCAAAATATCTCATAGCCAAAAACTGTGCCATCTGCCTTACTGCTTGTATTTACAGAATCCTTAATATTTGATACTGTGCCTTGGACAGACATTCCCTTAAATCCTCTAGGACTAGCATTAAAGAGTCACTCGCAGGGTGGCATGAATATGAGCAGTACTTTGTGTAGCAGATTTTTCTGAAGAGTGAGATGGAAACCACAGGGCCTATTTAGTTTAAGAAATGCTTGTATTTTTAAAGGTGCTGAGTTTATCAGTGTGAGTTTCTGATTGCCCTTTCAGTAAGGCACAGTCGAGTGTTTTCCCTAGAGGATAAGCAAGTTTGAAGTAGCTACAATTATGAAATACTTCAAGCATCATGATTAATTGGAGAGACTCCTTACTTGGCTCCACCTTAGTAACTCAAATAATTGATATTTTTGTATGGCAAATGGTGCTTCCTTTCTCTATTGAAATTTATTAAAGTGATCACTTACGTAGATATGGAAATCTTTCTGATTATGCTGTTCTTTTACACTTTGTTGTTCTGCAAGGATGTTTTGCTCCAAGTTCTGCAGCCACGCTGGCAGTTGCAGGTGCTTTGTACGTGTCCACAGCATAAATTGTTACTCTTGATTGTCATAATTTCCTTATGTGTCTTAATTTAAGTGTATTTTACTGAGGGCATTTTACTTAACCTTCAGTATTTATAACATTTAATCTTTTAAGGATGAAAAACTGGTATATGTCATCTGCTTTATGAACAATTTATTTGCTTTATCCCTCTACTGGACTAGCTTTAAAGCTAGTCCAGTAGAGGGATAAAGCAAATAAACTGATAGAGATAGAGCTTCCAATTGTGGAGATAATAAATAAAAAAAGCAGTTTAGTTCTATTGTCAAGTATTAGGTTTTTTTAATCCAATTGCCTCCTGTTGCCAGTCACCAGCCATTTGTCCCCTAAAATTATTATTCTTGAAAATTTAGTAGTTTGAGATTTTTAGAGGGGGGAAAGTTAATTGTTTTGTGTGTACAAGTGTTCTAAGCCATTAAAATAATTTGGTAGTGGAGCATATGGAGCATACCACAGCAGTATTTACTTTGAAGATGGAGGAACCTTAAAGCTTATCTTATCCAGCTTAATTAATTTTATAAGTATGCCAAAATTACCATACTGCTATGCACAGCACTTGAAACTTTCTTTCTCTAGTGCACAAAGCCTGTTTCAAGTAGTTTAAATATAGAGAAGTGTTCTGTTCTGCACTTTGACCCCATACAAATAAACTTGTACCTGGCTGGGATTCCAGCCTGCAGCCACCTGGGCTCTGCTCTTTCCAGTCAGGGAGAATTGGTAACTTTGCTCTCCTTCTCTTCAAGGGAATTTTCCTGAAGAGGTTTTATCTAAACTGAAGAATGGATTATTCTCAGGCAAAGCTTGCAGTAGCCTCATAGTGTTCTAGCCTTCTTCTGCTGTGTATTGATGGAAATTCATGGAACTTCCAATTAATGAGCTGTAACACAACAGGATGTGTACTAAATATTCCTTATGAAGTGTCAGACCTGGAATTGCCGGTTTCCAGTATCTTGATCTGTTTGTAAGATGGCATTGAAAGTGTAGCAGAAACTTGTTTTTCTTTCCATTGATCTTTTTGTGGGATTGCTCATAGCAAGAGGAGAAGTAAAAGGTACCATATTTATTAAATGATAAGTAAGGAAGAAATGTATAGGGTGGGAAAAAACCTCCACAAAACCAAACAAACCCCAGAGATTGCTAGATAATAGTAACTGGTGTGCAGCCAGGCTTGTGGTTTGAAATGTGCAGTTGTAATGATAAGAAGAATGTCTAAATTACACTCAGACTTGCATCCAAAGCCTTACATTGTACTGGCTTGACTCTCTCTGTGAAAATCTATTCCAAGACTGAATCCTGAATACTGACTTTCCTTTTGCTTGTGGACTGAAGAGTGAGTAAATTAGGCTTGAAAGTGATGTTATAGAATGTTCTTGATTGTGAGATAAGCAGTAGACTTGGGATTGAGATCTGATCAGCTTGTGCTGCTGTGTTTTCTTGACTTCACCCTAGTTTTTGATGATGGTGATGAAAGGACCTTGAGACGAACTTCATTATGCTTGAAGGGAGAAAGGCACTTTGCAGAAAGTGAGGTAAGACAATGGTGGACATGGAATTAAAAACAAATAGTTAATTCATATTTTTTTTAATAACAAGATATTGCAAACCATTGTTGTTTCCCCCTTTTTCATGCAGACACTTGATCAACTGCCACTAACCAATCCAGAGCACTTTGGAACTCCAGTTATTGGGAAGAAATCTAATAGAGGGAGAAGATCTTCTCTTCCTGTGTGAGTGTTGGGAGTGTTCTGCTTTTCCTTTAGTGTTCTTTGCTAAAACTGAAGCAGTCTCATTGAATGAATGCTCTGTCACCTGAATTTTGTGCAGAGCTGATAGACATGGTCATATGCTGGCAATACTGTGAAATTGAAGGGTTTTTTTCCTGTAATATCCTTAAGAACACTTATGCTTCTTTCATCTAATAGTAAATGTAGGATTTTTAACCTTCTTGATATGTTGGGTTTTTTAACCTTCTTGATATTGAATACAGTCAAAAAAAAAAACAACAGGTGCTTTTTACTGTTTTGGGGTAGAGAGCATTTTTCTCTGTTTCATGTCTGTGCATGATCAAAACCTGAGTCATGTCTCCATTTCTAATATGATGCTGTTGTAAAATACTGCTACTTGGAAAGAATTCCTACAAAACTCCTCTTACTGAGTAAATGCACTTAATATTTAAGTGTATTTCAAGCAGTTTCAGCTCTTAAAATTATAACTGTTTTTGAAGCTTTGCAAAATAGGAAGAAAAATCTTGTTGTAAGCTCTTTTTGGTTTTCAAGTAGTAACTTCAGACAAACTTTAAAATATTATACATTTTGATAATTCAGTACTGAAGATGAAAAGGAGGAAGAAAGTAGTGAAGAAGAGGATGAAGATAAGAGGCGCCTCAACGATGAATTGCTTGGCAAGGTTGTGAGTGTGACTTGTAATTCAGAGAAGGCAGACTGGTACCCAGCTTTGGTGAGTTCCTTTTGCAGCAAAGCTGTGAATGTAGTCAGGCTAAGCTCTACTCTCATGTTGGCTAAAAATACAAGTGTTTTGCAGTATCTCTGAAGAGTAGGAAAGCAGAGATTAACATTTATGTGTAAGTTAGTTTCATGGCATTAAAGTGTTTTAGAACTGCATACAAAATGATCAGTGTGTAATGATACTTTTCTTCTAAAAATAAAGTATGTTAAGACTTGCACTCCTAGGCAATTTAAGAGGAAGTAGATTTATGAATTTTAATTGCAGTGGGATTTGAATTTTTTTAAAATGTAATTGTCTTTTTCCCTAGACTTGCAGTTTTATGAAATACTGATTTTTTTGATGCTTGCTTTGTACCAGTGGTCAGTTACTCCAGGAGCAGATGCTGGTGCTTATTTTTATTTGACTGTCAATAAATGATACAGCTGTTCATTGCCACTGCTGATAATAAATATACATTAAATAAATCCAAGTTCAAGTAGACCTGTATTGTAAAGGCAGACACTTTGCATCTTATTGATACACACAAAAAGTTTACATGTGCATATTAAAAGTTAGTTTCTGTAGAAAACTATGGTATTTTCAGACATGGTGTAATGTAGGGTAAACAGTTGACACTGCCTTATCCACCTGTATGTACCTCAATTTAAAATGTGGTATTTTTCATGTTCTGGTTGTAGCTTCCTTTAGTAATGACAGTTTTTTATTTAACATGGTTCTGAGCTGGTAGGTTAAGTACTTGGAGGTTATATATTTGCATTTAACTTTTTCTGCTTGTATATATTCTAGAGAAAAACATAAACTTGTTCTGTTTGTGGTAATACAAATACTGCACATGCATTTTTATCACTTGCTTTAGACCTAGAGATGATACTGCTGTGGAAGGATGTGGTGGATTTCATAGTGGTTTATACTATCCACACCTCAGTAAACAAAACAAACCAAAAACCAAACTGAAGTCTCAGTTTAAATGCCAAAAATCAGAAGCTAGCATAAAATAAGTGGGTTTGTGACTTTTTAAATAGATGCTTTAAAAAATTTTGTGTGAACAAGAGCTAAAAAAGCAGAGTGAATGAACAGGATCCTGTGATGTGACCTCAGCGGATTAGTTTTCAAATGAAATTTTAGATTTTTTGGCTTGTACATAACAAGTCAATAGTTTGGGGTAAATTGCTTCTTGAAATATGTTGTTGTTGGCCTTAGTAGTATAAATTGAAGTAGGTTTGTTTACCCAATACTGGAAATATAATAGAAGAAACAGAAAACAGCAGTTCTCCTGCAGTCTATCTTTCTTTCCTTTCAAGATCAGCTTGCTGTTTGTTTGTTCTTTGGTGTGTGGTTTGGGTTTTTGTGGATAAAGGAATGTTTTATTTGACTCCTCAGGTTGTGTCACCGAGCTGCAATGACGATGTCACCGTGAAAAAGGACCAGTGTTTAGTTCGATCCTTTGCAGATTCCAAATTGTAAGTGATAGCTCACTTTGGTTAGATATCTGTGGGAGGAAACTGGGAAACTCAGCACATATTGCTCCTGAAGATGTTATTTCTTCCAAAAGGAGAGGGTACAGTTTTCTGTAGTGCTGGATGGACACATTTGGCATTCACAATCTATTTCCAGCTGACTCCTTCTGTGCTTCCTCACCCTTCTTTCCACTGTGTGTAGCAATAAGAATTCATTGACTCAAGAAAGTTTCTGGTGCATCTTCATGTAAAAATATCAACAACTTAAAGTGTAAACACCTGGATGTTTTTCCTTTTTTTTTAACGTAATTTCTATCCTTTAAAGTGAGTTTTGGTTTTAATTATTTCCCTTACTGCCTTAAATTACCCTCTGTATGGGTGTCAGTTGTAGTTTGGTATCTGCCTCATTACCTCCAGTGCCCAGATATCCATAGCTGTTTAGACAGTTTATAAGGGTTCAATCTACTTTTTTTTTTAATAGAAAAGAGAATTCAAATAGAATTGTTAATGAAAATGTTTACAGAACCTGAATCAGATTCCTTCAAAAAGAAGGAAAAGTCCTGTTAGTCCATCCTCCACTCCAAAGGGAAGAGGGAGGAGAGACAGACAGAGGTGGTCTTACATAATGAATAATGTGTTCATAAGAGCATGAGGACTGCTTTTGGGTTTTTTTTACAGGCTGCTCCCCTTTATTTCTCTTCATTGTTACTGCATTGCATCTGTGGTAACATATTGTAATTAAAAAAGTCCTTGCCAAATGCCACCTGTCACCCTCTTCCTTTCAAAGTGAGCAGTTTTTGATTTTTGATAGCCATGATTTTGAGTAGGTTATTTCAGTTGATTACTGAAATGTATTTCAAGTACCTGAAGACTTGGTTCATTTTGGCCTCTTCATGTGGATACATCATCAGCATTCTGGATAAGCCTGGCTCTGTGCTGAAGGTTGAATGTTACTGCTAAAACATCTAGATCTGCTCTGTCTGATTTTTTTTTTTGTTCCCTCCCCATAGCCTAATAGATTTAACTTCAGAAAATGGCAGCCTCTGTTTTGTGGAGTTTTACTCCAGATTTTCTGAAATAATGAAAGAAGGAAAAAAAATGTGTTAGACTAACTCACTTGTAAGGCTCTCCCTGCATTTTGGTTAGGATTTCTCTCGTAACTCAGTGACTGGATATCCAGTATGACTTTGGAACAGAGCAACCTCCATATGTTTTGCTGTGAGAACACTCTTGTAATTTAAAAATTAAAATCAACTGTCTATCAATGCAAATCTGTGAATTGGCTTCACTGTTGTTCTGTGCTAGTAAAAAGGCATTTTGAAAATAGAGGACTTTTCTGTCCTCTTAGCTAGATCCTTGTTTTGGAGAGCAGCTGTTGATTCTTGTGCATATTATCAGTTCAGAAATACTCTTTTTTTGTCTGCATGTTTAACCTTTGCAAATTTATGCAGGTTAAGCAATTAAAATAAAGGACATTACAAAGTTTTCTTAGTTACTTAAGGATACTCTAATGCCTGGATGTCAAAGCTTGGAAACTTACCCTGAGTAACTTACTCTTGTATTTGGACCATACAGTAACAAGTGCCTTAGGCAGTTGTTAGCAAGGACCTTGCAAGTGAATGATAACTCTTGAAAATTTTAGAAATTGCTGTTTTTCGAAGTCAAATGCTTGCTTTTCTGTGATGTAATCACAAAACCTTACTCTTTTACAGTTACTCAATAGCAAGAAAAGACATTAAGGAACTAGATCTTCAAAACTTACCAAAATCAGAGTCCTCTCCTAAAAAAGGTAATTTAGAATAAATTCTGGGTGTTTAAGTAATTGCATACAAAGGTTCTTTTAACATTTGCTGATAAATGATGACCTGTTGATTTCTGATAATTGCTCTTGGATATTTTGTAAACAATTTAAAATGGGAGACGTTAGAGAAGCTTTGGATAATAAGTAATTTCATACAAAGGTTCTTTTAACATTTGCTGATAAATGATGACCTGTTGATTTCTGATAATTGCTCTTGGATATTTTGTAAACAATTTAAAATGGGAGACGTTAGAGAAGCTTTGGATATGGCTTTGTCTAGTAGAAGTCTTCTTTATTTGATTTTTGTTTCATTACTTTGATCCAGTCCAAATTTGTGGAAAATGAATATTTTCAGTGTAGTCTGTTTGACATGTCATTGAACAGTGGAATATATAGTTACGTCTCCTAATGCTAAAATTTTGTGCTATTCCTCAAAACACTCTGTTTACTTTAAAGATACCCAGACAGCAGAGTGTAAATATCATAACAACAACAGTGTGTGATTAATATTTAATTTAAAAATATAATTACAGAATTGGATGGATGGATGAATGAATGAATGGATAGATGACATGGATACCAGAATCCATCAAAACATGAAATGTGTTAAGGAGAAATATTTTGATTGTATTTATTAAAAATTAGGATTAAAAATTCCACCCAACAACAAAGAAATCACCACTCAACAACAGTATCTGGTTTGAGTAAAGGTGTGCAGCAGCTCCTTAACAAATGAAGATTTAAAATGCTTCAAAGGAAAGGTTGAGGTGGTTTTGATTGATTTGTCTAATATTACATGATTTCTCTTCTACTTTGTTCTTAATAGCTGTTTCACAGTACAAGAACTTTAGAACAGCCAAAAAAAAATAGCAGATGCCAGGTTTGAGATAAATTGAAGAAAGGGACTTTTTTTTCCTGTGCAGAACATAATTGGGTTGTGACATTCCTTACTGCAAGAGAATATTTTGGAACCAAAGGTACTAATGGTTTATGGTTTCAAAAAAAAAAAAAAAGGGAGTTGAGACCTATGTCTGGAGGTTTTTCTGTCAGCAGTGTTAAAAACTGGTGCCTTTTCTTCTCTGGTAACACTGAACAGTTCATTGCAGTATGTTCTTCTTTTGGGTGTTTCTCTGGCTCCTTTATTAAAGTCTTTCATTGTGACTGAGGGGCAGATTTTGGGGTTATCTGGGTTTGTTTTGCTTTGTTGTTTTCCACCCTTGGAGCACCTCTTAAAGATAAAGAATTTGAGGTATTTCCATTTTACAAATGTAACTTGTGCCTGTCCCATCACTTTGCTCACTAACGTGTTTTCCCTCTGTTCCAAACATTAATGACAAATCTCTTTGGGCAGTGCTCTTTTTTCTTTGATTTTCCTTTTTTTTTTGTATTGTATTTTGGAAAGAGCAGGGTAAGCCATGGTGCTTGATTTGTGATGGATTCATTGCGTTTAAGTTGGTGTTGTGATTTACAAGGAGGTGAAAAGGAAACAAGAAATGCTTTGTGGCTGTGAATGCTGCAGAGGAGGTAAAGCCAGGGCCCTTTCCTCTCTAGGGCTACAGGAGGCAAGCACCTTTCTCAGCACCAAGGGAGTTCCTCGGAACTGGAAAATGGACATCAGTGAAATCCTGGAGTCCTCCAGCAGTGATGAGGAGGATGGAGCTGCTGCAGAAACTGATGAAGAGGAGCCAAAAAGAGAAGAGAAAACAGAAGAAGTAGCGGTGAGTCTGGACAATTTCAGCCATTTTTGGACAATCTCAGTCATTTTTCAGGAATAATTTAATGACTTGCTTGCCTGAAAATCCTGCACTTTCCAACATACTGTTCTCAGACTCAGCTCACTTCAGTGTCTTTTCAGTCCTGCTCATTTTCTCTCTGCTACAGTTGTCTCTGCTGGGATTTGTGAGCAGTGGCAAGTTGTCTCCTGTTACCGTTGAGGAAACTGGAGACAAATCTCAGAAAATAAATTCAAGGCAGAGAAGAGGGAAAGGTTCTGGGTCAAAAGAAAATGAAAAACCAAAAAACTTCTGTTGAGCCTAATAATAGTAATTCCACCTTAAATATAGTATCTTTGTTTTTTTCTTTTGTAATTTCCTTTTGTATTTTTCTTTGTATGTGTCAGAAATCTAGATATTAAGAATTTTAAACTTTCTATACTAAAAAACAAACCCTCAAGAGAACACTACATTTGACCTGAAGCCACAGAGAAATAGTCCAAAATTAATTAATAACACTAAAATTATGAGTATATAATTTAAATAAATACTTGTAATATCAAAAAATGAAAACCTTAGAATTTCAAGTTTTAAAATATAGTAATATATATAAAACAAAAAAAATTAAAAACTAATCCTTCTTCATAAATTTAACTAGCATTTTATAATTAAGCAAAAAAGTTCTCATTGTGGACTTCAAATAACTAATTATTAAACTAAAAAAATAATGTAAATATAATTTCTTAGTTAAATAATTTAACCTTAAAATAATAAACTCATAAAAATAATAGTTTTATAACTTATTAATAAAATACTATAGAACTCACATGTGCGTAGGTTATATGGAAGTAAATTGTTTCAGAAAACAGTAGTGTGATTTTAAAAAGAGACAAAACTTTCAAGCAAAAGCAGGAGGTTGACTGAAACTATGAGCTGATTCACAGGGCAATAAATGCTGCTTAGGAGCAGTACAGGACAGACCTTGGTGCCTGTTAGGTTGGGAATCACAGAATGATGTGGTGGATGGACTTTCTGTCTGACGTGCTGTGGCTTGTCCGGACTGGGAGAGGAATTCATGGAGAGCAGCCCTGTGGAGAAGGGCTTGGGGCTGGATATGAGCCAGCAGTGAGCGCTCGTGGCTCAGAAACTGAGCGTGTCCTGGGCTGCCTCACAAGGGATTGTCCCCTTTGCTCTGCTCCGCTGAGACCCCGCCGGAGCCCTTTGTGCAGCCCCAGGGTCTCAGCACAGCGGGGACCTGCCGGGAAACTGCTCCAAGGGCTGGAGAGCAGGGGCTCCTCACCTGGAGGAGCCTCTGGGAGAGACCTGAGAGCCCCTTCTGGACCTTCTCCAGCCCCAGGAGAGCTGGAGAGGGACTTTGGATAAGGGCATGAGTGACAGGACAAGGGGGAATGGCTTTAAACTGACTGAGAGGTTTAGGTTAGACATCAGGAAGAAATTCTTGGCTGTGAGGCTGGTGAGGCCCTGGCACAGGTTGCCCACAGAAGATGTGGCTGCCCCATCCCTGGAATTGTTCCAGGCCAGGTTGGACAGGGCTTGGAAGAACCTGTTTTGGTGGAAGGTGTCCCCATGCAGGGAATTAGAGCTGGATGATCTTTAAGGTCCCTTCCAACCTTTAAGGTCCCTTCCAACCCAGATCATGGAATGCGATTCCATGATTCTCATAATAACAGTTTTTTCTACATTCGAGTATTTCAAGTGGCTCCTTTTCCACGAAGTTAGCCAGTTTCCTCATGTCATCAGAACTGCTTTTAGAGAATTCTTCTATTTCTGCTCCCTGCGTGTAACCTGGATGTTGGATTTAGAAGCATGGGCGGAGGTGGGGGGCGGGGAGAGGAGGCACTGCGGGATTTATTTGTTTCCCCACCGCGCCGTTCTCACAATACACCCCAAAAACATGAACCGCTAACCCCCGGTGCGGCCTGTGTGTGTCGGCAGGAAGGTCAAAGGCCGCTTCCCTTTCCCCATGCCTTCCCTTCCCACACGGAATGGCCGATGGCGCTTGGCGGCGGCCTCGGCGTTCCCAGGGCAACCGGAGCGGGCGCGGCGCAGGCGCGGGGAGCGGCCGCGGGAGCCGGGGCTGGCCGGGGGCTCGGAGATGGGCTGGCCCTTCCTCTGCCTTTCATCTAATGCCTCGCGTTCTCCTTAGTCTTACTAGTTCGTTGTATTAGTTTTTTTGGGGTTTTTTTTCCTTAATTTTTTTTTTTTTTTTTTTTTTTTCCGTGCGGAAGAGAATGTAAGTAATGCCGGTTAACCGCGGCCGCCGCGCGGGGAGAGAGAGCGAACGCGAGCGAGTATTTGGAAGTCAGGCTGAAAATATGTCCAGGCAGTGGGCAGATTAGATAGAAAGGAAGTAAAACCATTTTACGTTTGAAAGAATGCAGCTGCTAGGTAAGGATCGTGTGCTTGAATCCGTGATGTGAGCGTGGTGCTTGGGGATGGGGGTTTCACTTGGGTTTCTGATCTGGGAACTGTCTGGTGGAGCTTGCAGCCAGAGGAGATCTTTCCAGGTAAAAATAAATAAAAAAAACCACAAAAATCTGGTTTTAGGTAGCAGTTTTATGCTCAGATATCAGTGTTTTGGAAAATGGAGTAGATGTCTGTGTAAGAATAATGGTATGATAAGATAAACCTGAGATAAATGTGTGCAGAAATGTAAAATCCTCTGGGTTTTTTCCCCTCTGTTTGCAGTGAAAAAGACTGAATAGGCCACATTTTGCAGGGTGTGAACTGTTGCAGGCTGTATTGCTCTGTCTGTATTAACACTGGTTAAAATTTCAGAGTATCAGTCACTGAAAATCAAGGATTGCTGTACTAGTTTTCTAGTATCCATTTTTATTATCATTTTTCATGGCTATTGCATAAAATGCTGTGTGTTTCAAACAAAGAAGGGGGAGGGGGAAGCTTGGTGATTTAAAAAAAAAAAAAAGGCATTCCTGTAAAAGAAATATAGATTATTTTTAAAGAAAGATGTTAATGTAAAATAGTGAAGCAAAGGATTCCAGACAGGTGGATGTGCTGATAGGAGAAGCTGTGGAATCCATTATTTCCAGGTGACGAGTAGGAATGTAAGGTGAGCATCTTCATGCTGAAGCTGTGTAGCAGAGGGTAGATATGAATCTTTTTAGATAATGTCAGAGCAGAGCTGACATGATGAGCCATTAAGTCAAATTCCTGGTTCAGCTGTTAAAATACATATTTTTAATTGTGGGCCGTGCTAGATATTGCAACAGACAACATTCAGGGAATTTAAGGAATTTCTGTTTTTTTCCCTTAGAAAGGCAGTAATACTAGCTGCAGAGGGATTCGACAAGTGAGTGATTGGGGTTTTTTTGGGGGGTATTTGAATACAGATGTTGAATTACTGAAATTTTACATTTTATATAGTGCTTCCTTTTATTAATCAAGGTCAAAAATTGCTTCTGTCCATCCTCTCCCAGAACATTGTCAGTGGGCTTTTTGTTTTAGAACTGTAATTGGTTATATTATTAGAGATGGGATTGAGATTATTAAAAATACCTTTTTATTTCCCCCCCATTCCCATCTTTTGGTTTGCACAGCAGCTTTGCTAACAAGGCCTGTCCAGCTGCTGCCCAGCCATGATAGGCCATCATTAAATAATCAAATGGACACAGACCTACTTAATATATAATCACAGGATAAAGTCAGTCAGAAAAGTCAAATTCTGGAATGGGAAAGATCCTGTTTTTCTGAAGTAGGATCTTTTATAATGATAATGGAGCAGAGAGATCTGCTGTAGCTGGTGTCATTAGATCCTGCCATTTTTCCAGTAGCTGGCTTAAAAATCTGCAACTTTATTTTGACAGAAACTGTCTTTCTAAGTGTGTTGCCTTTTGTGACACCTTCAGGAGGTGGTAGAATTGGTACCACCAGGTTTCCAGGCTTTACATGGCTTTTGTAAGCTAAAGAGGGGGAACAAGCATGGGGTTGGTTTGGTGCTCCTCCTCCTCACCCGTGGTGAGTGACTTGTGTGGTCCAGAGTTGACTGGGAAGGAGGACAATGTCTTGTCATGGACTCTTAACAGGGATTGCATTACACAGAGCTACTCAGCATGTTCAAATTGCTGAAATTTTGGTGATACATGGTGCAACTCAGGATTATTTTCCATTAGCAATTAAGGTTTTAATAACACATTTCATAGAAAGTGAAAAAAAATGCAGAGGTATTATAAAATAAATTATTTATTGAATGAAAATTAAAAGAATCATTCAATTAATTTGAATCCAGATAAAAATCTGAATATTGCTTTTGCTTCTTACCCATTTTTCAACATGTCAGAAGAAGATAGTCAACTGTGTTTGGAGGGTACATTTGGCAGTCTATGCACTGCAGCTAAAAGGAAAGAGAAAATCTTAACTCCAGTATCTCCACATGGAAACAAAAGCTTTTGGAATATTGAACATTACCTGAATTTTATTCAAAACAAGTTGTATCTACTGCTGTATTTGCTTGTCTTGAAGTTATTCTGTCAGGGAAGAAGAATCTAATGTAAACATAAAGTAGTGAGGCAAAGGATTCCAGACAGGTAAATATGCTGGTAGGAGAAGCTGTGGAATCCAGTGTGATCCATCACATTTGATTCTCAAGCTTAAATACTGAAATACTCCCTGTTTTACAAGGGGATGTGTAAGCAATATTTGCTTTGGATTTGGCTCTGTCTCCCTGCGAGCCATTCTGATTCCATTAGAATGAAGATCTGAATGTGCAGTTATTTCAAATATCTTCTCAGTACCCCTTCTTAACAGACACATTCATTTAAAACCAGAGTAAAGGCAAGGAATTTCTTCAGAGAAAAATTCCAGCTAGCTGGTCTCCATGGCTCATTGTGGGAGGAGTTGTGGCACCTCCAGGTGTTTGCTAAGAGGGATTTTCCTTCAAGGCTTGTTTCTGACAGTCACCTGGAGGATGTATGTGTAGCATGTTTAATGGGGTGCATTCATTTAACCTTTTTAAGGTTCTTGCATCACAACAGCATCAAAAAAATCAGTCACAGTTGCTTTACATTTTTGAAAAGGGAAGATGCCAAAGGCATTTTCCAATGTTCCTATTCTGCAAATAAGCAAGGATTTCAGTTCTCATGATAAGTTATTTCCATATATTTTATTAGCATTACGTCCATAAAGGAAGGATGAGAAATCCATGATGTGTTCTAGGAGGCTTCAAATTCCTACAAATAATCAGTACTCAACTATTAAAATATTTACATTTTGCTTCAAAATAATTCTTGTTCCCTGTGTAGGCTTCGCTCTGAGTAACTGTGGGAGATCACATAAAATCATACCCAAATTGCCATGTCTGTTGCAACCTATTTGTATTTTAAAATAACATTGAAATAGCTGACTCTGAAAGTTCAATACAGGAAAAGAGTCATTTCAAAGTTAATGAAGGGTGATATCCAGAAAGAAGCGATTTCTTTAGATACTAAGAAAAAATTATTTCCTGTGAGGATGGTGAGGCCCTGGCTGTGGCTTCCCCATCCCTGGGACTGTCCAAGGCCAGGTTGGATGAGGCTTGGAGCAGCCTGGTCCAGTGGAAGATGTCCCTGTCCATGGCAGAAGATGGAAGATGCTTTTTTAGGTCCCTTCCAATCCAAACCATTCTAAGATTCTGTGATTTATATATATAAAACCCCCCAAGCAGCTGTGATGTGTAATGCACAGAATAGCCTTTAAAAATAGCTAAACATTGATTAGCTAATCCTCCTTGTCATGCACGTGTGCATTTGTAGGAGTTCTGGCTGCTGTGAAGCACAGCCTGCATCATGCCATGCACAAATGTTCTTTAAAGACTTCCTTGCTCACAGTTTTATGCAAAGAGGCATTCTCAGAATGTCACTCCAAGAGAAGTTGCAAACTGAGGCACAGCTTTGGAGTGAGTCATTGTTGGTTTGTGGAATTTCTGGTTTCTTGTTGGTACAAATTAACATTTTAAGACCATGCTCATCTCCACGTGGTTTAAAGCTGTTAACTTGTTGCAATCAGTTTAATTCTTGTCATTTCCTTAATTAGTTTTCAAGCTTGGCATTAGAAAGCAAATGTGCAAGTGATGAAATCTCATTGAAGTACTATGAAGCAACAAAATTACATTTACTGTAATTCTGGCAGCTTGTCTTGATGATGTCTTCCTCTGAACTCCAAATCCTGTGTATGCTGCTCTTCCTCTTCACCTGCATTTCTTTCACAGAAGCATTTATGGTCTTGTCAGTCTATTTATAACATAAAAGAAAGATCTGTCCCTGGTAGCTCCACCTCAGATTGCCTGAGTTCAGGGTGTACGTGCTTGGAGGTAGAGATTCATTCTTTCTTTTGTAGAAGAAACTATTTCATCCTCTGTGCTCCCACTCAGCTCTAAAGGTTGGCACCCACAGAAGCTTTAACATCTTTCTGTAGAGTAAATGATGAGTCAGCATAGCAGAGCCACATTCTTGTTCAAAATCATGCTAAGGACAGAGGCAGAGCTCATGGTGAATTAGGTGGCTCGAAACCAAATGAAGCAAAACCAATTACAAGTGTTGTACACGTTTCTGTGTGCTTTGTGTTGCTGGTGATAGTTTTAAAAAATACATGAATGATGATAATGTTGTTTGGAAGACCATAAGAAATGGAGATGGGAAAGGAACATCTCCATTATACAAAGATAAAAAGATAATGTTCATGGTCAATTTTATTGTTTTACTGTTTCCAGTGTTCCCTGACAGATGTGGCCTGCTTGTCAGAAAGCTGGAAGAAAATCTCAAACCCATAAAATTTCAATCTTTTAATTAGAAAAGAGGCATCTTAGAGATTTTTATTTCTTTTCATTCAAATTAAATTCAGCCTCTCATCCTGAAACTAAAATGTTTTTCTCATGTTGCATTTAGCTGTGGGTGTTGAATGAAAGGTCTCAGTTTTGAACTCTTGCAGCTTAAAATTTTCATGTTGTTTTGCCTCTCACTTGGATTTACCTTTGGCTATAGTCTCCCCCTTTTTGCAACATCTGTATAAGAAAAATATGAAATGAAGAGACAGAAGTCTCTTCAGTAACTGTTTTTAAACAGTTATCATTGTGAACTTATTTATGCCCAGGCTAAAATGGGCACAAATGTCTGGATAGTAGCAGTGAGTTTTGGAGAGCAGCACTGCCATCCTGGTTCCTGCTGGAAAGCAGTGCTGGGAATTTCAGCTCTCCATTTGCTCTCTGATGGTGATCACTGGTTGTGGCATCAACATTTCTCAGGTGTTTCCTTGATTTGGGTGCAGATTTACAGCAGCTTAGACTGAACCCCATGGCAGGGGCCTTGGGACTAGGAGGTCTTTAAGGTCCATTCCACCAAACCCATTCTGTAATTTTATGACAGCTGATGTATTTAAAGTAAAACTTGCTCAGAACAGCAGACACTCTTTGGAATTCTTTAGTGTCCAATTCCAAACAGATAACCCTGGTAAAAAAATGACATCTTATCCTCATGTTGCAGTAAGCATATCCAGGAAGGGTTGGTCTTTCTCATTTTGGCCAGAAGCAAAAGAACAGCTGATCCAGGATTTATTCTGTGGTGGCAGTCACTCAGGCCTTACTCAAGTGACTTCTCAGAAGGATCTGCTGCCTCTTCTGGCATCAGTACCAGGCACAGTTCAGACTCCCTCTGTCCAGGGGCTCATACACCATCAGAGAGAAGCAGGTGCAGACTCTGGGATGTCTCACACAGGTGGATGCTTATTGCAGCCAGGTTTTATGCCCTCACCCTATAACATTTTTCATCTTTCCTTTTTGCTTTTCTTCAGCTGAAAGTACTTAGTCTCAGTGGAAGGGCTAAATTCTGGCTGCAAGACAGCTGTTTTAACATGCATTTCTGCTGTTCTGACCCACAGTTCTGGTTTGGCTTTGTGCCCACACAGAAGAAATGGCTTTAATTCAACTATTCAGAAGTATTTCTGGATGTTTACTGTTATTAGATGTATTTAGTTTGCACAGTTTGAGCTGTATTGCCTTCAACCAGTAAACATTACAGTAGATGGTAGAAATTTCTCGATCTTGAAGTTATTTTGCAGTCTGGATGGAGAGAAGAAAGCTGTGGTTTCTATAGCAATACTTCACTTGATAACCTGGAAGAGCATGCTAATTCTATAGATAACTGTTTCTCTTTATATAATCCCTGTGATGTGCTGAGCAAATGGTAACTGATGCTGTACAGCGTTATGATTACACATTTAATTTCCTCTAATTATTCCAGAAATAAAATTAGTGAAGTAAGACAGATATTGTCTCTGCCTGATTGTAGCTGAGCCCTGTTGGGTTTAGAAGCTCAGAATTCAGTGAAGCAGGCAGGGCTGGGATTCATTCTGATGCTGGGCAGATTGCTGGTTTAGCAAGGCACTAGCATGTACATCCCCATTTCCCTGCCTATCTCCTTGCCTTGAAGCTTAAAGTTTACAGAATGCAGAGATGACTGAAATGTAAATTGTTGTTCTGGTTTCCTTCTGGAACTGCTTGTCACTTTCCTGTTATTTTTAATAATGTAATGATAAGATTTTTTGACACGTACTGTACGTCTTTCCTTCAAGACAGCTGCAGCCTGCCTTGTGCAAACTGCCAGGCTGGCAGGAAGAAAGTGGCATGCAGAAAGCAGTGCAGGGAAAATGGTTTGGGTTTTTTTTTTTATGGTCTCTGCTAGAATCTCAAAATTCCATGAAGATATGTAGACATTATTTCCTCTGCCTGTCCCTTCCACCTCCCCCCCCCGCCCCCAGTAAATTTACTTTATTTTAAAAAAAATTTAACTGGAAGAAAAGGAATATCTTTATTTCACGCTGTGGATTACTTGCCATAAGTTTATCTCATAGTGTTTATCTCTTTCAGGCTTTAAATTGTAAAGGTGAAACTAAGGAATTTATAGTAATAATAAATTACAGAAGTGACATTAAAGGTGTTTCCAAATATAAACTGAAATTGAGCATTGGAGCTTAATTATAAAACAAATACTGTCTGGAGCATCTCCAACAGGTACTGTTGGAGAAAGAGTTGTTGTGCAACCTGAGCTAAAGCTGGGATAAGGAAAATGAGTTAAACAAAAAAGCCCCAAACAAACAGAAAGAACCTAATGAAAAAAAACCCTGGAATTTCTGTGAATTCTTTCAGTCTTGTAAATATCAGACCTCTTCTGTGTTAGGCAAGTGTGCTACATGTATTGATGTTTTCTTTTTGAGGGTCACTCATTCATTCTGTCCTGGACTGATGCTTTCCCTGACCTGCATTTTCTTCTTTTTCTCCTGAGGTACCACTTCAGTCTTCCTGAGTAAATTTTGTTTTCTGCATATTTCACCATTACATGGGTTCAGGGCCAAATGGGAAGTGGTTTGGGTTTAGTTCTTGCTCGTAGGCTTTTGTACAAATAAATGGTTACTTTGCATATTAGCTGTTTTCATTTGTGACTGCATTTATTTTCACAGCCTGAGGAAGAGCTTGATCCTGAAGAGAGGGACAACTTCCTCCAACAGCTTTACAAGTTTATGGAAGACAGAGGTACCACTGAATTTTCTTCCTTTTTTTTTATCTCCAGTCCACTTTAATGGCACAGCACTCAAAGGGAACTCAAATCCTCCCTGAGGTGTTTTGGTTTTGTTTTGCTTTCACAAAGCCTTTTTTATGTTCACAACGCCTGTTAAATAAGCCCTTGGTTGATTTCTGGTTGTGACAGCCATGGCTGAGAGCTCTGCTGCTGTTAATCCCAGGCTGGAAGCTGTGGAGTCTGTCCATGGATGGAGAAATCCAACCAGCAGAGAATGGAGACGTGCCATCCTCTAGTCTCTGTGCACAAATGGAGCAGTGATACCTGAAGAGACAACTTAAAAGATTCTATTTTATCCTGTAGTTACAACAAGAAAATAGTGTGTTTTAAACATCTGTGTTTACAGAATTAAGTGAGACTTAATAAATTAGAATAGTTGAGGTCTTGGTTTCAGAGCTGTATCAGAAGGGCATGTGCTCTGCACAGGGAGCAGGATGTACCTGCTGACTTGGGAGAGCTGCTGTTGCATAAGGCATTTGTGATGAGACTGACATGAAAATGGAAGCTTTTATGCTCCTTTTAAAAAATCTATATTCAAGCCTGCAGAGTTTTGTCTTTTGGAGTATATTGGTTTGATAAATTTTACTCATGAGGTCACCACTTCAATCCTGTATCTCAAATAACATTTTCATCCTGCATTAGTCTTGGTGTGGAGGTAGATTATAGGTGTAACTACTGCCCTTTTCCCTTTTCTTTTCATCTTTCTTTTCTCTTGACAGCAGCTACCTGAATGATATTTCCATAGCAGCACAGAGTGCAGCAAATGTTGATGTATTTGAATTTGAAATGACCAGAGCTAAGGGTAAAACATGAAGTACTTGCAGCGTCTGAATATTTGCCCTTTCTTTTTTTGAGGGGGGAGGTTGTTAAAATTAATGGGGAAATCAAGCTGCCTTTGTAGAAGAGGGTCTGTATGGCTTCTGAGGAGGTGTGTTCTAGACCACAGAATCATAAAAGAACAATCCAAAAGCTGTTCAGTATTGCCAGTTCTTATCATAGGTTTGGAAATTGAGCATGTATTATGGCAAAGTGCTCTGGAGCTCATCCAATATAATTTTGAAGGCCTCCTGTGTATATAACCAGTGTTTCTGGAGAATAAGCTGCCTTAGGGGAATAAAAGGCTAAGTTGGGGAGAAAAAAAATAAATTATTCTGCTGCTGGGCTAATCCAGAGTTTTCCTTTCATGTAGCTTGATTGTTCCCACTTTCTGTTTTCTTGCTTTCTCATTCTCTTTCTTAAGCACTCACAGACTACAAAACCAGTAGGGATGTCAGGACCTTGTGAAAGCAGAAGAAGAAAGCATTTGTTTGCTGAATTTGAAGACTCAGTCCATGAAATATTCTTTAAGCCAGCATGTGGACTGAGCAATGTGCAGGACTTCTTCAGGAATGGGACTTTCCCCTTGCCTGTTTGCTTTTTATTTTCCTTCTCCATCCTTATAGCTAGATTTCTGTTCCCACCAGATTTGTTCTACATTCTGTTCTCTCAGTATGAATGTTTTGATTCATGGAATCATTACAGTATTCCCAAAGTCCTATAAAATTATTTCAATGATTCCAAATATAATTGCATGAAGATGAGGGAAGATACAAAGCAGCAGGGAGGAGGTTTGGTATTCTTCCTTGCTGGGAGGATTATTGTCTACGTATGCAGCCACTTGCCCTAAGTCACTTTTGGTTTCTCCCTCTGCAGATAATTACTGTTCTTTATGTCACTGCCACTCAGCTGATCTGAGTTCTTTCTTTTCCCTGGAACTGTCCCAGATATTCATGTCCTGTCAGGTCCTTGTGCTTTTCCACATTCTGACAATTTTCCTGAGTGTCTCTTCCTAATCCAACGTCTCTGCTTGTTCCTCGTTCCTTTCAGCCCACGGTGTTTTTAGTTAATCTCTTCACACACTGCTCTATTCCAGCATTCCTCAGGTGTTCTCTGGAGCTTCCTGCAGTTCTGGCTGTCCTCCCTGCTCACGAGAGGAGCAGTGGGATGCAGCCAGGTGGATGGGGGTTGTTAATGAACCTGGGAGGCTGATAAACCACCCAGAGATAATGATGCATTCAAAACGGTGAAGCCATAACTGGTCATTGCAATTTACTGACTGGGAACATACCTCAATCCATTTAATACAGATTTTAAAGTGCAGAAGAATACTTGTAGTGAAATGTGTGCTAAAGCCATGGAAGAGACATCTTGCTGTTGTTTGGGATAACTTGTTTCTGTTTTATTTTATTCAGGTACTCCTATCAATAAACCACCAGTTCTGGGCTACAAGGACCTTAACCTCTTCAAACTTTTTAGGCTGGTTTATCAGCAGGGTGGGTGTGACAATGTAAGTGCTGGATGTTCCCTGAACTAAATATGTCTGTTCATTCATATCTATAAATAGTTGTCCAGGGAAGCTGTGGATAGTCCATCCCTGGCAGTGTTCAGGCCAGGCTGGACAGGGCTTGGAACAACCTGGGATAGTGGGAGGTGTCCCTGCCCATGGCAAGGGGTTGGAACTGGATGATTTTTAAGGTCCCTTCCAACCCAAACTGTTCATTTGTTATAAAAGGCTTTGGCTTTTAGCTCTGTTAGATATTATTCCTTAATGTTCTTACTTAATAAAACCTGTAAACTTCCTTTTTTCTCTTTTTTTCCCTCAAAGATTGAAAGTGGTGCTGTATGGAAGCAAATTTATATGGACCTTGGCATTCCTATTTTGAACTCAGCTGCTTCCTACAACGTAAAAACTGCTTATAGAAAGTAAGTTCTTATATTAGGTAATGGTGAAAACACTTTTCCTTTCTTTTTCCTAGTTGTAGCTTGTACAATATTCAAGAGGTTTTTGGCAGCTAGAGAGAGCAGTTGATATTCTTCAATTAACGAACAGTTCTGAGCATTTTCCAGCGCTGATGTGGAGGAAGGGAGGGAGGAGTCAGGGCTGGAAGTTCCTGTTGCTCCAATACATCAGAATTCTGCTCATTTTTTACCAGGAAACTTTCACTTTCCTCCTGTGCTGATGGTATTTCAGAGTACACACTGAAATTTATAAAATAAGCTTTGGCAGATTGAGTTTTGCAAGTTAAGGCAATTAACAGTAACAGACTCCTTAATCTATAGATATTCTATGCATTGAGGAGAATTTTATACCAGTTGCTTTTACTTCATGAAAGGTGTTGACTGAAAAAAGACATGTTTCAGATTGTGCATTTACATATAATCTTTGCAGAATTTGTGGAATAATGGCATTAGGGCTTAACTGTGTGCATTGCTGTGGTAAATGTGAGAGTTACTAAATAGTAAAATTATTACTTACATTGACCAAATGCATAAATCTTTTTCTTCTGACCCTCACTTCTCAGCTGTATTGTAACTTTTGAATTGGAAACCTTTCAGGAATGACATTTTCCAAGCTCTTTTTCTAAATAAAAACTGTTTTTATTGTTTATCCTCCTTGAAGTTTAACAAGAAACAATTGGGCTTTTTGAGTAAAAGGGAAGAATGAGATCGTCTTGACTCAAACCTAAGGAAATTTGGAAATAGGGATGACTAATGACTGAACTCATGTTAATGTCAATGAAGATGACCATGTTGAGACTCTCTTCAGTGGGATTTGAACTGGGCACATGTTTAAAGTCTGTATTTTATAGAGAAGAGTGTTTATCCTGGAAGAGTAATTGGTAAATGTGTACTGGGTTGCTTTTACAGTGGAAATAATGATGCTGTTTGGACACATGAAAATGTGTTGTGACAGTCATAGTGTGTTGTAACTTGCATATTAATTCTTTGAGGAATAAGCTAATTCATACCTCTCTCACCTATAACTGGATTAGAGTGTGCACAGGCAGTTTCCAGAGAACAAGCTCATGCATGGCATTACTGTCACAAATTCTTAACTGGATGGGGATGAAGTTAAATACATGGGAAGCACCTCTGTGTATTCTTTTTCAGCATTTGTCTTGAAATTGTTTCACTTCAAAATCTTCTCTAGCTTTTATATTTGTATTTGCTTTTATTTGGTTGTTGTTTTTTTTTCCTTTATTATTATTTTCCTGAAGTTACTGAGCAGGAAAGTAGATTTTATGCACTTCAATAAATGGAAAATAAACCATGGAATATAAATGGGACCTTCCTTGTGTCTGTAGGTATCTTTATGGTTTTGAAGAGTACTGCCGTTCTGCAAACATTCAGTTTAGGACCATCCATCACAATGAACCAAAAGTGGTAGAAGAGACACAGAAACACGTGGAACCAATGGAGGAAAGTGTGAAAGAGGAACAAAAAATGCCCCCAACAGAAGTTAAAAAAGAAGCAGAAGAAAATTATTCCAGCAGTGAAAGTGAGAAAGAAGAAATTGAACTAAGATCCCCAAGGGTGAGTGGATTGAGCTGATTTGTGTTTGGTCCTTAACAAAGCCCCTTTGTGTAGTGAACAGTTTCCATCATGAGTTTTCCCTGTGGAGCAGCTGCACATTAGAATTGTTGCACTTGCACAAGTGTGGAGTTCTGTGAGTGTTAATTGTTAATTATGTTCTACCTGGACACAGAGTCAGGTTTGATTATTCCTTCGTATTCCACACCTTGCATGGGATTTGCTCAGGCTCAGTTGGATGTGCTCTGGTTCAGGGATGGCTTGGAGCTGTTCTCATCAGAACAGTGAAACACAGCAGGACAGTCTTGGTTGTGGGGGAGGGTTTCCACAGGCACATGGAACTGGAGCCTTCTGGCAAGAAACAGGAATATCAAAAACCTGCTATGCATCAAGAATCAAAGGAAGACCCATTTCTCTGAGCTGGTTTTTACCACAGTTTCTCTTCTGATAGAAGAAACACTCAAATATTAAGAGTATATAGACAAAAGTAGAGGGAGGAACAATTAAGTTTAGCCTTCATTTGTCTATAAATGCTGTAGAGGTGAGCGTTGTGTTAGTAGCTGCATAGATCAGATCAGTGCCACATCAGCTGGAGGATACTGAACACCATGAGGAATACAGACAGTACTTTAAAGGTGTTGGAATATGAGTGTAGCACTCATTTAATTACATTAAAAGAACATTTTGTGTTCTTCAATAGAGTATGATTACTGAAGGACAACAATTGCTGCTTTTAAATTGTTCAAGTTCTAAAGATTCTGTTTGACTGAAATGTCATTCTGTTGGAGTCCTTCTTGCAAAGCAGCTTTTCAAGCAAACATATGGCCTTATGGATTAATAGATGAAAGGACATGGTGTAAACACAGGTTGAGACTTCTATTATGTATTATATTTCTGTTTAAATGAAAGTGGTTGTTCCAAGCTGCATCAGCCTCAGTGAACTTCCTGACATGACATTAGCTTTGTTCTTAGTTTGTTCATTTAAGTTTGTTTTTCTTTTTGAGAACACTCAAAAGAAGGATAAAGAAATGTAAGAATTGTCTTTTTAATAATTGGCTCTTTGTTCTGAATAAAAAGCAACGATCCTATCAAGAGACTTCTAATAAATCAAATTATAATCCTGTGCTAGATCTCTAAGAATCAGTTGCAGATAGTCCCAGGCAGCAACTGCCTTGAGTACTCAAGGTGCCTTTTAAAAATGGGATATTCAGAGTTTTTTGAAAGCTGACAAATTTTTGCCCTTGATGTCCACAGGTGACTGTGGACAGGACTGAAGGAGCCTCCCCTCAATATTCCTATACAAGCACTCCAAATAATGATACTGCTGTAGGTGAACAAGACATTTTGGCCCTTTCTGTCAGAGTAATAAACACTACAGGTCCAAACAAATGTCCTGAAATCTTCCATCAGTTAATCAGAAACTCATCCTTATTATTCCAAATGAAGCAGATATAAAAACTTAGTTTTAATTTTACTATTTTAGAATATTTTGCACAATTTTGTCATCTCCAGCCTTTCTTCTGTACAGGAGTTGCATGTCTCACTTTTTGCTAGGGTTTGGAGAGCTTATAAGAAAGCAGGGGACAGGAGTCCTTACACTGATTTTATTTCTGTTCCAGGGACGAAGAAGACTTGCCCGTGATGCAGCCCCTGCTAAAAAAGATGGTGAAGAGGATAAAACCCAAGACAAATTAAAAGACAGTAACAAAGAAAACAAAGATGTAGAGGAAACACCTGAGAATGCAGAAAAGAAAGAAAATGAAACTCCTCTAGGGAAGAAAATCACACCAAAGCAAAAAGAGAAGAAAATTAAAAAACAGGAGGATTCTGATAAAGAGTCAGATGAAGAGGAAGAGAGGCAGAGGGAGAGGTAAGCACTAACTTGTATCACCTTCTTTGAGTTTCTCTGTGCCATGATTGAGCTGTTTTCCAGGCAGGAGGACACAGACTTGATCTTACTGGAGTGTGAAAATCAGAAGCCTTATTCACTCAGGCAGGGAATGGAACATTTTATTTCAGGCTTGTAGAGCCTGCTGTACTTTCTAGAAGCATCTTTTTGTGCTCGATGCCAGGCTGTATTTTTCACTGTCACTTTACTTGCCAAGGCTGTGTTGGTGTTTTATCACACCAATACCTCCAGACACCAAGCTGACCAGGCTGTGAGTCTGCCAGGTGCTGTGAGGGTGGGAACAGCTTGGGGACACTTCCCTGGGCAGTTGAAACAGAAATGGCAAATCCCTCTTCTCCTGTGCTTTAAGGGTTTGCTGATGGCTGGTGAAGCTGCAGGCTCCTTTTTTTTACTGTGTGTCAGATGATCAAAGCAGCAAAGTTTTCTTTAAGCTGTGTGGGTGTTACTTGTCCTCTGAGTTGCTTGCCACAATATAATTGATCTTTCACTGAAGGCCAACAAATCTATTTCATTAAAAGCAAACCCATAGTCCTTTTTAGTATTTTATTACTTGCTGACTTTTTTGCAGAGTAACTTCTAAATTATGCTAAATTGTCCCTTAAATAGGGAAGGAATTATAGCTAAAAATAGGTTTGATTGTAGTTCTTCAAAATGTGTTTGAGTATAATATTTAAAGAGCAGCTAAAGGTGTAATGAGAGGTGGATGTATCTAATAAAGAGCTGTGCAGACTCTTTTAAGCTTGGCTGAACACTTTTGTGATCAGGTTTTTTTCCAGTGGAATGGTGTTTGTGTCCATGAGAGGATCACTGTGATGGCAATTCAAACTCATGTGCAGTTAATAAACTGTAGCATGTTAAGCCAATTGTAAAAATACCTTTTTTTTAATAAATAATGTGTCAAAATTAAATATTTCAGAAACTGAAGTTTTCTTCCTATGTTGTTTGGGAGACACACACTGAGTTAACTTTTATTCCTCTTTGTATTATCAAAATATTAATTTCAAAAATAATCTTTAAGCTTTAAGGTAGTTGTATGCTTTATAAATTGTGTTTAAATTTTAATAAAACTTTCTAGATGTTTTTGGCACTTAGCCCTATTCTCCCTAAGTTCTGTTCTTGATTTAAAAAATCTGTTGCTGAGCAAGCTTCAGAGACAGGACAGGGTGCAGAAAATTAATTTCTTTTTTTGTTGCAGCCTTTTTCTACCTTGACTACTCTCTAAATTTTATAATGTGATTGTGACTAATTGGTGAGCATTTTAAATACATTTTACTGCAGGGAAGAAATTGAGAACAAAGGAGAATCAGAAGGTGAAGAGGATGAGGAGGACACAGAACCCTGCCTGACTGGAACCAAAGTGAAAGTAAAATATGGACGTGGAAAGACTCAAAAAATTTATGAAGCCAGTATTAAAAGCACAGAGATTGATGATGGAGAGGTTTTATACTTAGTTCATTACTATGGTTGGAATGTAAGGTGAGGATAACAAATTGCCTTTCATTTCTATGTTCAAAGGCTTATTTGCACAAGAAATTTTTGTTTTTAAGGAAATCAAGTGAGAGATGGTCAGTGACGTGGCTGCATGTTGAATTATCAACATAACAGACTCTGACTTCTTCACTTTTCAGTGTTGGTGATTTTGTTCATGGTGTTGCAGTGAAATGTCAGAATATACTTGTATTTTTCCAAGTGTCCATCTGCCTTAGTGATCCTCACCCCTTCTAGGAGTATCCCTGATACTTATTGTGTCTGTCAGTGTTAGCACTAGCAAACTTTCCTTTAAGGGAGCCATTGATAATGGTGAAGATATTTACAACTAAGTGTATTAAGCACTGGAATTTTGGCAATAAAATATATTCTTGTATTGAGTGTTAACTGGGATTGTAAAAATGCTTCTCTGGCAGCCAGTCTTTATAGTACTTTATATACTTCTGGTATATAACATGTGGTATTCCAAATCCATAAGCAAATTGCTTTATGTGGCAACATGAAGTTTGAGTGTGGCAATATTCTCCAAATATTTACAGGTTCCCTTTACCCTATTAATACCTTTAGGAGATTTTGAGGAGCATCAGTGTGTTTGTGCTTCTCAGAATCTCACCCAGTTTGTTGCCATAATTTAAAAAAAAAAAAAGGTACATTTTGCTGCTGAGGTATGGTGTGGTGAAAACTGTCTGATGTGGAATAACTGACACTTTAGAGCTGACTCAGTCCCCTGAGTGTTCCAGTGAGACACAGGGAAGTTTGTACCTTCATTCTCTTCATTCCATGAGGTTTTTTTATGGACTAGAAATGTCATTCAACTTTCTAAGGCCAGAATACTGCATGAGTTGTAAATACATGCTCTGCTGTCATGGAATGGTTTGGGCTGGAAAGGAAACCCTTTCTCATTCCACCCTCCTGCCATAGGCAGGGACACCTTCCACCATCCCACGGTGCTCTGAGCCCCATCCAACCTGGTGTTGGCCTTTTCCTACTTCATTAATAAATATTTTGTGTAATTAAAGTATTTTACTCCTCATATTCAAACAATATTTTTATGTGTAGTGATAACAGCATGATTTCCTTCCCTTTCAGGTATGATGAATGGGTGAAAGCTGATCGGATTATCTGGCCAGTGGAAAAAGGAGGACCAAAGAGAAAACAGAAGAAAAAAACTAAAGTAATGATTTCAATAAGTTTGTTGTAGTACTGTATTTAAAAAAAAAAAAAAAGTTATTCAGGCCACAGTTTAGTTTTTAATAGAGCAAAAGATTTGATAATCAGTAGTGAAACATTAATAAAAATGCACTGTTTCCCCTGCAGAATAAAGAAGATGGTGAGAAGGATGAGAAGAAGGATGAGGAGAAACAAAAATCCAAGCGTGGGCGGCCCCCTCTGAAATCCACTCTCCCATCCAACACGTCCTGCAGCCTCCCCAAAACGCCGAGCAGCGAAGGTAAATGCGGCTCCGGAGGTGCAGGGGCAGCCGTGCTCACTGCACCCCGCTGGAGCCCGGGCTGCGAGCGAGCCCGGAGCTCCCGCTCCGCCCCCGGGGCGGCACCGCCCGGCCGGGCGCTCCTTCTGCTCCGCGCCAATTAATTCTTTCGATTTTAATTTTAGCAACACCTCGCAGGCAGACCAGACGTAGCTCAGGAATGTTTGATTCTGATAGAGGATCAAACGGTGAGTGATCTCAGCCCTGTGTATGCTTTGGAGGCTTTTTCAGTACCTTTTTGAAAACAAGTTTGGGGTTTTTTTGGGTTTTTATTAACCTTTTTTTGGTTGGTTTTTTTTTTTTTTTTTTTTTTCCTTTCTCCTTGTAAATTTTGTTGAGTAAGCAGTTGAGCTGACACTGCTGAGGAGCACAGCTTGCTCACAGAAGAGCAGTGACTGTGCAAGTCATCCCGTGTTCTTCAGCCAGAGCCTTTCAGTCCTGAGCAGACCAAATCCAGTGCTATAATGATAGTCTTTATTGTGCTAATTAAGTCCTCAACCTCAATACTCCATCATCCAGCAGAGCTGTTAATTATACACAAATGGCAGCACATCTTTGGTGTTTCTAAGCCTCTCTGAACAAGAACTGAAGTGAAATCACTGTCTCCTTTTAGTACAGATCCCTGAGTAATCTCCTGGTAATGTACTAATGCTTGCCCTTTATGTGGTGCATCATTTGTACAGTAGTTCAGCAATGAAATGTCCATATTGGGATTTAGAAGGTTTTTATTTTTGGGTTTGGGTTGTTTTTTCTTCTCTGCATGGAGGGGAGAAATGTTTTTTTGGTTTTGCAGTATCACATGGGAGATGCAATATCCATGGGATCAGGGGAATCGATAAATCTATTTTTGCTGCAATAAAGTGTAATTCATTTGTATTGGCTTATTTGGGAAATAGTAGAAGAATCATGGACTTCAACTAAATCACCTGAGTTAAGAGCATCATCCAGATGCTTCCTGAACCCTGACAGCACCATCACTATTGCAGTTTCATAGAAATTTTAGGTAAAAATAAGAAATATAGCAAGTGTGTTGAGTAATGCAGGGTTTTTAAAGTTTATTACTGTAAACTGATGTTTACACCATAGATTACTGAAAGCAGGGTTTTTGTGAGGTTCAAATAAAAAGTCATGGTGCAATTAATTATTTAGGGTGCTATTTGCTTCTTTTTAAAATTTTTTTAGACTCTGGCACATCTGACAGTGAAGCAGATGAGTCATCTGAAAAGAATTTGAATGAAGAATTTTCTCCAGAAACTTCAGAACTGGAAAAAAATGAAAAACTCCGTGATGAGAAGCTGGATGAGGAAAACCCAAAGATTTCTCATGTGCTGAAGGAAAACGACAGGACTCAAGTACAGCCACTAGAAACACTGAAACTGGAAGTTGAGGAAAGTGAACAAATTGTTCAAATTTTTGGAAATAAAACGGATCAAATGGAAGAAATCAAAAGAGAGGTTGAAAAATCACCTAAGGGAAAAGGGAGAAGGAGCAAGACAAAAGATCCCTCGTTGGAGAATGCAAAGATTGCACCAGGAAGCCAGGAAGAGGTGACAAATGAATCTCTTACAGAACCTGAAAGGTTAGATGTGTCTTCCTTGGACTGTAAAGACATTTCCAGCACTACTGAAAGTGAAACAGAGCCCTCCACAAAAGATAAGAAACTTTTGAAAAGGAAAACTTTGGATCAGGCATCACCTGAGAAGAGAAATCGGCGGGAGAGCGAGATGGAAGTGCCAAATATTGTATCTGAAGAGAGGACCAATGAATGTAGTGGAGCAGAGGAATGTAGAGGGCTGAATGCTGAGGAGTCCCTCAGAACTGAAAACGAGGAGATGCCGTCCCTGGTGGCAGAGTCGGTTCCGCACGGTCCGGAGCTGAGGAATGACAGCTTCCAACGGCCGGCTGAAGCCAACGAGAGCGTTCCCTTGAAAGATGAGGATGACACAATGCCTCAGATTGGCCCTGAAACCTTGCTGTGCCATGAAGTAGACCTGGATGACTTGGATGAGAAGGAGAAGAGCAGCACTGAAGACACAATAGCAGAAAAGCCAGACCCCAATGCTTCCAACTCTGCCCCCTCTGCCTTAGCTCCCGGCGTCCCCTCGAGCTTCCCGGTGGCCTCTCCTCTGGCCCTCAGCCAGGACGAGTCCCGCAGCATCAAGAGCGAGAGTGACATGACCATCGAGGTGGACAGTGTGGCAGAAGAGTCTCAGGAAGGGCTCTGTGAGAGTGAGTCTGCCAATGGATTCGAAGCCAGCACCACGTCGAGCAATTGCAGCATGGCCGGGCAGGAGAGGGAGACGGGAGAGAAAGGTGAGTGTGTCCTGGAGGAGTCACTCCAGCTCTGATCCTTGCTGAAGGCGGCTTGAGGCTGGTGTCACTTGGCTAAAAGTTGCTGCTCTGTTTTGTCTGCTGGTTATAGATTCATAGAGTGGTTTGGGTTAGAGGGAACCTCAAAGCCCATCTTGTTCCAGTCCCCTTCCATGGGCAGGGACACCTTCCACTATCCCAGGTTGCTCCAAGCTCCATACAGCCTGTCCTTGAGCACTTCTAGGGAAGGGCAGCCACAGCATCTCTGGGCACCCTGTGCCAGGGCCTCAGCACCCTCACAGGGAAGAATTCCATCCCAATATCCCATCTAACCCTGCCCTCTTGCAGTGGGAAGCCATTCCCCCTTGTCCTGTCACTCCAGGCCATTGTGCCAATTCCCCCTCCAGCTCTCCTGGAGCCCCTTTAGACCCTGGAAGGGTCTCTAAGTTCTCCACAGAGCTTCCCATTCTCCAGGCTGTGAACTCTCTCAGCCTGTCTGGTTTTTAATTTCTTTGTTGCTTTTAAAAAGAGCTTTTTAGTAGCAAAAGTATATGAGGTGTCTTATATTTTAGTTTTGATTTTTTTTTTCCCCTTCCCTCATAGGTCAAAAAAGACCCAGTGACAGCAATAGTGGAACGCTGGCAAAAAAGCAAAAGCGAACTCCAAAGCGAACCAGTGCTGCAGCCAAAAATGAAAAGAATGGAACAGGTATATTCCTGCAGGGAGAGGAGGGGGAAGGTTATCCTGGTCTGTAAATATGTGTAAAAACCTACTGTTCTCATGTTACAAACAGTTTCCAGTGGATGAGGCTTCCCTCTCAAGGTTTTTCATTTTTATTCATTGTGATATTATTGGTGATAAGCTGGGGAGGAGTTTTGAGCTTTGTAGTGCAACTGGGAAATCTCTTGCCTGTTTTGTATTACTTACTTAGGAAAAATGTCTAAATTATTATTCATATTAGCAGCTAGTATGTATTTACCATTATGCTGATTTTTAAATATTGGATTGGTTATGAATTTGGCAGAGGGCACATTTAAAGTCTTAAAACAGGTGTTTCTCCTGGGGGAAAAAAAAAAAGTATTTTTGAAATACAGAAAAATGTTGGATGCTAAAGAAAAGCTTTTCATCCAAAGGAATCTTGTCTAGTTTTTCTCTCAAGCATCTGACTATTTTATAACTTGCTATGGAAATCTGAATTTTTGTGTTTCTGTAGCTCATTTTTCAGAGAATCACAGAGTGGTTTGGGTTGGAAAAGACCTTAAAAAATCATCTTGTTCCAAACCCCTGCCATGGGCAGGGACACCTTCCACTGTCCCAGATTGCTCCAAGCCCCATCCAGCCTGGCCTGGAACACTGCCAGGGATCCAGGGGCAGCCACAGCTTCTGTGGGCACCCTGTGCCAGAGCCTCACCATCTTTATAATAAAGAATTTCTGTCTAATATCCCATCTATCCCTGCCCTCCTTCAGCTCAAGGACATTCCCTCTTGTCTTGTCACAGAATTTTTGACAATCATTGTATGATTGAATCAGTGGTTTTGGCTTTGTGGCAACACTGTTACATTTTTAAATATCAACTAAAATACTAATTATCTGACATACACTATTCAGATATTTTTAACATGCCTGTGGAGAACTTGGCAGTTATTGTGGGAATCTAAAATATTTGAATATATGAGCTAAAAATTTTCTGTTACATGTTGAACTTCTGTTGTTTTAGTAATTTTTCAGAACTGTTCCTTTAGATGCGTAAAGCAGTTTGATAACTAAATACAATCATGTGCTACCTACCCACAGTACTACAGGGTTAATCTTCAAGAAAGGGGTTTTAGTGTCTGCTTTATATTAGAAAGCTAAAATAGGTGATGTAAGACAGTTTATCAGTGCTTTAATATTCTAGTTTTGGTATGTTTGTTTATTATTTCTGTACAGAAGTTCGGCTATTAATTTTTCTCTAGAACTAGTCAGCCCTTGAATTCTCCTGCATCAATTATGATTATTACACTTGAGAGTTCAGTGCATGTTGTGTCTGATGAGGTTATCCATGGAATCTGAGATCATTATTCCTTGGGTGTGTTTTGTGATCTTCTAAGCAAGAAGCAGCAGGGTTTTTTTAATTGTTTTCTTTACTATAACCACAATTTTTTAAATGTCAAGGTGGAGATTTTAAGTCCAAATTAATTCTTTTTCCTGCAGGACAAAGCAGTGACAGTGAAGATCTCCCTGTCCTGGACAGTTCCAGTAAATGTACTCCTGTCAAACACATCAATGCATCCAAACCCCAGAAGATTTCCCGCTCCCCTGCCAGGGTGGTTTCTCCTCACATCAAGGATGGAGAGAAGGACAAGCACAGGGACAAGCACCACCACCAGAATGCTTCACCCAGAGTGTACAAATGGAGCTTCCAGCTCAGTAAGGATTCTAGAAATTACTTGATTACAGGGAATTGGTGAGAATATTTGTTCTGAAAGAAAAACATGGAAATTTTGGGATTCTAAATTAGGTGTAGGCCTTTCTGGCATAGTTACAGCAATGTGTTATCTTCCATGCTGTGTCTTACATCCTCGTAAGAACTGCATTAATTTGTTTAAAATCACCTTGACAAAGCTATTTTTTCTTTTCTTTCCACTTGCAGATGAACTGGACAATATGAGCAGCACTGAAAGGATCTCCTTCCTACAAGAAAAGCTCCAGGAGATACGGAAATACTACATGTCCTTGAAGTCAGAAGTAGCAACCATAGACAGGAGAAGGAAACGATTGAAAAAGAAAGACAGAGAAGGTGAGGTTGAGATTTGTTTTATGATTCCCACAAGGAGGTAAATTGTTTGGAAATGCATAACTCACAGCAATTTGAGTTGAATTGATGGTATTTTAGAAGAAAAGAAAGTGTTACCATCTGTTTGTGTATGTATTTAGAAAGAATATTTGTGGCTTTTTGGAATTTGAACCTGACAGAAACGTTTGCTGGCTCTTTTATAACTGTGTGGTAGAAACTTGGACTTCCTAGTGCAAGTGTTTCCATTAGACTCATCTGAGTTACCTTTTCAATAACTGGGTGAGACTAATCCTGTGTCTGTGAATACATCAGGGAAAGCAATTGGAAAAATCTCTGTTAGTTTTTTATGCCCGTGCTGCTGCTTTGATGTCTTTTACACAACCTGAGAACCAAGGAAACCTTCCTTGTGGGCTGTACTTTGATAACCTGATGCTGATCTGTTGTTCTGTCTGTTCAGTGTCCCATACAGGAGCATCCATGTCATCTGCTTCCTCAGACACTGGAATGAGCCCCTCATCATCCTCTCCTCCCCAGAACGTGCTGGCTGTGGAGTGCAGGTGATAAACATTTCTCTGCCTTGCCAGCAGCTCGCTGCCATGGACATAAACCCTGAAATTCAGCCACAGAAAGCACTCAACTGGTTGGACATTGCCAAGTATATCCTGTACACACTTCCACTGCTGGACTGTACCTGTTCCCCCCTCCTACCCTCTTCTTTTGTTTAATTTACTGTTCAGAGAACTTAAGCTCATTGGTAACTGAAGGTTTGTAGGCACAACGTGACATCCTTGTCATTGTGTTTGTTTTTGTTTCTTGTTTGTTTCTTTTTGTTTTGTTTTGTTGTTTTTTTTTTTTCCTAACACAGAGGAAGGGCACTTATCAAATTTGCAAAGTTATGTCCAATGAAGCATTCAGGTGTTCTAGGGTGATCTTAAAAAAAAAAAAAAAGCAAGTGCACCAAGCAGACATCAGAGTATTATCCAAAAGAACTGAGTAACTGCTGCACTTTCACCGAGCTGTGGGTAACTCTTGGTGAGTAGTTCCTCTTTGTGGAAGCACTTGCTATACAGAACTGCCAAAGTATGTGTTCAGCAATGTGCCCAGTTTTAAAGCTGTAAATGGGACAAAATAAATTGTGAAAGGAAGTGTAGTTGACTGAAAACTACAGTTGTAATAAGTCTTCCACTTTTTATAGGATTTTTGAGCACACAATTATGCAAATGTTTTAATGTTTATTAATGTTTACAGTGGAATTGTGAATAGGTTTTCAGTGGACTATCTTATCCCTTGACAAAAATATTTTGTCTTTTTTCTATGTAATTTCAGAGTTTTTATTTTGTTACAAAAAGACGAAAAATGAAATATATAACAGCAATGAAGTTATTTAACAAGATTTCTAAAGCTGAAATTTTTGTGTAAAATAAGGTATCTTGCAACTTGTTAAATATATTTATTCAGACATTGGATGTTGTATTTTTATGTATTTTTTAAAATATTAATAAAATTGGAAAAAAAAACTAGGTTAGTTCACTCTTTGGACAAAACATCCTTATCAGTTCTGGCTCTTCAGGAGGAGTTATCCAGTAGCCAAACCTGTACTTCCAGTGGGTCTGTCTACACATCCTCCACCACACAGATCTGCCAGCAGGCATCTGGGTTAAAATAAAACTTGATTTGGAAACTTTGGCAGTCCTAGTACTTAACCTTGTTTGGAGGAACAAAATTTATTGGGTTGCCCTTAAGATGCTTTGTCACAAGTTCTTGTGTTTGCTGTACTGCCGAATAAATTTATATCTCCCAAAGTTGAGATGCACCAATAAAGTAAAAGCAACTGTGTGTGCTCTGCCTGTGGATTGTCCCACGGGCAGATGCAGCTTGTAAATAACTCTTCCAAACCCATGTATTTAAAGCAGTTTGCATATACATTATGTATAAAAAGTGATTTTTTTAAACAATTTTTTTATTCATGTTTGTACATTGAAAGGGGGTCTGAGCCCCTTTTTCTGTGTTTAATATGCTGTAGAGTAATAACATAGATGCTCTAGACTGTATATCAGGATATTCTGGTTCCACACAGCAGAAGGTCAGGAGGAAACACTAGTGATGGCGTAGCATTACTAAAATTGATGTTTCTTGAAATTTCATTTTACAGCATTTGTCAACTTGTGATTCCAATTCCTTCCATTTTCGCAGAAAATTAAAGAAAAAGTACTCTTGTAAATGCACTTTTTCTGTCTTTTCTTAAGCAAAGCAGAACTATTTCAATGTAAGATAAATATGGAGCTCACTAGACAGCGCTAATAAAGGCCATGTTTTAAACATAGGCTTTATATTCTATTTTTATTTAAGTGATTGTTCTTGTAAATGTCTGGACTTTACCCTAAATAGGAAAGTTAATCTCCATAAATTCCTGTAAAGACTTTTTTCAGAGCTAACTTTTACTTGTTAATCTTCTAATAGCTACGAATAAAAAGCAATACTCATTTAAAAGGAAGTAACATGGGTCAAATGTTTAATATTTACAGAAGCAGTCTAAAATCCAGGGAAATAACAGGATTAATGACATCATGTGCAGATCTCTGATATCTAACCTGTGTGCACACTGTGAGATCTTAAACAGGCACAGAGGATGGAGGAGCTGCTGCCCTGGCCTGGATGTTCCCCTCGTGTGTTCTCAGCTGGCTGCTGCTCCTGTCTCTTAGGAATGTTTAAAACCCTGCTTGGAAGGCTCCAGGTATGCTGCCATGGATCATGGAAACTCCTTCCAGCCCACTGGCAGGGAGAGCTTCCTCCCCTGCTTCCTCTCCCACCTGCTTCCCTCGCAGTGCTCGCCCCAAAACTGGCTGGTGTTACTCTGGCAGAGCACTTAACCTGCAGGAAAAGATGCACTTTCTGCCAAGCCACTGGCAAAGCCTCCAGCATGTCACTGATTTCCTGGTTTTTATCTTCCTGGGAAGGAGCACATCAGATTATTCAGTAGAAGTTGCAGTAGTTTCCTGTGATGTTTAAAAATTTCACAGGGAAAAGAAAATTAGCTGGATTCATTGGGCTGTCCTGGTTAAAGGTGAAATCAAAATGAAACCCCAATAAAATATGATTTCTAACTCTACAATAATCCCCTTATTGAAGCCTTGTTGATATAAATTCCAAAGTGTCTTTTACTGGCTCAAAGTGTGTCCTGTTGAAGACACAGTAATTGTGATTATACAGAATTGAGATTTTTTTAAATAAGAAATTAGATTGTGTTTTTGAAACCAAGCAGAAATAAAGCATCCTTTTGGCAGCCTTTGTGCTGTTCTCATTCCTTCCGATTTCCCAGGTTTTCCTCAAAGTTATATTTGCTATTTCAATCTTCCTTAGGAGGTAAAAAAATTATATATATATATGGAATCCAACACTGTTAAAAGGAACAAGGTTGTGAGAGAATCAGACTCTTCCTTCATTTTCTGCAATTGATACAAAGAACTGTCAGATTGCTGGCAGATAACTTATTTTTGTATTAGCAAAAATCTAAAAGATGGAAAAACTCAGAATGTTTCCATGCAAGGACATAAGGTAAGATTAATTTCCTTACTTGTTTTAGTTTTCACTTTCTTTCCATCAAGTGTATCAGCTACATTTGTACTAATGAGTTTTTATTTTTTAACGTGAAAGTTTAGCAACACCCACTTAAATCCCTGCTTGGATTTGGCTCCTCCATGAGGTTGCTGGTGGCTGGGAAAGTTTCTCCTGTTTAATCAGCTTGAACAGATCAGGCAAGAGAAGCAGAGTTGTCAGAACAATAATAACAAGTCATTGTTTTGACAGAGGTTAAACAGATTTTCAGTAGCAATTATCAGTGAATGAAAAGCATAACAAGGGCAAAGAAATGTTTGTCTTCATGAAGGATGATGTATGTGACCTTCACAGGGAGCAGCAGAAAAGGTGATTAAATCACTGTTTGTGCTTTTGTGCATGCTTCAATCTAATTTTTTAGAAGGTGCAGTATTAGAACAGACAGATTTTTTTTTTTTAAAAAATGGTTACATATTCTCATTTTTTTTGTAGGGGGCGCCCTGTAGAAATGGCTACCAAAATTACTCAGGATGGCTTTGATGTGGAGCTGGGAAGAGAATCTGAATCTAAGGATTGTCAACTCCTGTGTCTCAGTCAGAAAATCCACTGCTGAGAGAGCCTTCTCTCTGCAGACAGGTTTGTCAACCAGATGGAATATTACATTAAAAATTAATACTTTTATAACATGTTCTTTTTTTCCCCATTAAAAATATTCTTGGATAGCTGAGGCAGCCAAATGGATTTTCTGGGCAGCATTTACTGGAATTCCTAAACCAGCAGTAAGTCTAAGAAATGCTGTAGTCTTCTTTTTAAGAAAAGAGCAGGTTTGGCTTGATGGCTTGAAAGAAATCTGACATGAGCCAGATTTACCAGCTGAAATAAAAGATTAATGTGTTCACAAAAGTATGTCGAGCTGTTTACTTCACTGTGCCCCTGCCCTTTGCAAAAATTGTGCACTGAAATCTTGGTTATTTTTCCTTCTCTGGTCTTGGGATTTTATTATTTGCTACAGTGTGAGACTCTGGAGATGTGGGGGACATAACAAAACATTGGAACCAAAGGGGATGTTGCCAGAGGCTGACTCACTGTAATTCCAGAGCTAAGAAAATGACATTTTGTAATTAGCTCACACTATTAAGGTATTGCTCTCAGATTTTGAGAAAATCTGTCATTCTCCCATATTACCTCACACCAAATAGGATGGGATTTTAAGAGGTCTCAGTGTTTAAAATTACTCACCTTTATCAGTTCCCACTGAGTAGCTGGGATTTATTTGGGGTCTTTTGTTTGCTCTGGAGATCTGTGAGTTCCCCAGATTACACAAGTATTTAGGAATCCAACACTGTTAAAAGGAACAAGGTTGTGAGAGAATCAGACTCTTCCTTCATTTTCTGCAATTGATACAAAGAACTGTCAGATTGCTGGCAGATAACTTATTTTTGTATTAGCAAAAATCTAAAAGATGGAAAAACTCAGAATGTTTCCATGCAAGGACATAAGGTAAGATTAATTTCCTTACTTGTTTTAGTTTTCACTTTCTTTCCATCAGCTACATTTGTACTAATGAATTTTTATTTTTTAACGTGAAAGTTTAGCAACACCCACTTAAATCCCTGCTTGGATTTGGCTCCTCCATGAGGTTGCTGGTGGCTGGGAAAGTTTCTCCTGTTTAATCAGCTTGAACAGATCAGGCAAGAGAAGCAGAGTTGTCAGAACAATAATAACAAGTCATTGTTTTGACAGAGGTTAAACAGATTTTCAGTAGCAATTATCAGTGAATGAAAAGCATAACAAGGGCAAAGAAATGTTTGTCTTCATGAAGGATGATGTATGTGACCTTCACAGGGAGCAGCAGAAAAGGTGATTAAATCACTGTTTGTGCTTTTGTGCATGCTTCAATCTAATTTTTTAGAAGGTGCAGTATTAGAACAGACAGATTTTTTTTTTTTAAAAAATGGTTACATATTCTCATTTTTTTTGTAGGGGGAGCCATGCAGAAATGGCTACCAAAATTACTCAGGATGGCTTTGATGTGGAGCTGGGAAGAGAATCTGAATCTAAGGATTGTCAACTCCTGTGTCTCAGTCAGAAAATCCACTGCTGAGAGAGCCTTCTCTCTGCAGACAGGTTTGTCAACCAGATGGAATATTACATTAAAAATTAATACTTTTATAACATGTTCTTTTTTTCCCCATTAAAAATATTCTTGGATAGCTGAGGCAGCCAAATGGATTTTCTGGGCAGCATTTACTGGAATTCCTAAACCAGCAGTAAGTCTAAGAAATGCTGTAGTCTTCTTTTTAAGAAAAGAGCAGGTTTGGCTTGATGGCTTGAAAGAAATCTGACATGAGCCAGATTTACCAGCTGAAATAAAAGATTAATGTGTTCACAAAAGTATGTCGAGCTGTTTACTTCACTGTGCCCCTGCCCTTTGCAAAAATTGTGCACTGAAATCTTGGTTATTTTTCCTTCTCTGGTCTTGGGATTTTATTATTTGCTACAGTGTGAGACTCTGGAGATGTGGGGGACATAACAAAACATTGGAACCAAAGGGGATGTTGCCAGAGGCTGACTCACTGTAATTCCAGAGCTAAGAAAATGACATTTTGTAATTAGCTCACACTATTAAGGTATTGCTCTCAGATTTTGAGAAAATCTGTCATTCTCCCATTACCTCACACCAAATAGGATGGGATTTTAAGAGGTCTCAGTGTTTAAAATTACTCACCTTTATCAGTTCCCACTGAGTAGCTGGGATTTATTTGGGGTCTTTTGTTTGCTCTGGAGATCTGTGAGTTCCCCAGATTACACAAGTATTTAATTGTTAGTCCCATCCATTGCTTTTTATGGATATGTAAATTCATTTTTTTGTGTGATGGTGTGTTTAATGCCAGTGAGTGGTGGATTTTATGATTAGTCACAGCCCAATGACAAATCCTCACCATGCTGTCATTTAAAGAAAACTGGGAGGATCAAACTGTTGATTGTGAAAGCAGTTTTTCTAAGAATAGGACTTGTCTGGTGTCATCTTTGTTTTGAATTATCCTTGCTATTTATGTTGTTATTCCTGCTCCTTCCCATTGCAGAGGAACCCTAACTTCTGGCTCAGAGCAGGTTGGTTCTGCTTCAGCTCTGCAGCTCTTTACATTGGTTAACACCCTTGTGCTGCTGCTTATCCCTCACCAAGAGTCTTCAGACATGAGAAGTGGCTTTGTTTGATGCCACTTGGCCTCAGTGCACCAGCACGGCTCACTCACTGCTCTAACCATGGAAACTTTGCTTCACTTTCCCTCTGTCAGTGTTTGCCAGCAAAGAAAAGCTGCCCTGGAGCTGTGCTACAGCTGTGACAGCCTGCAGGGGCTGTCACTCTGTGTGTAACCCTGAGCCTCCTGCTGGGGGACGCACTGCCCTGGGTTGGTGCTGTGGGTTTGGTGGTGTTTCTTTTCCTGCTGTTCAGAGTAACCCAACAGCATTTCCATTCCAGCACTGTTGGTGTCTTCAGCTGTTCCTAAACTCCTCCTCTAATCCCTCATCTGGGTACAGCTTGACCTAATTTACCGTGCTCCTGCCAGCTATGCCAGTTTCATAAGGAGGAGTAAGATGTGGAATTTGTATGAAATACTTGGCTATATTGCACAAGAGTGTGTTTTCTTTCTGCTTTAACAAGGAACTGTTTATGTTCTATTGAAGCATCTCTCTTGGTGCTCCTTTATTTCCCTTATGAATAAATAAAGCTATTTTAAAAGGAAAGCCCCAACCCTTGATTCCTTCTGCAGGTGCTCTGCTTTGCACCCTGCGGGTGACCCCTGTGTGCCATCCCAGTGGCACGGATGGGGACAGGCTCGGGGGCAGTGGCTCCCTCAGGTGGACAGGAGAATCCCTCTCTGATAAGAAAGTGTTTTGGCAGTGGAACCAGAGAGGTAAAATTTTATGTTGGTCTGTGCAGGTATTTGAATGTGATTAACTCAGAATGTGAGAGCAGCCCCACTTAATCCTGTGGGAATAATTATGGAATAATGTTATCCACAGGCAGTGCAAGAGGGAGCTGATCTCTGGCTTTGGTTTGGCTGCTGCTGTTCTTGTTTCCTGCTTTTCCTTTGGAGAGCTCTGAACAATTGATGAGAACGTGATTTCTGTTTGGCTCAGAGGCACTGGGCAGCATCCCCGTGCAGGGTAACACCTCTCTGTGCCTCTGCACGATCAGCTGATGTTACATTCAGCCCAGAGCTGCTTTTTAATAAAACTTTCACTGTTTGGCTGTCCCAGTGCCCAGGGATGTCACTGCTCAGTGCATCCCCTCCAATGTCCTGCCTGTCCCAGAGCTTTGCTGGAGCTGGGGATGTGCAGGCAAGCAGAGAAATGTGTTGTTTCTTCTTCCAGATCTTCCATAAGACATTTCCTTATGTCTCTCGAGAATTAAAAACCAGTTTGGATTGGAAAGGACTCTCACAGATCAACTACTTCCAACCCCCCCAGGAGTATCTGCTTGTGCCCCAGCAGTCTCTGTGGTCTCTGAGTGCTCCAAGGGTGACCCTGCCCCTCTCCTGGTGCCCCAGGATCCATCCTCCAAGTGCCTTCTGGTGTGACCCAGCCTCCTCCCTGTGCCTTTTCGTGCAATATGGCCAGTAATTCAACAACAGATTAATCTACAGGAACAGTCATTAATGTACTTCCCCTGATCTAATTCCAGTTGTTGCTGTAAAACATTGTAACACGTGCATTTTACCTGACATTTATTGTGAAGAACCTGCTGCTCCCTGACACCAAAACACAAAAGAGTGTGAAGTTAAGGTAAAACATAATTTTTAAAACCCTCCAATATGAAGCAGAATTGTAACTTTTTGAGTTCCTTTAATGCTGTCCTCTGGAAATCCAAGGTAAAGGCATGATGTCAGAGGCTTTAATTGCTTTTTCAGCTTTTAGAGTTTGGGCCAGACTCATTCAAGGAATTTTGGAGCTGAGCTTAATGGACTTCCTAAGGTTTGAACTGGATTCCTCAAATGCCATGTGCTGACTTCCCAACTAGCTAAGAGAAGATGCTGAACCAAGAGCTGTTGCTAAGCTCCAGTTCCCAGAGTGGGGAATGCCAGAGCACACAGGATTCACAGGATTTGCCTCGCTCTGAAGCCACAGCCACACTGAGTGTTTCACCCACACTCCCTGACAGCTCTGCAGTCACTCCTTTTCTTGCCTTCCAACAGAGCTCAGCAGTTGAAGCTCTCAGCAGGGGATTACATAAATTGGGGCTTTGCTTTTATCCTGGAGAGAATTCAAGGAGCCTCTATTATAATCTTCCAGCTGATTGATCTGGTGGCTGTGCCAGCACTGTGCTGTCCAGGGCACTCTGGAGCAAGGCTCTCATCTGACCCTTGCTGCTGAAAAGGTTCTGCTTTCTGTGGGCTGAGGAGGAATTGTCTTTGCAGCAGGAAGGATCCGTGTTCCCCCACTGCTGCTGCAGTGAGCATCTCCCCCAAATGAGTGTCTGTTTACCAGCTCAGTTTCCTTGAGCTGGGTTTTGGCAGGCTGCCCTCCTGCTCCCTCCCCTCCCACCTCCACTTTGGCTCACTTTTTCCACAGCTTTCTGAGTACTCCTCCCTCAGCAGCTTCCCATTTTTCACCCTTTGCTCCTTCCATCAGTGGGATCCATTCCTGCACCTATTGTGCCTCAGCAAGGTGATTCACCTCCTCTTGACACCCCTTAATGGCACTTAAGAAAATGCTGTTGTCTGTTAGGATCCAGAGTAAAACCATTTCTATCCTATTTTATATTATTTATTTTTATCCACCTGGATGCTTTACTTACATGCATTTTATTTCCAAGCTCAATTTTATTTGTATTGTCTGTAAGCAACCTGTCACCTGGATGTGAAAGACAACAAGATTTTTGTAGAGAAACAGAGCTTTGACAAAACTGGTTATCCAAATCTGAAAGTGGGAAATTTATTAACTAAGTCTCTCTAAAACTTGCTTAACCATTTTTTCAGGAAATCTGTCCTAATAAATATTTAAATATTTTCCTAACTCCAAATACTAAAATGAGAGAGAACCATTAATTTTTTAACCCCACTCACTTCAGCCCCCAGGTGCTTTGTTCAGAAGATGTGAAAATCCTCCACTTCCATCAGTCAGACTCTTCAGACACTTTTCTGAGCACCTCTTTGCACATGAAGATCCAGTGGAAAATCTCAATCATGGATTACTTTCGAATGTTTAACAAAAAGAGACTGCTTCAAGGAAAGCCTTCAGTCTTTACTGTGCACATATTGATTCTAATTTGGCTGCAGCAATTGTGGCCTGATTGTAGCAAACAATCTGGACAGTTTTAGCCTGATACTCTGCAAACACAGGGCACTGCAGACTTGCTGCCTTACTTGGGCTGGTTTTTAGCCTTCACTATTTCAGAGCGAGCTCTCATCCATCTCCAGGGTAACAAGGCACAGGCAAGGGAGAAGGGGCTGTGACACAAACACAGGGCTGTGAGACTGGAGGCTCACACTGGCTCCTTCCACCTTTGCAAGCACAGGAGCAGCGTTCCAGGGAGAGCTGCAGCACAGAGAGCAGTCTGCTGCAGGGGGCAGGGGCACTGTGCTGCCCTCAGGGGCCAGGAATCCACAGCCTGCACAGCTGAGCTATTCATTCAGGCTGCTGCTGGAAATAGAAAGGTAGAGAAGGTAACAACAAAAAAGTCCTCCTGCCCTTCCTGTTGCCTCTCTGTCAATAACAGAACCTGGCAGCTGACATGAAATAGTTTTGGCTCACTCCTCATCACCTGAGTCTAAAAATTGGTGCTCCTGATGTTGTTCCCATTGTTCCTGTATTTTATGAGTGAGAACTGAAGCACAGGGTGCCTGTTGACTGTCATTCCACTGCACTAACGCCCTGACTGCAGGAGTTCAGCTGTCAGGATCCTTCCAAAGCACTGCTGTGTTTGCTAACCCAATCCAGCTGCCTTCCAAACCTCTCTCTGGGCTCATGCAGCAGCAGGACAGACCCTGTGCCGTGCAGAGCCTGTATTTCCTGCTGGCATTCACAGGAGAAAGGAGAAATCTGCAGCAAGCTCAGTGCTTGGAATGTGTCAGGCCAGGAAGCTGGGCTGGGAGGACGCCGTGGGCTCCCTCTGTCCCCTGTAAATGACCCAAAGGTAACCTGGGGCACTCCTGCCTGAGCTCCCTCTGGCATCTGTCAGCTCCTAAAGCAGCAGTGAATGAACAGAACTCTGGAGCAGCTGAGCAAAGAGTCCCCAGCAAACAAAATGCTCCTTTCAAATGTCCCAAAAATGACTCTTTGGAAAGAACACACAGCTGTATATGGCTCCAGCTGATTTTATTGGAATTAAATAAAAAAGTGTATTCCCCACATTACATTGATTCATCTCAACCAGTTTCAGCAAAAGGCAGGTGAGCCCTCCCACCACCCCTGAAATTCAGACACCAGTCTGCAGGCCCTGGGAAATGTATCTGCATCATTCCCTTGTGGAAACAAACTCCACTGCAAGGCCATCAGGACTGAGCTCCTGTTTAACCCTTCTGCTCCCACTGCCTGAGCAGCACCCACAGCTCTGCTCTGAGCTGCTGGACACATATCCTGACAGCAGGAGTCCCCCAATGTGTTCTTGGCACAGCTTAAGTCTGAGCACAGTGCTCTGCTCTAACGAGGTTGGCTGAGCAGTCCTGCCTTGGCTGCCAGAGCCTCGTTCTGCTGGATGTGGTACTCCTGGAATCTCATGGAGATCCTCTGTGTCATCTTTAGATACTTCTGCAGGCAGTTTTCTGAGCAAGTTATCTGCAGCAAGAGGGAAACACAGGGCTTCAGACAGTAAGTCAAACATGTCCCCAACCAGGACCCAAAATATCACCACAGACAGGGATAAACAATTAGGTGAGTACATCCCATACTGTCAAGATGAGGGCAGCAGAAAATGTAAAGCTGAGTTTTTCTGGTATGCCTGAAACATTTACTAATATTCATTCTCATATTAAAGTCTCCATGGAAAACACCCTGGACCTGGGAGATACCATCCTTTTGTCCTTGGGCTCCTCTTGTGGAATTGAACTACATATTTTGAAATTAATAATAAATTAGTAAATTTTGTTTTAATTCTGTTTACAAAGACACACTGGCTTTGACACCCAAATATGATCTGCTCTCTGCTAACTCAGGTTAACCCTTTTTTACCCTTGTTCCCATTGGCTCTGTCAGCTGCCTGGTACCTGCCTTGCCACCAGAGTACATCAGTCAGCTGGACTGGGAAATAAAGACCAGAGCCTATCCCATCCACAGTATTTTTCAAATTTAAAGTGTAGAGAGAGTTGTGAGATGATTTCTGAGCTACAGTCCTACTAATTGGATATTCTGTTCCATGGCTCAAAGCCTTGCTATCACTACAAAGGTTAACAGATTTGGGTAGAAAGGAAAGCCAAACCTTTTACCTGGGAACACAGGCACTGCTTTGGTTCTGCTCAGTACAGAGGATGTGAAAAGCAGAAGGGATGAAATGAACTAGACAGAACCCCAGCAACTCCACACACCACCCAGCCCCTGCCCTTCTCTGTCCTCAGCCTGGCACCAGCTACAGCCAAACCTGCTGAGCAGGAGTGGAGTCTCCCTAGGAAACAACTTCTGGAACTGCCCCAGGCCTCTGCTGCCAGAGGGAGCGGCGTGTGTGATGCTGCTGGGGAGTCCAGACTTGCACTGGCACCTGGATTAGGAAAGAGCTCAGAAGTTGGGTTTTTTCTAGTGTAGGATCCCAAAGGGGATGTGTGGAGGTATAAACCTCAACTATTTAATAAGGAACTACAACTCTCAAGAGAAACATGGGAATTTTCACAGCAATGTCCATCTAGACAAGTGTGCTGTTTCCAGAAACAGGAAATCCCATAGTGGACAATCTGGACAGAACTTCCCATAAGAAAGTTTCTTCCTAGTTCCTCTGTGAACAGATGGCTCCTGTGCTGCCAGACATGAATCCTCTGCAATCCACAGAAGCAAAAAAAGGCAGGTCACAATCAGAAAATGGTTTGGCTTGGGATGGACCTTAAATATCATCTCATTCCAGCCCCCTGCCACGGCAGGGACACCTCCCGTAGTCCAGGTTGCTCCAAGAATCTAAGAATATATTTTGGATTTAAGTAATCTTTAATCCAGAATAATTATGACCTGTAATAGAATTCCACTAAAGCAGATGCAGAGATTAGGGAAAGAAGACATCTGTATTGGGAAGCTAAGAGAGCTCTGTTCAGGGCAGTAGAACCAAAGCTGAAAGGAGACATGAGTTTTGCCTGCAGCGAGGAGTTGAACTCAAGGAGGCAGAAAAGGCTCAAAAACAATGGTTAGTTTAAAATTTTAGGCTTTTTTTTTCTTTTCTGCCAGCAGTCAAGCAAAGGTTATTAGATTTTTAACCAACAAAATGATTAGGCTCTGAAACAGCCTCTCAACAGGAGAGGAGAAGCAAAACCACGCAACTAATCTTATGGAGAGATTAATCTTTCTGCAGATGACGACGAGAGGGAGCTCCCTGCAGTGCAGGGAAGTGGATTGAACAGCCAGAGCTGTGTTCCCATGACTCACTACAAAGCAGGAACATGGGCAGGTGAACAAATATTTCAGCAGGATTCCTCAAAGAATGAGATGCAGGCTGTAGGTGGGCAGCTTCCATGTCCATGGAGTCACCATCCATGAGAAGTTAAGGCACAAGAACCTCCACTGACAGCTCAGGGAATGAAACACACAGAATTGCAATGAGCAGCCAATATGCAGTGGGGACTGGGCAGATTCTGTGTGTGACAACCACTTCTAGAATGGTTTTGGTGGAAGGAATCCTAAAGAGCATCCAGTTCCACTCCCTGCCATGGGCAGGGACACATTCCACTGTCCCAGGCTGCTCCAAGCTGGTCTGGGATGGGACACTCACTTGGAAGCAACACGCCAGACACCCACACTCCACTGAAGGCTGCTGCTTTCTATCTTAGTTTAAAGATCAAAACTTTCTCAGTTGCTTCTGAAATTGGAATGCTGCACAGCAATTCTACCAAAGGGTCATTAGAAGCCATCACCTACCTCTTCTGGTTTCACATCTCTGCTAGTGAAATCCTTTATGCAATCCACAAAGCAGTTTTCTGTAAGTTTATTGTATGTGCCAAGAAACTCCTTGAACTGTAAATAAAAATTGGACAATGAATAATAAAAAAAAAATTAAAAGTCAGTGTTTATTTTTCTTACATACAGCTGCATAGTGTAAGACAATCTGAAGGACAAGTCCCTAGAAAAATTTACTCTCAGTCAGAAGGTTTCAGCACCAAAAGCTGCTCGTGCACAAAACATGCTGTTTGTCAAAGGTCACCTACTGAAATTTTGGTTGTGTTAACTCAGATGATAACTCAGAGTTTTTGTCCTTCCCTGTGTACTATACCTTCCACTCCCTGTGACAGAGCAGCACAAGGCTTTCAAAGCCACCCCTCCCAAATGCAGCATCTCACCTGCTTGATCTGATCAGACTCTGATATTTGTCCAGCCATGTTCCACCTCCTGTGGCTCAGTCACCTAAAGGTGAGGATAAAAGTCGAGTTTTAAATAAAAAACATAAATAGGAACTGCAAAATTTTACATCAGAATGGAATTTTGTGCATCCTTGAAGTCTGTTTAAATGCAACTTTGCTAGCAAACTTCCAAGCCATTCACTTGAAGGGAAGTTATCTGTTGGGAATGCATTCAGTTAAAAAAACCATCCAAGATAATCCCAGGTATGAAACCTTACCAGATCCACCTGCTAACTGCTGTCCTTTAAAGACTTTTAGGGCATTTCACACAGCCATAGTGACTTCTAGAATACCTTATTTGTTTTTGTAAGTGCTGTCAAACTTGCTAGATAAGCTAGGGCAGGAGCTGGGGAAGAAGCAAAGTCATAACACTTTCTAGCCTTGGAGTTTCAGTGACTTTAGATGTGATCTGGAAAAAGTAAGGAAAAAAGGCAAATATAAACTGGCAGTCACTGAACAGATGCAGCACAAAGTGCAGGCCTGGTTTCTGTGTAGCTGCACCAGACACCTGAACTACAGCAAATGTTGTGGTTATTGTAGTGAATTAAATGCAAGAAAAACAGAGAGCAATGAAAATGGAATGAAACAGACAAAAAGGGAAGAAGTAAACAGCCATGGATCTAAGAATTTAAGCAAGCATCCTCAAGGAAGACTCACATTCCTAACCCAACACAGTGAACAAGTTAAGGCTTGAAAGCATCCCTGCAGGTTTCCTAGAAGACTGAAGCCTGGTCTTCCTTTTCCCCTAATTTCCATGTTATCTAAGACCTGTTGTCACAGGTGATAATGCAAACGAAGATCACGTGTTGGCAAGAACAAGCTCCTTGGTTTAATTCAACTTGTGGAAGAAAAATGAGCACTGAAGTGCAGTCACTTGGGAAAAAAAATAATTTTAGTCCTTTAGCAAGGGCTACTTAAAATTAATCTTCTATTATGCGTTGCCAATTTTTGGGCAAGACATTAATGTTTTAGAGGGCTTTAGCTATTGCAGTCTCTCAGCAGGGGGAAAGGAAGGGGTACACAAGCCACCTGAACACAAACAAAGAGACAGCAACAATTATTTCAACAACAGAAAGAAAATGAAGCAACTAAAAATAGCATCAGGGAGCTCTCACAAGAGTGAGCTGTCCCTACAGCACAGGGATGGTGACATCTGCCTCCTGATGTCACCACACTTTATCCCTGCACAGGGAGCCAGTTCAGAGCCTGGAGGCCAAGGGCACAGATGAATCTGGGATGCAAGAACTCCCCATGGGCAGGCAGGTCACACAGGTTATGGTGGCAACAAGGAACCAGGTTTTATTCAGGTGGTCACTGAATCACAAACTGGTTTGGGATGGAAGGAACCTTCAAGATCATCTCATTCCACCCTCCTGCCATGGCAGGGACACCTTCCACTATCCCAGGCTGCTCCAAGCCCCCTCCAGCCTGGCCTGGAACACTGCCAGGATGGGGTACCCACAGCATCTCTGGGCACCCTGGGCCTCACCCTGAGGCCAGGGCCTCACCACGCTCAGTCAAGGACTTCTTTCCAGTACCTAACCCTGCCCTGTGGCAGGGCAAAGCCACCACCCCTTGTCCTGTCACCCCATGCCCTTGTCCAAAGTCCCTCTCCAGCCTCTCTCCTAAACCCCTAATTTGTTTCAGGAGAATGGACATGCCCATCACTGGAGTAACCTGTGAGAAGCGATGGCAACTCCACTCTCACTTTCTCAGCCTGTGAGAAAACAAGAGCAGTGACAGTTCTCCCGGGGCAGGGTATGTGGATAATTAAACAGAAACTGCAGGGAGCACTTCTGTCCTCTGCCAAAGGCAGGAATCTCAAAGTTTCAGCTGTCGGTGCCATTTTCCCACACTCAGGGTTGCCTCATGATCCGTGTTTATAGCAAACCTGATCCCTGTCCTTCTGTGACTGACTTGGCAAGACTGGAAATGGCAGATTGAAGCTGGAGTTTCACAGAGCTTTGACACCTGGGAAAGGCTCTGATTCACATCAGCACAACCTGATCTGAAGTGCCTGAAGCTCTTGTCCCTGTACAGGTATTTCACACATTCCACGGGGGAATTACAAGGCTCTGCTGCACCTTCAGCAATAAATCAGCCTTACATGTAAAAACCAGCTACTGAACATTCCCAGGAATGTGCAAACCTGCTTTGTTCCAAAGTATGCTAAATGTATTCTTTCAAGATTTCCTGCTGCTTCTCCCCTTTCCCTCCAACTCTGCAAAAAGCTTTTAAAGAGTGATGAAAGAGTGCTCAGCACCTCAGCCAACCCAGAGCTCCCTGCAGAGCTGTTCACACCTCTCCTGCAGGCTCAGGTTTAATCCCGTGGGCTGAACACGATTAAAAAATTCAGCACTGCCTCTCTAAGCAAGGATATTCACACTGCAGGAAGCACAGGTCTCTGAATAAACCTCTGCTGCAAGGGACACACAGTCTGGGTGTGCTGGGTCACCAGAAAGGAACAAGAACTGGGAAATCTCCCTTCTTGAAAGGCCCTCGGGCTCTTACAAATATATAAGTTTCATTAAGAGAAGTCCCTCTGATCAAAATAAACAAACCCTGTGTTTGGGATTCCCCCCATCCCCATCTTTTTGAGAAGAGCTGCATTTTTCTGGGAAGAAGAGTGATGGAGAGACACTGTAAATCCCTCACACTTGTAATCCCCACTAACCATCCGAATCAGCTGTAACCACTACCTACTCCATAAAAAGAAAGCTGCAATGTGTCTTTCAACCTTTGCCTCCAGCTGCACACAGAGAACACCATGCAAGTGTTTCTGAAAAGGAAAAAGAAGGGTAAAAGCATCAAGTCAAAGAAAGGTCTCAAAGAATAAAATCTTGAGTCAAAGAATTGTGTCAAGGTAAACTCCTCACAGCTTGTAGAGAAAGTTCTTTTATCATGGGGGATTACTAAGCTACAACTGGATTGCCTTCAGACTTAAAAGAAGCCCAAACAAATTAATTTTCAGAGTCATTTATGGAAGTGAGAAGGACAGGGTGAGATGAGAGGGGCCAGTCAGGAGCTGGATAATCAGGTGCAGCTCATGCTCAGCTTGTTATCAGTCACTGCCTCCTGCATTTGGCCTGGACCCTGCTCTGAAGGAGAAGGGATCAGAGGTAGAAATGGAGCAGCAAAGGAGAGTTACCAGGGTCAGCCTGACCTCAGCACCACGAGAGCCTCACGTGTTCGGGCGTCAGGCCTGAGGGAAAATACACATTTCCCCCCAGCACTCCCCTCTGAGTGAGAGCACACCTGGCTGACGCTTCTCACCCGACAAAACCAAAACCTGAGGCTAATAGGTCGAGCTTTATTTTCTTTTTTGCTCTTTTCCTTCTACTCCATCCCTCAGTTCTCCCCTCCAAGGGCACACTGAGTTCCTCTCCCTCGGGAATCACTCGCTCAGCCAAGCCGGGCCCAACACCGGGCACAGAGCGGGGATCTCCCCACTGAGGGCCCTCGGGAGCGCGCCCGGACCCTCACGGGCCACGGGGAGGCTCCCGGTGTCTCCTGGGCCCTCACGGGGACGCTCCCGGCGTCTCCCGGGCTCTCCTGGGCCCTCAAGGGGAGGCTCCTGGTGTCTCCCAGGCTCTCCCGGGCCACGGAAAGGCTGCCGGTCCCTCCCGGTCCCTCAGGGACGCTCCCGGTCCCCCACGAGCGCGCGCCCGCTCCCCCGCCCGTTCCCTCACGCGCTCCGGGCCCGCGCGCACTCACCGCCCGCGCGCCGGCCCCGCAGATTCGCCACGCGCGCGCGCACGAGGAGGGCCCGGCCCGGCCCCGGCCCCGCAGATTCGCCACGGGCCGGCGAATCGGCCGCGCGCGGAGCCGCCGCCCGATTTACCCTGCCGGGCCGCGCGTTTCCCGCCGGACGCCGTTGAGGGGAGGACCCGCGCGTTTCCCGCCGGACGCCGGTTAAGGGGACGCCGTGGCCATGGCACCGCGCGCTTCCGGTGCCGCCGGCCGGGCCGGGACAGCGGGAACGGGGCCGGGACAGCGGGAACGGGAACGGGACAGCGGGAACGGGGCCGGGACAATAGGAACTGGGCTGGGATAGCGAGATCGGGGCTGGGACAGCGGGAACGGGGCCGGGACAGCGGGAACGGGGCCGGGACAGCGGGAACAGGACCGGGACAGCAGGAACTGGGCTGGGATAGCGGGAACGGGGCTGGGACAGTAGGAACGGGATCGGTACAGCAGGAACGGGGCCGGGATAGGGGCCGGGCCAGCGGGAGCGGTGCTCTCAAGCACGGCAGCCGTGCCCGCGGCGCGGGAGGGGAGCGGAGCCCCGCGGCGCTGCCGCCGCCGTGGCCGGCCCGCCCGGCGCTGCCCTGAGGCTCCCTCATGGAGGCGGAGAGCGGCTCGGGCGGCAGCCGGGACTCGCTGGGCAGCCTGACGGCGGGCGAGGTGCTGGTCCGCTCCACGGCGGCCCGCAGGGAGCAGCCCCCGGCCGGCGGCCGCGGCAGGAAGGTGCCGGTGCCCGTGGCCGTGCAGAAGCTCCGTGCCGGGGGCTCGCCCTGCCCCGCGGATGCGGCTGCGGCTGCGGACGGAGCTGTGCGGGCCAGCCCGGCCGCGGGGCCCGCCCGGGCTCCGGGAGGCACCGGCACCGCCCGCGACCCGCCCGGCGCCGCTGCAGGTGCGTCCGTGAGGGTCCGGCACAAAGCGCAGCTGAGGCGATTTCAGCCGCGGAGGAGTTGTGTGGTTAAGGACTCTCTACCGCAGTTGTCAGCGCTGTGTTTTCCCGAGCTGTTCTGTACGTGGGGTGCGAGTTGTGCGCGCTGTGGCCCTGGCACAGCGTGCCCAGAGCAGCTGTGGCTGCCCCGGCATCCCTGGCAGCGCTCCAGGCCAGGCTGGACAGGGCTTGGAGCAGCCTGGGGCAGTGGAAGGTGTCCCTCTCCAATGAGGCAGGGATGCTTAATCCCTGCTAAACATCCCCGGGTAAAGGATGTGATGCCTCAGGGTTTGGCTTTTCTATTTTTCAGATTCTGTGCTGCTTTAGTGTGCAGCTCTGAGCTTCGTATCAGGGGATGCTGAGCTCTCTGCACAGAGCAGGGAGACAAAATAATTCCTGCTCTAGCTGGGGACCAAAGATAAATGATCCAAATCTCAGGCACAAAAGCACAAACACTGTGGGCTGCAGAGAGAAAAACAAGAAGGATGGAACTGCATGGGCTGGCTGTAACTGGACAATTAACTCCAATATGCAAATGGAGCAGAACTTATATAAATGAGAGACCCTGTGACCTATGGTCCATTTTGTGACCATTTTGGTTCATCTTGGGTGTAGCCCTGGCTGGGCTCTTGTGCTGCCCAAGGTGGATCCACTGAGGCCTCCTAATAAATTCCTACTTTAGCTCCATCTAGTCTCTGTTCTAAGTCAGCCTTCACAAGGCATCAGCTGTTCAGTAATGTTCTGTTTTTCAGAGGTTTCCCCATGTTGTAAATTGAATTTCTCATTCAGATTCACAGAATTCATTGATGTTGTTAAGCTTTGGCTCAATCTCTGCTCATTTGTGTTATGGGGGTCGTGACGTTTAGTTATTCAGAATAAGGGAAATGTGGAGCTGTGCAGAAAGTGCACCACAAATGATTCTGACCACAGCAAAACTGCTTTTATTTTAGGAGTCCTAAGCACCAAAGCATATCCAGAATGTCTCCTTCCAGTTGAAAATTCAGAGCCCGTGTTTTTATCCCAAATGGTAAGAAAAGCTGCTGCTCCTTCCTGCAGTCCTGAGCTAAGAGAACACTACTTTCCTCAAAAAGCTGTAGCTCCTCTAAAAGCAGCACAAGATTTTGGCTCAGCCTCTGCACCACAACTGTGCAGCTGCTTTTTTTCTTTGAGTTGCTGCCAGTGTGGTGTTATTGCTGGTGCTTTTGGAGGGGCTTTATTTAACACTGAGTGCTTCATTCTCTGTGTGTGAGCAATCCTGAACTGTCCAAGATTAGCAACTTCTCTAAACTTCAGCAGGTACAGTTTCACTACTGCTTCTTTGGCCACAAATGAGGAGAATAATCTTACTTAGCACTTAGAATGTGTGGTTTTGATTTGAATTGTGTTTGTGGAGTTTTAGTCCCTAAAATGCCATGGGAGTTCTTGCCAGCAGTGTCCAGACCCTTATGTGGCGGAGGTCTTGTCATGTTTTGTGCCAAGATCTTTGTGTTGCTGTGTACAAATGGTTCCTTTTGTGTGCTCAGCAATTCCATCTGCCTCTAAAATTTTGGCTACAGAGGCTTTGATCTCTGCTTTTTCTGCTCTTGTTCTGAAGGATCATCCTAAAGAAGCTGCAGCACAAGATGATCGTTTGGTGCTGCTGGAAAATAGCAGAGGACCTGAAGGTAAAACACACCAATCACCTTTTTTTTTTTTTTTGTTAGGAGACTGATTAATTAAAGGAAAAGGGAGCTTTTAGGTTTGGTTTTTTTTTTTTCCATTATAGAAACTTCTGAGTGAAAATATTCAAAGGTTGCTTTGATAAAAAAATGATAATAGCAATAAACATTCTTTAATTTTGCAAATCTTATCTTATTCTTGCTGGCATTACATTTTTTAAATTAACTCAGTGGGACTTCTGCCAGTGTGCTTGTGTTGAGATTCCTTTTGTTAACCAAATATTCATGTCTCTGAACAGACAGTTTGGGGAAGGGGCTTGTTTTGATTAATTTTCCTCTTGTGAATTATTGTGCTGCAAAGGCATATTTTTCTTCAAGCAGCCTGTACCAAAAAAGTGTATTTCTAATCCTCAAGAATCCTAGAAATCACAATGTCAGTGTCTTTAATTTCTGAATCTGCTGATTTCAATCAGATTTAGGGAAGTGAAGGCTTTTTGAGGAAAACACACTTATGCAGGTTTCTTGGATATCTGGAGCTGTGTAAAGGAGAAAAAATACAAATCAATACCCTAGTTAAGACCAAAAATCAGTACTTTTACACTCACAGGCAGCAGCTATTTGACTCACCAGCATTTTCTTCTTCTGCCCAGCAAACAGTGGGTGAGGGAGAGCCTGCAATGCTTTTAGCATGATTTGCACCTATTAAGAAAATTTGTTGTAATTTATGATGATGGTAGGGAAATACTCTTTCTGGGGTTTTCTTAATTAAATTGTTTTGAAGTCAGAATTTGCAGCATTTTATTGATTGGGTTGTCTTAGCTTGAGTTGCCATTGAGACTTTACTCACCATGATTGGACTTTATTGATACCAGCATTCAGTGCTATAAAAATTGTGTTAAATGAAGCCTGCTCTTACTCTTACCATTATTTAAATTGTCTACTTACTGAAAGGAAACAATTTGTTATTGCAATAGATGATGTGGTTCCTGCAGGCAACAGATTCTTCACTGCAAAATCAAATGTATTGTACTTTGTCTCTACCTGTGAAATAGACATGTTGTGCCAATTATCTCAACAAAGGATGTTTGTCCTTCCCCACAGATGATGTTTTTATTTCCCAGTATGCTACTGGCCAGAAGGAGGCTCTGAGAGCAGTATTAATGCAAAAGTGAGTGTGAATTGTTGAGCTGTTCTGTTTCTGTACAACTGCAGCACTTCAGTTTTTTGCCAAAAATGCATACCTGGTAAGGAAGAAGTGTTTTTTTTTGGAAGCAAAAGTGAACTCAGTTTCAGAACTGCTTCAGAAACTGCAGGATACAGACAGGCAGGTGCAACGAGTGTCTGAACAGCAAAAACATATGAAGGCTCAACATGAGGAGCCCCACTACCAGCAGAGAGTCAGTGAGCTTGAAAAGCAAATGAATGCCTTCATGGTGCAAAGGATTCAGCACCTGGAAAAGCTACAGGAGCAACAAATGAATATTCAGGTTAATAATTTCTTCTGTATCTCAGTATTGATGTTATAATAATTTGGATTGTTTCTTAGTATTAAAAAGAAAGAAATTTCAGTGGAAGTGGATCAAAGTGAGAACACTCAACAATGAGAAAGACACTGAGGGGCTGGAACATGTCCAGAGAAGGGAATGGAGCTGGGGAAGGGTCTGGAGCCTCAGGAATGACTGAGGGAGCTGGGGAAGCTCAGCCTGGAGAAAAGGAGGCTCAGGAGGGACCTTCTGGCTCTGCACAACTCCTGACAGGAGGGTGGGGCTGGTGCAGATCAGGCTCTGCTCCCAGGGAGCAAGGGACAGGACAAGGGGAAATGGCCTCAAGCTGCACCAGGGTAGGTTTTGGTTGGGTATTAGGGGAAATTCTTCACTGAAGGGTGGTCAGCCACTGGAACATGCACAGGGCAGTGGTGGAGTCACCAGCCCTGGATGTATTCAGAAATCATGGATGTGGTCCTGGAGGACTTGGTTTGGTGGGGAACATGGTGGTGCTGGGAGAAGAGTTGGACTTGGTAATCTTAAAGGTCTTTTTAACTTTAACAATTCTGTGATTCAATGACCAGAAATCCTCTGTCCTTTTGTCTCCCAGTCCCATCTCATCAGCTCTGCAGTGAACACCCGTGGCCTGCAGCAGGCTCCTGTGCCTGCCTCTGGGCCCCTGGCAGGGCACTGGGAGAAGCCAGAGCAGAGATCACTCACTAATGAAGCACCTTCATCTCACAGGAGTTTATTCCCTGCCAGTGCTGCACCTGCCCAAGGTGGAGACAAATTCTTATTTTCACTGTTAGTTTTGCATTAATTTGGTGTCCATTAATATTGTATTGTGTATCACAGCAGTAATGAGCAGTAAATATTTCTTGTGTAATTTGTTTTATTGCCCAATGCTCTTTATAATTTTCGTGACATTCTGAAGATGTTCCAGTATCTTCCACTTTAAATTAAAGTGAGGCTTTTGATTTACTGAAGTCTGTACCAGGAGGGGCCTGGACTTAATCTTATTGAGACATAACCTGTGTGGAAGCCTGTGATGAACTACAGTGGGGTTTTGGGTTTTTTTTTAATCCCCTTATGGTAGCAGTCAGAAGTATGAAATTTTCTTCCTGTTTACTTAACTAGTGCACTAACTCTTTGCATTTTTGTGCAGAATTTATAGACCTGCCATGGGTTTTTTCCTAGATTTTTTTTTCCTGGAGTCTGCAAGGAAAGACAAGGGGGAATGGCTCCAAACAGAAGGAATGTAGGTTTAGATTAGATGCCAGGAAGAAATTCTTGTGAGGGTGGTGAGGCCCTGGCACAGGGTGCCCAGAGAAGCTGTGGCTGCCCCTGGATCCCTGGAAGTGCTCCAGGCCAGGCTGGACAGGGCTTGGAGCAACCTGGGACAGTGGAAGGTGTCCCTGCCCATGGCAGGGGGTGGAACTGGATGATCTTTAAAGTCCCTTCCAACCCAAACCACTCTGTGATTCTATGATATAATTTCCTTTGAAGAAAATTGTCAACATTTAAATAACTTTTTTTTAGTGTTCCCTGAAGCATATTCAAGCAATTTTCCAAGTCATGGGGGTCATACACAAAAATCTCCTCTAAAGACACCAGTTCCTCGAAGATATGCTCCAGAACCTGTACCAAAAAATGGGAAGATCTCAGAAAACCCTGTAGTAGAAAAAGAAAATACTCCCAAACCTGAAAGAGAAGGTATTGTCCTTCACTGGCCTAACTAGTATGGCCTGGTGGTTACTTTGTGTATTCCTCATCTTTTCTGACCTTTTCCCTTGGGTTGCTGGCATTTAAATGCATATATTGAGATTATTTGGAATCTACATTTGGAAGTTGTGTGTATAAGTCACTTACTCATAAGTATCTAAAGACTTAAAGACAGTGCTGATTTAATCTATAGAGTTTCAGCAGGACTGCTCACTGAAATATTTTTTCAAAGTCAAGTTTCAGGAAGATAAGACAATAATGTAAAACTTGAGAGCTACTCAATAACCTTGTCATTATTATTGGTTAAATTGATTTTTATAGCATTTTTTCATGGGTCCACAAGGTCTCTGGATTATTATATTGAGAGCAGCAGATGTAAGCAAATGCAATTTTCTTTTACTGCTTTTGATCAGGTTCTGTCTCTGTTACAAAGCTGTCAGGTATTCCTGTTGTTCAGTGGGTCCAGGAATAAATGAAACAAGACAAAAGAAGAAGCATGCTCTCCATAATGTCACAGATTTGTTCTCAATGACTCAGTTCATTGCCATCCCAATTCCATCTAGCTTTGCTAATTTAAAGCAACCTCAAAAAGACAGATTAATGTGAGTGGTTCTAAGTGACTTACCTTATCTGAAATAGATCTGTATATTTAAATTTAAAAATATTTTACTCTCCTTGGTGAGTACAGTGAAATACCTGGAAAGGAAAAGAAAATGCTAAATATACTGAAATAACTTAACTTTCTCTTTTTCTGCTTCATTTCACTTCATTGTAGGTGAAGGGAAAGGTCTGGAGCATGTTTTGAATTCTCAAGAAACACCACTAAAGCAAATTGAATATTCCAAGAAGACAGCATTAAACAACAATGAAAGGAGCTGGCATGCTGAGAGAGACAGGTGGATAAACACAATAATCCAAAACTGAGGAGGAGTTTCTGTTTCAGTGAAATTGAGAGAGGTGCATTGGACACTGCTGGTGTAACAGAGTCACTGTGTGGTCCTGCAGTCTGGCACAGCTGTGCTGGAGTATTTCTGTTTTGGTATTACCTTTTACTGAGGGAATGGCTGGGGCTGTGCCAGGGCAGGTTTAGGTTGCAGATCAGGAAAGGTTCTTCCCCCAGAGGGTGCTGGGCACTGCCCAGGCTCCCCAGGGAATGGGCACAGCCCCAGGCTTGACAGAGTTCAGAGTTTGGACAATGCTCTCAGGGACAGGGTGGGATTGTTGGGGTGTCTGTGCAGGGCCTGGAGTTGCACTCTGATCCTTCTGGATCTCTTCCAGCTCTAATATTCCAGGATTCTGTGGTTCCTGTTGAACTGCAGGCAGATGAAAGCTTGCTGCTAAGGACAGCTCTTACACCTTTCTCAGGGGTCAGCAGGTTGTACTTGGAATGTTTTACAGGAGCAGCATCCACCTAACAATTCCTAAGATTTAAAATGGGTGAAAAAAATGTTCTTAGCAATGCAGTCTGAAGCATAATATCCCCAGGCAATAATGTAAAGTTATAATTTCACTAATCCAGTGAGAAACTTCTCATATATGCTGTCTAATTTAGAACAATGTGCACAAAAATGTTAATTGCTTCAAATGGAAAGATATGCAAAGTTTAAGTGTTGGTCTATTAGATGTAATTTCACTATTGAAAATAAAAGGATTGGGCTCAAGTTGTTAAGTGGTAAACAGAGAAAACCCAATACCCTCTCTGTAACTTCAGGTGCCAAAGCAAGTTCCAGTTTATCTGAAAGTTTGGTACTTGCACTGTAAATTCCTGCTTGGTTTCGCAGTTGAATCCTTTCTTGGGCCACCTCAGGAGCCATGAGAGGTGTAACCAGGAGTGTTTCTCCCCTCAGACACAATGCTTTGCCTGCAGACTTATTTCCCTCTTTTGAAAGCTACAATTCAATTCAGAAAACAGTGCAAAAAGCAGATGATTTACTTCAAGATCTTGGCAAGCTGAGAAGAGAAATGCACAACATTCTGCAGGTAAAGTAAATTTAATCACAATGAGCAGGGCTTTGTAGAAGGGGAATAAAAATGTGGAGAAAAACATAGAGGACTGATATCAGTAAAAGTGTTGCTCTTCTACACTTGTAAAAAGATCCACATCTGTTTACAATTAATTGAAATATTGGAGTCTCTGTGTGTGGAAGAGCTTTGAGCCTGAATAATGCTCTGGGTGTGCAATGGACTCTGCCTGCTATTGTCCCAGACATAAAATAGGTGAGAGAGAGGGAAGGACAGAAAGAGAAAAAAATAAGTTAGTTTATTTGTTTGTTTAAAGGCTCTGGATATTTTCATTGCCTGTTCTCTGCAGAGCTACAGATCTGATGTAATTTTCCCATTTGGGAAAGAACAGTGTTCCATGCATCTCCAGTCAGCTTTAGGGCTGATTTAAGCATTTCCTTTCTCATTTTGCCACTTTATTTTTTTATTGAGTGCTGTTTCCAAGGAATTGCCTGGCACAGAATCCTTGTGCTGTTTCTTGTGCTAGTGATTTTGTACCTTTGGGGGTGCAAGATCTGCTTCTGTGCTGGCAACATGGAGCTTTTGACAACTGAGGCTTTTATCTCTTATCCTGGTGCCATTCCTGGCTCCACCTGTCATTTTGTGGTCCTTTCTGTCCTTGTCAATATACACAGTGAGAAAGGAGAAAAAAAAAGTGAAAATTCACCTCTGTGAATTGGCTTGGAATGTAATAGCTTTGATTCTGCTATGATTGGAAGTTTCAACTTGCATATTCCCCTAAAAATATTTTACATTACCTGTCTGTTTTTTATTGCTATATCTGTAGAAAATGCAGCTTCATCTGTGGTATCTTATAGCATAGCTGATGTATTTTTTACAGATTTTGTAACACTTTGAGGATTTTACATTTAACTATTCTTACTAGGAGTGGAAATGGGTGCCACTGAGGTTGCAAGTATTTTCTTACCATTGTTGCTAAAAAGTTAAATAAGTAGTATACCTTGTTACAACAGAACAAGATGAGATGGGATAAGGAATGGGAGAAAGACAGAAATGATTTTAAATCTCTCTTATGAAAAGGTCAATAGAAAGACAGAGATGTGATGACTTAGCAAATGGAGAGCTGGGTCAGTTAAACACTTAGCTACTGACTCCTCATCACTGAGAGGTTTCTAGAGTGATAAAATGATAAATTTTTGAGTAAATGGTAAACCAGCTCTGTCATAAAGCAAAGGTGTGGGTTAGCTGAGGACAGAAGGTGGTGCTCTAACCCAAGGAATTCATTGTGGCCAGAGAAACTGATCCAATGTCTCCTATGGATTTTACCTTAAAGTTTCAACAGCTCTTCTTCTGTCTTTTCAGGAAGCAAGTTCATGGAAATCTGACATGACTGATATTATTAAGGTATACCTTGACCTTTTTATGTGTGTTTATTTTGTGGTTTTTTGGGCTTTCTATGAAATGCTCTAATGCTGAAGCAGTTTTGAGTGTGTTTGCAATGAAATGTCACTGCCTGCCTGTGGCACACCTGGATGTTTGTTAAAGGATTGCCCTTGTGCAGATCACATTCCTCCTGGCTGGCTCAGTCCTAGGAAATCCCTTGAGGGGATAATGGCAGACTGGCACAGTGTGGGCTGCTGCTACCAGCATTTTTTACATATTTAACAGATCCAGTTACCATTTCATGATCTGGGTCTCAGTAAGTCTACATCATTTTACAATTTATCATGTATTTGTATCTCTTACCTTTTCTCACAGATTTTACCTGTCTTACTGAGTTAGTATTTGTCAAAAAGTTTAATTTTAAAATGAAAGCCTATATAACCTTGATAAATAATTTGGTATATTGTCTTTTACACCAGGCCAAAACCAAGGTCATGGGATGAGAGTGTTGATTCCTGTTTTGTTATGGCATTGTGGCAGTACATCTGCTTGAACATAAACTTTTGTTTAATTCTGATTTGAAGAAAGAGTAACTTTAAAGCCAAAACTAAGTTGTGATCTGTGATATTTTCTTTTTTCTGTGCATTCAGTTGATGTTTTCACAGTCTGGGCATTTTGGTTTTGGTTTGAAGTGTTTATTTAATGTACATTTATCACTTTGAAATATTTTTACTGTTTGATGAAGTTTTCATGGGCCCCTGGGTTTTTCATCAGGAGTGTGAGAATGAATGTGAGAACTTGTTTCCTGTGTTTGTGTCCCTTTCTTTTGTACTTAGCGGCTAATTTATGCTCGATTTTTATCTCTGTAAAAGGGTTCTGCAAAGTGAGAGGTTTCATTGTTCCTTCTGAAAAGTGAAAACGAGTAAAAGTGAAAGAGGATCAAGGGGCTGCTGAGGGATTTATCTTGTTAAAACTTACAAGTATTGCTCGGTGTTTCTTGGGGGTAGATTGATGCCAAACAAGTGCATATATTTAGAGGACTTGGGCTTTTATTAGGCTCTTAATTATATTTAATTACTGTTACGTGGAGAGATTTGCTTGTGATACTTCATGTTTCTAATTGTCATCTTTTCACATGCTTATTAGCCTCATTAGCATTGCTTCTCTTACTTCCCATCATTTTCCATTTGAGATCTTTTGGATGTCTTTCACTTCTCTAAATATATTTGCAACATAATGAACATTCTTGAGTAATTGAAGTTGCTGGTAGTGCACGTGGGCAGGATTTCATATGATGGCATTGATGTGATAACAGATTAATAGGAAATTACAATCTCTGATTAAAAGCTAGAGGTTCTGTTTCAATTTTAGACAAAAAATCCTCCTGTTGCACCTCATCCTCCTGGACATCATCTAGTCAGCAAACCATCCATCCTTCAAAATGTCCAAGTGCCAAGGTCTATACTGACAGATGCTGAAAGGATGTTGAGAGGAGTGCAAAACAATAAAAAAGTCCTTGAGGAGAATCTGGAAGCTGTTACTCAAGCAAAAGATGGAGATGCCATGTATGCTTTCAGTAACTCCTCGACTGCAAACAGGTCAGACCCTGCAGTTCAGTGCTTTGTGAGATTGATGTTTCCAAATCTGGGCATTGAAGAACTCGTGTTCTTCCCTGCAAAGAGGATTTATTGACTTTTTCTAGCATTCATTGTTTGATTCTTGAAATTCAGATGTTTTTCAGCCCTTGTGGTGTGAACTGATTTTTATCAAGTGTCTAAATCTGATTTCTGAGGCTTTATCAGCTGGACAAACTGCTCTGCTGCCAGGACATTTAACTGTTTTCTTACCAGCCTGCATTAAAAAGAAAATTGAAGCCTAATTTAATTATTCAGAGCAGAAGAGGCTTCATAAGCCTGTAAATTTACAGAATTTAATCACCTCACAACAGATCTTTGGCTTTTAAACTTTTGCTTTGTTAGTTGTGTTAAATACTCCTGCTTGAATCATAATGGAAATTTTCTATTAAAATACAATCTAAACTTGCATTTTCCTGAGGAAGGTAAATATTCTCTATGTGTAAGGGTTTTTTTTTTGAGTCATGTTACCTGCCCTCATTATCTTTTAGAGGATGTAGTAATTTGTCACCTGCTTTTTTGTTTTATGGTTCTTTCAGTTGTGATCAAAGTAGAAAGTGACACATGGCTGCCTCTTATTCCTAGAAAATTTATAATAATGTCAGTATTTACCAGCAGGGAGTGGGGTTTGCAGGTGGCACCATGCAAGAAGAGATTTGGGGTTGGGGCTGGTGCCTTTTGGGGAGTGTAGAGGTGCAGAATCTCCCTGTCTGTGTTCTGAACTTCTGCTTTTAGAGCATTTAAAGGTGACTGCTTTCCCAGGAACAAATCTGTGCAATTTGAGAAGCATTGACTGAAAATGGTTCTTTTTTCTGTTTCAGAGATGTCCTGGAAGAGATTCGTATCCGAAGGACTGTGGATGACTGGATCAAGACAATCAGTGAGGAAATCCAGGTAGGGCTGGGAAAATGAGTTCAGATTTTTGTGCTTGGTTTTTCCACCTTACCTTGTTCTTTCATGTCCACAGTAAAGTGATTTACTCATCTCTTGAAAACATGAGAAAGCTGCCTATTGTTGCTGGCATGCAGTAAACTATAGTAAAATAAATATAACAAATAAATAAATAAATAAAAATAATGAATAAATACATAATAAATAAAATATTTACCTCTGTTTTAAAACTGTGGTTGTGTAATGAAAATCCCTGGTCTCACTTGATGGCTAACATGAAAAACAGGCCCTTTCTCAGAGCTTCAAAGTTATCCACACACTCTGCTGATAGCCTTGAAGACAAAAATCTCCATTTATTATATTTATGCTTTCTATTTAGGCTGAAATGACAAGTGATTCAGAACAAGGGAAATGTGATCAAAAAGCCCCATGGAACAAGAGAGCCCAAAACCTCAGGGCTGTGAAGACCAAGAAAGAAACTAAAGAGAAAACCCAAAACATCCAAGGAGGCTTGACAAAAAAGCCTTCACCTCCAGCTCAGCCATTGCAGAAGCAGGTGGAAGATAACACAAAGAAACAGAAGTTTAGAACTTTCCTTTCTGAAAATGTGCAGAGCAAAGAAGGAAAGGCAGATGTGAGTTGCCAAGTAGTTGGTTCCTTTTCTGGGAAAAAACTGTTCAGTATTGACATGAAAAATGGTGTGTGCAGGTGTACTAATTCCAAATGAAAGAGATAGCTCTGTCCTGCTCCAATTTACATAAATGAAGAATTGTAAACTACTTTTTTTTATCCTTTTTGGTGTCCAGGAGGGAGCTGTAGGTGGAAATGCACTGGTCCAAAGTGAAGATTATCTGTCTCGAGTTTATGGGAAACCCATTTACCATGGCCACCGGAGCACGCTTAAAAAAGGACCCTACCTGAGATTCAACTCTCCCTCTCCCAAATCTAAACTTCCCAGACCCAAGCTGATAGAAACTGTTAGAGGTAAGTGATTCTTTAATGGGAACAAGGTGTTCCTTCCCTGTTTTTCTATCAGGAATTCCTTGTGGAAATGAATCTGTTAATTTTGGTTTATCTGCTCTTTAATATAAAGCTTAAGCAACTGCAGTGGCTTTTCAGAGAGGTGGTCACTGCCTCAGGTTGGTCAGGGCTTAAGAGGCATTTGGAAAATGCCTTTAATTTAACTTTTGGTCAGCCCTGAAGTGGTCAGGCAGTTGGACTAGATTGTTGTTGTAAGTCCTGTCCATGTGAAATAGTTTATTTCTATTTAAGATCCTCTTTTCAAAACTAAAAAATATCAGAAGTTTTTTAACTTTGCTTAATGTGTCTCTCATTTATTTTAGATTGTCAAATAAGTACTTATTCCTAAATTTGATTAATGTATTTATGTTTAATGTTGTCCAAGATTTAATGAGATGAATTGCTAAAATTAATCACAAGTGAGTGTGTTGATAAATGAACTCAGTTTTTGATAAATGAGATGTATTTTTTGTGTCATGTTTATCCAGTGATTTTTTATTTAAATATTTAACTCATTCAGAGTTCAGAAATGTACTGAGACTTCAAAACTGAAGAAAGTCTGATACTGAATTTCTTGTTTCAAATGCATCAATTGAAAGATGAAAATTTAAATATATGGAAGATAAAAATAGTGAAAGATGTAATCAGAATCATTGGTTAAGTTCACTAAGTGCAAGTAATTCCTTTTTCTTCATCCAGTTAAGAGTTATAAGCAGAGCAGAAATCCTTTCTGTGATAGCTTGTTAAGGTTATTTAATTGATAAAGGTTATTAGTTGATTAATAGTTAATTCTGTTCCTTAGTTTTGTTGGCAAAGTGTTAGGATAAGAGGGTCCTAATTTTCTAACCTATTAAAAATGTGTAAGAATAATTACAAAGAGAGACTATATGATATCTGACACAGGTCAGTGTAGATAAACTTCATCTAGAGTTAGTAATTAATCTGATCTGTTTTATTTCTTAATTACCTTTTCAAAACTTACCTGATTCTTAATGCAAAAACTAAGAACAATCTTGAACTGGTATTAAAAAAAAAACAGTGTGGATCATTTTACTGGGGAGAAATGACATGAAAGAGGATAATGATGAAGGGAAAGTGTGGAGATGGGAGAGAGGCTTAAGAGGAAGAGGGGGATAAGGTGTGGTGGGCACAATGGAGTTAATAAGATGTGCACCCATGGAAAAATATTAACTGGCTCCCTGCATGCTTCTTGCACTTAGACTGTTGTTACCCATGCAGGGAAAATATACTTGATGCAGTCTTAAATGTCATGTTTAAAAATGCTGCCTGGGTTTTTATTACAGCTGTTAAAACATTACATTCTGTGTGAAATATGAGAGATTAACATCAGAAGGCAGCCAGTCACTTGATGAAATCATATTTTTAGGCCATTGAAATGGATGGTGTAAAACATATCTGTGTTTCTGAAGACAGGCAGTGCTGGGGTTTGAGGCTGGGGATTTTTAAACATCATCATCATCCTCATCATTATTATTATTATTATTATATTTGTATTAGTATTTTAAATTTATTTGTTTGTTTGTTTAAATACTATTTAAATAACAACCTGGTTTAGTGGAAGGTGTCGTTGGCCATGGCAGGGGGTTGGAACTGCCTTAATCCTGAAGGTTCCTTCAACCCAAACCCTTCTGTGATTCTGTGGTTATGATGTACATCCACAGTGGCAAGTCCTCAAATTGTGCAAGAATCTCTTGTTTGGCCTGACCTGATCTTTATGGCACTTTTCCTTACTTGTGCTCTGGACGCAGTTGTGATCTGTGAAGAAAAAGTGTTACTGGTAGAAAATATTCACAATTCTCAGCACCCTCCTGGAAAATGGGGCTTATAGTCCTGGCAAAAACCTAGAAAACTTTTCAAAGCTCACCATCTTTTAAAAAGTGAGACCTTGTTACATGAAAACTGACAGCCTTGTGACTTAGGTATTTTGTTTGCCCTCTCTTGGATGTCTTTTCTTTGGTGAAAAAAGGTGTATCCTCTGCTGTACTCACTTGAAGCATGATATAACACTGGTTTTGACTATTGGCTGTGCTGTACACCCATAATTTAATTTATTCTGTATAGATATTTTTGGAAGAAATGTGTGCTAGTAAGCACTTAGGGTGGTAATAACAGTGACACAGTGACCACTAAGATTTGGATTGGGAACAGGCACTTCTTTAAAAATATTTAATCAGCAGTTCTGCTTTTGCTGAGTCCTAAATGAATTTTCTTCTCTATTTATTGGGCTCATGTCCTTTACAGAAGGTCATAACCTTTCCTGGAAGGCCAATTTCATCATTCCAGAACCAATGTCTTGTAAAGTGGCAAAAAAGAGTGCCCCCCCCCCAGTCTACTTATAACAAATAGATCATTTGATCAGTTGAAATTCAGTGGTGTCAGTGAAATGAAAGGTTCTGTGCAGCTGGAATGAGCTGCTCCTGTGCTTCAGCTTTTTTCTGTTGGGTGCAAATAGAAATGAAAGGGAAAACTGCACTGGATCAATGCTGCCTTCAATCTTGCAGAACTCCTGTGAGTGACAAAGAGCTTCAAAGCTCTTTGCTGGAAAACAGAGTGAACTCTGGATAGCCTTTTCCCAGAGTGGTTCCCTTCCAAGCCATGAAGTCATGCTGCAGAGAAGAACGTGTGTTTGCAACAGTAAAGCCACCATAAAATTTGTTTCTCTATTTAATATCATGCTGGAGTTATGGGAAGTTATGGTTTTGTCTCTATCCTGACAGTAAATAAAATAAGACACCTCCTTGTGTTCTTATCTGAAGGAAAAATGGAATTCTTTGCATGTTGTGTAAAGGAGCAGCACTCCAGTGGGTGTATCCCATTCCCAAACTTTCTGATTTTAACTGAGAATGAGGTTTGTTTGATACTGGCATTATTTATCTTTGCCTCTTGGTAAGACTATTGGTCAAACTGCTTCATTTTTGTCCTTTCCTTACCTTGCCAATAAAATGGAAAAATAATCCCTGGTGTTTCACGTGGGTCTCATGAAGACCAAACAGTTCAATTATTTTGGGGGCTGCTGCTCTGGAAGAGCTGTTATGGCAAAGCAAAATATAAATAATAAAATCAGGAACAGTTCTGTGCTCCTCTATAGGAGGAGTGTAGATAGAATGCACCAAGGTTGAATGACCACTTCAAAGCACCAGGTTCTTAAAAAAACAAAGAAGGAAATAAACAAATCTCTTCCATGTTAGGCATGGTGAGTTTTTTCCTTTACAGATCTGCACCCACAGATTCCCTTCCTGGCCTTGATGTACCAGGTGATAAAGGCTTCAAAATGATTGGAAATCTTTGGCCTTGGGTTTGATTGGCTGAAAAATCCAGACTCGTTAAATGACTCTATTTTGTTAGAGCAGTCCACTGAGCTTGTTTTAAATTAGTGTTAGAATAAGGATGTTTATTTAAGACTGAAATGGCCATCTGGAGAGTCTCTTTTCAGTCATTTTATAGCTCTCAACCATTTTCTTTGCAAATAAACTATGGTGACTAATGCTTAGTTTCTTATGGGAAGTTAGGAAAAAAATTCATCTAGCACTTTTATGAGTAAGAGATCATTTCTAAAAAAAAAACTGGAATTATTTTCTTGCATAATATGAACTGATAAATACATGTAAAACACTGTTTTTTTAAAGCTAAGTTTAATTAAATGTCTAGTTTCTGCCCAGTGCAAATAAACTTTGCAGGGAAAAATGAAAAGTTGCAAGCAATTAAAATGAGGTGCTGTGTGTATACAGTACTTAATCATTCTCACCGAGAAAACCTTGTTTTTACAAGTTGGCAGCATTACAGATATGCTGCCAATTTCTGCTTTTACTCAAAAGTTCAAGGCCAAGGGGGACTGTTAGATCATGTAGTATGACCTCTTCTAAATCACAAGCCTCTGAACTGTATCTATTTGTGTTACAGAGTCCAGTCATTTGTCTGACTGCAGAGCAGTTTTTTTGGCTAACCTGTGCTTTGCAGCAAGGCATAAGCTCATCACTTAAAGACGGAAGAAATTCTGCTTCTTCCCATAGCAAAATACCTTGTGCTTCAAAAGCAAATAGAACACTTGAGATTTATTATCTGACTTGTAGTGAGGTTTGGCTTTGGTTTGCAGCTACTTCACTCTCCAGGTGATTTTTCCTTGAAAAGTGAAGAGTGCCTATTAATGTCTAATCTATTTTAGTATTTGCAGAGATACAGAATTAGTGCTGAATGCAGTGTTATCATCTCTGGAAGTCTTCTCCTGCTCCATCCCAGACATTCTGCTGAGGCATCTGTGGGTTACATTTATCCTGTTGACCAGAGCATTGTGTTGTGATTTCTCATTCCACTGCTTACCCAGCATGACCACAAACCCTTTTCTAGAGGTGCTTCTCTCTGGCCTGTGTTTTCTCACTGAGGAGTTATGATTTCTTCTTGTTTCCAGGCTTACAACCAATAATTTGTCTGTACAAAAATAGCACTTTATAAGTGAACTGCCTTATCTGCTTGTCTGCATCTAACAAAAGTCACGTTATCAATCTTTATTATCCCTATATTTTATAATCATTGACTTTCATTTTTCAATTAATTAGGAGGCTCTTAAATGTGAACAGAGTTAAAAGTGCTTGTTGCCACGTGTTAACTGGCTGCAGGTACAGGGAGGTGGTTATTAGAAACAACAGAGGAGTAAAATGACATTTTTTTGGCTGTAATAAAGGCATGGAGTTGGTTATCAGCATGTTTCTTTCCAAATTCATTACCCTTACACCTACAAAATAACAGTAGAAGCACTTCTGCCTGATCGACAGTTGTTGACACCTTTTTGGGGAGAATTTTCAGGCAGTTTTATCCATTTATATTAAAGTTATTATAATAATATCCATTGTTTGCTGTAAGTTGAGTAAGACCTTGCATGACTGTATGGTAAGAAATGCACATTGCAATAAATGCTCTCCTCTGCTCTTTGCTTAAGACATTTTTACATACCAAACACTTCTGGCTGACTATTTACAGTACACTTGAAAAGCTGGGCCAAAAAATCAGCATTTCCTTGATGACAGAAGTCAGGACTTTTGAGTTTTAGCTATGGTTTGATTTTGCAGTAGCACTGAGTAGTTAAAGCAGGAATTTACAGATTATACCTGTTCCTCTGAGTACCTGTCAGTTTTGTGGCTGCATTTCAAACCTAAATTCTGGATTTCTTTTTAGCTGCTAAATCACACATTCAGTTCCAAATTTCAAACCTAAGTCATGGATTTCTTCTTAGCTGCTAAGTCACACATTTCATTCCAACTTACTGCTGTTCTTTGGTCCTTTTCATGTTTCTGTGCCCTTATCTGCTGGATTCAACTTAAAAATTGCAATTTTAACTCCTTCCTTGCTGCCAATTACGAGACATCTTTCAGGTTTTGCCCTTTGGGACTCCCTCCCTCTTTCCCTCAATCCCACAGCAAAAATGTGCAGTGAGTTCAGTAGGAAGGCTTGGCTCAGTAGAGTGTTGTCACTGGGTTTGTGCATGCTTTGTGACCCTGACAGTTTGTGTGCTCTTGTTTCAGGCACAAAGGTGAAGTCAGCAAGGACCCAGACCTGCTCTCACATGCAGAAGGTCATCAGCAGCCCCAAGAAGAAGAAGAATAATCCTGTGTGTGCCCCTGCCCAGCAGAGCCAGTACCTCTTCAGCCCCAGCCAGGATGTCCCTGCTGCCTCTGGTCCTCTGGAAGGCCACCTCATGCCCATGGCTATTCCACTAGGTAGGAGCAAATAACCTGGAGCAGATGGTGTGCAGGTTAATCACTGCTATATGGAAATAGCAGGTTAATCCACTGTTATATGGAAATATAACTTTTATCTTCTTGATAAAAGAAGTGGTTTGGGGGTTGGGGTTAGATGATCTCTAAGGTCTCTTCCAACCCAAACCATTCCATGAGATTTGCACCTGCCCTTCTCATAGGAAATCTGGGGGATCAGTTGAAAATGTTCTGGTTTTCCTCACCCTTCATGCTGGATGTCTGGTGACACCCTGACAGAGCAATTACCTGCTTAGCTGTACCTGATTTGGTTCATTTTGGTTTTAGGCTTCATGTTTTTGCTTTCAGTCTTGTATCCAAAGCAGGAACTGAATCACTCACCCTTGGATTCAACTTTTGCAATGACTTCAGCCCAACAATTTCAGTAGGACTGTGCCAAGCACAGTAAATTCCTTGTCATGACTTCAGGATTTTTGGACTTTCAATAGAACCTTTATATAGGGCTTGTTTTGAGAAGGTTAGTATTATATAGGCATTGAAATAAGGTAATTATTTTTTAAAAAGCCTGTCTCAGTCAAAAATTTGTGGGTTGTTATACCAAGTGTAATAATACTTTGGGTGTGATGGTCTATAGTTTTTGAATGGCAAACACAATTCTTGTTTTCAGCAGTAGGTGTCACCAGAGTCCAGAAAAGTGAATAATTTAAAAAACAGGTAGTGTTGAGTTGACAATTTCTGCTGGGAAAGCTTAAGATTAGCTGGTGAATTACTGTAGTTTAGCTAATGTTAATAAGGGGCTTTTTAATTGGTCTGTAATTGCACACAGAATCTTGAAACACGCAGAATTTAATTTTGATTAATTTATTAATTTACTGCCTTTGGAGATGGATATATGAAGTTTTAATTGTTTTTCAACTGTCTTTAGGTCAAACCCAAAGCAGCAACACATCATTGCAGCCTGCTGGAGTAATCATAGACAAACCACACCCTGTCACAGTTACAACCTCTCTTCCTCAAGTGCCCCCAAAATCTCCAGTCGAGGTTAAAAAACCAAATATAGCTGTGATAGAGATGAGATCAGAGAAAAAGGAGCCACCTCAGCTCTCTGTGCAGGTACATGTCAAGAGTGATGATGATTTGTTTGTTTGTTTTAATGAGTGCTAACCACAGGCAGCCTGATCCATCAGGAACACACTTGGACATCAGTAGATGGTTTCCAATAAGAATTAGAAAAATATGGAATGGAGGGACCAAGCAGTTCTCATGCTATAGTAATATATTTATTCATATTTTAACAATTATCTTTATTATTTGGCCAAAATAGAAAACTGTTTCTTTCCTAAGTCACCTGTGCAGGGTGTTTGTAAAATTTGTGTCACATTTTATTTTTTTAGTGACATTTTTGAGCCAGAACAAACTTGGAATAAAAGAAGTATAAATATAAATGTCAGTTTTCTTGGATGATTGCTTTGGCCTTTAAGATTTCTGTTTCAAGCATGATTGTCAACCCAAGGGTTTCACTCCTGATTAATCAACCCTTGCAGTCCTTACCTTGTGGGTTGGGGTTTGTTGTTTTCATTTTTCACATGAGTCTGCTGTCAAGGAAGAAAATGTTTCTTACATGTTCATTGTTTTGGATTCCAATTGTTGAGACTGCACCCACTCCCCCCCACACCTTTCAGACAAATGATTCATGGAACTCAGAGTTAAACACAGGGAGGGTGTTCTGTGCTTTGTTCCCTTGCTGTGTCACTTCATCCCACCCACCTGCATTTTGCTGTTATTTCACCCAGTTCTTAAATATTTAAGGTGATTTTTCTTTTCCCAAAGGAATGAAGCATTGAAATCTTTGTTCTTAACAGAAATACAACAGATTTTAATGCTGTAATTAACATGCCTTGATTAGAAACTATATTTTAATCTTCTAAACTACTTGCAGGTCCAACACACCTCTGCTCTGACTGTTTTAGGTAATTAGTGCACATACACTCCCCTTCTGTTCCATGCAAGACAAAGTGTCAGGGAATTAGAGAACAGGAGAAATCAGGTACTGCAAGAGAAGAGGTGACTATTTTTGGTGTTAGTTTGTATTACAATAATTTGATTTTCAGAACCAAGCTGATATCAGATACAGGCATGAGAAAAGGAGATCATTGAATTTTAGTGGCTCAGAAGCAGGTGGAAGAAAAAAAATCTAAAAAGTTCAATGATAATTGCCAAGCTAATATATAGATTTTTATATTGATGCTTTTTTTTCTGCCCTAGGTGTTACCAAGTGTTGATATTGACAGTGTTTCAAGTGCCAGTGGGACTGTAAGTCCTGTTCCTCCAAGCTCTGAGCCTCTGTTCTCTCCTGTCAATGCTGTAATACAGGTACTGATTGTCTGGGAATTCAAAATTACTCAAAAGGAAAATATGTTAAATTGCTGCAAAGTTCTCATTGTCTTTCTTTAGTTAGAGAAATGAGACAGTTCTAGGAAAAATGGAGTAATTACTCTAAAGAATTTCTAGTACAAGGTATTTGTTTAAGAAAATGAAAAATTGTAGAAAGAAGCTCTTCTGCCAAGATTAAATGATCACCGTGGTAAAACTCTAAGAAAAACAGTGTTCCTGTGTCCTGTAAAGAATTATAATCCCTGCTGGCCCATGCCTGGCTTGTTTTCACTGGCTTCAGTGCTCTGAGGATGTTCCTCATCCCTCCCTCTGCTGCTTGGCTCTTCTGGAGTGGTCCATGGTGTGGGCACTGAGCCAGGAGCCTGTGGTCTTGCAGTGGCCACTCTATTCTCTTTCCCTGCAACTTTTCAGAAGTGTTTTTAATCTCGATCTGAGCAGCAAGGAAGGTTTTGTGCAGCCCTAGGGGTAACTGCTGTGTGCTGAGTGCTAAGGACAGAGTGTGTGAAGGCTTGGTGAGGCAATTATGATTTTTGTGTGGTTATTGTGCATTCCATTTTCCTGACTCCAAGAGTTAGGTCCTCCAGAGTCGTGTGATCCAGGTATTCACTGAATCAGACAGAGATTGTGGACAAAAATAGTGATTTGTATTTAAAATTCTATCACTCCATCCCAGCAAGTTGATGAGAGAGATGGAGCTCCTCTTCTGTGAGAAAAGGCTGAGAGAATTGGGATTCCCCTGAAGGGACCCTACAAGAAAGAGAGAGACTATTTACAGGAGTAAGGACAAGGAGGAATGGTATCAGACTGACAGAGAGTAGGTTTAAATGGGATATTGGGAAGAAATCTTTGGTTGTGAGGGTGGTGAGGCCCTGGCACAGGGTGCCCAGAGAAGCTGTGGCTGCCCCATCCCTGGAAGTATTCCAGGCCGGGTTGGACAGGGCTTGGAGCACCCTGGCATAGTGGAAGGTGTGATTTAGTTGATTCTTGTCATGAAGGTTTCCTGGTAATGTATTTCCACCCCCCAAGATGAAATAGCTAACAACTGCAATCTGTGTTTTAAGAATCCAGAAGAAATACACAGTGAAGAGGAAGACACAAAGCTTCCAGGAGCTAACTTCATTGATGTTACTGATGTCACACAGGTAATCCCATTGCAAAGGTGTCTTTTCCTTTCAATAATTTTTATATTTGTTTTATATTATTCTGTCAAAACTGGAAACACAGTGTAAAGAAACTAGTTTGCTTTCCTAGCAGCTTTAAAAATGCACTTTGTGACCAATACTGAACTGTTTAAAGTGTTATAGAGGAAATTAGAAATTACTGTGTGTTGGTGAGTAGACAAGCTTTTGAAAAATTAGAGTAAAAAGCTAAAATTAGCTTTTATTTGGATATGTTAGAATCCACTAGAAATACAAGTATTTCTCCAAAATCAGCAGTGATTATAGCACTTAGCCTTTACAATTTAAAACTCTGCATGTGATAAATATAGTGACAGGCTGAGAGAGCTGGGGTTCTTCATCCTGGAGAAGAGAAGGTTCTGGAGAGACCTTGGAGCACCCAAAGGGGCTCCAGGAGAGCTGGAGAGGGACTTGGGACAAGGGCCTGGAGTAAGAGGACAAGGGGGAATGGCTTCAAACTCACAGAGAGCAGGGTTAGAATTAGATCTTAAGAAGAAATTCCTGACAATGTTGTTGTTTCTGGTTTATGGTAACACAAGTTTATTTGAGATCCTCTTTCACAGGTTTTTTTAAGTAGCAAATCCTTTCTCTGATTAGTTGACCTCTTGTCTGGGGGGTCCTGAGAAACACAAGGTTGGTAAACCAGCCTGTATTTCACTTTACTGAACAAAACTCCCTGTGTGTAATCAAAATTTACCCCAAAATTTATTCTTTTTACTTCTATGTGCTCCTGATCCCAGGATTAGAGTGTAAATCAAATATTAGCCCAAGTGCTTACAGATAGATGTATTTTTAGAATGAGTTAATCATTTAACATTATCAGTTCATTAAAACAGCCCTAATTTGATGGTTTGTCTATCAAAAGTGTGTAAATCCTTTATTCATTTATAGTTTCAAAAATACCTTATGTTACTGGAGGGGAGGAGTTAAATCTCTGTGGACATTGTTCTTTTGTTAGCACCAGAAAAAAACTTTAAAAAATCATTTTAGGAACTATCAAAAAATGCTGCAATGTTAAATTTTTATTATGTGAATAATAGTTACTCATCTTCTATTTTTTCTTTTTCTTTTTTTTTTTTTTTTCCCTGGATTGCTTTTATCTTTTAGTTTTGGCAATGGGCTATATTTTAACCACAATACCAAAAATGTTCCAAGTGAAACATATGTTTGGCCTATGACCACACAGACAATGTTCTTAAAAATGTGCAAGGCAAACACAATGGGGGAGCATAAAATCAGTCTCTGGAGTGGCAGGGGTATTTAAGACATCAAAAGAAAGCAAAGTTATTGTTATAAAAGTCTTCAGATTCATGAAAGTATGTGCATAAAATGCTATACAAAAAAATAGCTTTTATTGTCTTCCCCCCACTCCCTTTTTATTATGAAAGCTTAATTCTGTTAGGACTGAGTAGGATAAGTATTTGTGTGAAATATCTTCCTTTTTTGTTTGTTTCTGTTTCCTTTTTCTGTGTTTGTTTTCCCTGGCAGTGCTCCAGGCCAGGTTGGACAGGGCTTGGGGCAGCCTGGTCTGGTGGAAGTGTCCCTGCCCATGGCAGGGGTTTGGGACAAAATGGTCTTGTCCCAAAAGGTCCTTTCCCACCCAAACCATTCTGGGATTATTTCAGAGTGAGAAACTTGCTCAGCTCACACGACTGACTCTCAGATTTATTGAGTCTGCTCTCAAATTCTTACAAGCAGCCACATCCTGCAGTTCCTTCAGCAAACTCCCTGGGATTTCAGAGTAAATGCACTTTCTGCTCTCTCTGAATATGCTCTAATTGCAAGGTAGGGGATTTTTTGTTAGAATTTTTGCTTCCACTTTGAATGCCACAGCAAAATATGGAACCTGCAGAGCTCAGGTATTATAAATGTAAATGTATTTTCTTCAACTCTCATTTCCCATTGATGCTCTTGGGCAGGGCATTGATATTTTTACATTTCACTCTTCAGACAAAAGCTCACAGGTGACACCTGCAATGCAGCCTGACCTTGCTCCTGAGAATTGCTTTAGAAATCCTTCAAGAAAAAATCCATGGCTTAAGTTTCAGGAGTCTTTAACAAGACTCTGAATGTACATGTTTGGTAATGGAACAAAACTAATCTGTAACATCTAATAATTTCAAACTTTTTTTTTAATTATCTGAATGTAATTTGGGAAATAGAATTTTGGCGTGATACTTTATAATAAAATACAGTGATTAATATTCCAATCATATCTGAAAGACTTTCTAATTTATGCCATATTTTGATTGGGGGTTGTGATAGATATTTTCAGCAGTCCCCAGGGAAGCAAAATGCAGAATTGAGTGCAGAGTATTCAAGATTGGTCTACAAATTGATATATGTTCAAGTTCAATCTGTATAATTAAATACTGACTAATACATTATTTTTTTGTTTCAGCAGAGATAATATATAACCCCCAAATGAATATGATTTTGTGCATTATTATGGATTTGTGTGCTATAAAATATAAAATATTTTAGAAATGCAGGAGAGCTGCAAAAGTTTGTCAGAGTAACTAAATAGATGTAAGATGTATTGTATGTACTTGCTTTATTTAATCCAGATGTTTGTATTTTGCATACTTTCAGAGGTATTAAATAGGCAACATCAAAGAAAATTTATGGAGTATGCAGGCAGAGGGAAATACATAATGAAATGCTGGACAAAGACATCTTTACATTTGCTGTCAGAATGAATTACTGTTCTCAATACACATATCCCAACAGCATGAACTGCTGAGCAGCTTGCAAGGCACCCAGGGCCTTCTGACTTCAACTTCTCTGCTCATTTCTATGCCTAGAATGCTTTAAAAATCTTGGTTTATCACCCAAATACACATATTCTGGTTTTCTCCCTGCTTTGAAGATTATCACTATTTAAAGATCCAGGAAGACCCAGTAGTTCTTTGTGTAATACCCATCAGGGACCTCTCTGACTCTGCAGTTTTAAAATGTGTTAAGGCAGGAGAAGTGTTAATGCTGAGGTGAGGAAGGAGACAGGAGAATTACTTTCCCCCCCCCCTTTCTCTGTTCTTTCTCTTTTCACTTTTTTCTTTTCATTTTTCACTTTTTTTTCATAAATAATATATTGCATGGGATCTTCTTATTTTATGGGTTGAAAGTAAGTGTAATTTATATAAGGGAAAAGGAGACTTTTTTCCTCCTTTCACTGTGTTGAGATTAATCTTAGTAAATATGGATTTACAGTGAGCTTTTATGCACCATCACATATTTGTCACTGGTAAATCAGGGCTCAGCTCCTCATCTCTTTCATTTGGCATGCCAAATTTTCTTCTTAGAGAGTCATATTACTATTAGAGACATTTGTTTTTAATATTAGAAGTGGAGGTTGCAGGTTCTCATTCATCAGGAGGCATTACAGTATGATGGCTTAGTGGCTGCTTTTTGGGGCTTGTGTTTGTACTCCAGGGGAAAAGGAGGGAGGCATCTTTGGGAAAATCCAAATATTTTAACTCACCAAGTCACTTCTCTAACTTTTTGGGAATGGAACTTTAACATTAAAATCAAGACATCTGTGAGGGTTGTCTGTACTGCCCAGAAATACCTTCCAGCTTTCAGCAGCTGAAGTTAATGGGAGTGTAAACACACGTGTGACATATGTGTAAACTATTAATGTCTGGTTTTCAGTGCTGGCAAGTTCATTAGAGTTTTGATTGACTGCATGCTCGTTAACTTTTGTGAATTTGTCTTTTCAGACTGGAGACTTTAAAGAACAAGTTTGATTTATTTTAAGAAAAACAACCAAAACACCAAAACCCAACCCAAACAAACAAACCCCTAACCTAACACGTATCTGCAGAATGTTTCCTAAAGATTTTTGTTTAGAGGAGGAACGTTTCTGGGGTGACATTAAAGAAACCTGACGTAGGTCACAAGTAAATTTTTCAAGTATTAGCATTGCCACTGGCTCCCTGCCCTGTGCAGCACAGGCAGGAAATATGAGCCAAATCATGTTTTACTGAGCAGTTCCTATGGCTTTATACCTCTACAGATTTATGATTTGCTAAGCTTAGAGTTGTATCAATTAACTACAACACACTGAGGAAGGAGAATGTGGTTTGTGTGCTGTCCCACATCCACAAATGTTTCTTAAAGAAAAAAACCTGACAGCTACCTCAATGACATTGCCTTCCAGAAATGTACCATAACTTAATTTACTGCTTATTTATTAGGATCAGGAAGAGGAGAAGGATGAAATTCCAGAATTCCTTGAGCCTGTTCTGGAACTTAATGGCCAGTTTAAAGTTGCCTCACCACAGCACAATGGTCCTTTGTTTCCTCCAGTGGCTTCTGCTCCTCAGCAGCCTGCTGATATTTTGGATGAACTGATTCAAAAGAGAGAAACTATAGAAGACAAGTTGGTAAATTGGTGAGTTGCAGTTTAACAAAGTGGCAAAGAATACATATGGAAGAAGGAATGATTCCCTAATTAACCTTCCCCTTTTTCTCACCTCCATTCCCTTATCCATTTTCCTTTGAGCTGCCTTGCATTTTATGTCAAGAGTGCTCTTTTGTGAGCTTTTAGGTGTCTTGGTGTTTGCTGATACTTAAATGGGTTTTATTCTGCCAGGGTGGAACAAGAAATAATGGCAAAAATTATCAGTGAGATGTGCCCAGCTCAGACAGAAACAGTGCCCAGCACTAGCAGCTCCATGAAGAGTGAAGACAGTGAGGTTGGAACCCCTGGCATTGGTAAGTAGGAATTATTGTTCTCTGCAGATGGATTATCTCAATTTTTGACTAATTTTAACAAGCTGTGCAGGTAGCTGTTGCCTCAGCCTAAAGGTGGATAATCCTGAACCAGTGAAACTGAAAAGCTGCAGTGCACACTTGAATTTATGTGGAGGCAGAGCCAGTGTAACAAGGCCATTGAAAGAAATTATCTAAAATAAAAAGCAGACTCAGAATAACAGCACTGTACAAATCACCTTCTGTTACTGGCCACCTAAATCACATTTGGCAATTTGCTGAGCCTGTAATGTTTGTTTGCCTTTTTTTAATAGATGTGTCAAAAGTTACTTCTCTTTGAATGTGTGAATGAATGTGTGGCAATGGAGAGAAAAGCATTTCTCCTGTGATGTCACTGCCCTTTGCTATTGCCTTCTTTTATGCTCCTGATTTGTTTCTCTGCTGTTGTTTATCTGGAAGGTTAAAAAAAAAAGACTTTTTGCAAAGGAATGTGTAAAATTCCATAGAGAGTGGCTGCAGTACAGTACAAGGATTTTAGGAAGTGAGACCTGGCTGTGTGCTTCACATCCCTTCATTTTCAGTTGAAGTTGCAGGTGGTGGAGGATTCCAGCTCTTTGTCAATGCTGGTGTCCCTGTGGACTCAGAAATGATAAATCATTTTGTGAAGGAAGCTCTCAGTGAAACCATTGCAACCATGCTGGGTAACAGCCAGGCTCAGAGAGCAGTTCCTGATCCTCCTCCTCCTCCCAGCACCACCTCAGTGATGGTAAGTCTGTTTTATTCAAGTTTTTCTGCTGAAGTTCTGCTGGACTTGCTGCCTAATTTCATATTGTTGAAAGATAGTGTTATTTTCAACCAAAAATAGTTATTCTGCTTTCTTGCAAACAAATGTGAGATGAAAAAATTAATTTCCTCATCTAATAAGGAATGGAAGCTGAGAGCAATATTATTTTTGGTCTTATGAGCTTGCAGCCATTCTTTAAGATCTGTTAAAATGACTGTTAATTCTTTCTAAGTTTTGACTTCAGTAGTTTTGAATAAATGCTTAATTGATGAGTAGAGCTTCCTGTAATACAGGATAATTTCCTGTGTTCCCTTTGATAATCAAATGACAGCTGGCTCTTACTTTGATAACAACATGACTGTGCTGCAATCTGGTGCTGTGTAATGTCTTTGGGATGCTTTTGGAAATTGCTGTGCTTGGAAATCCAGCTATGGAAGGCTTTGTTGAAAGTGGGATCAGTCATTCTGTTCTGCTGCAGTGCAGTTAGCCTGAAACATCTCCTCCTGCCTGCTGCAAGGGACAGAGGTGATTCTATAGGCAAAAGTAAAGGTTTCGCTGCTGAGGGCTCAAGCTCAGCCCCCAGCATCTTTTCCACTCCATTAGAGCTTGAGAAGGGCCTGATGTTCATCTCAGCTTGTTCTTCTGATGCTCAGAAACCTCTTCTGTTGTCCATTCTACATTTCCTGATCTCCCTTTTGTTTCTCTGTCAGCTTAAACTGAAATATCCTTTAGCTGAAGTGGTTGGGTTTTCCTTGCTATATATGTTTGTGCACTTGAAGAGATGAGTTCTCTCCTCTTTGGCCTTTTTTGATTAGCCTAAAGAAAGCATCAATTTTTTTACTCTTGCTGTTGGGCAGCACTTTGATGTTTTCCAGTTTAGATTGGTTTCAAGCACAGCTAATACTAAAATGCTAATAAACATTTTTAATAATAATGTGGTCTCCAAGATGGGGTTTCCTCAATGCCCTGAGCTGTAGTAGTGATTCTCTCCTGCCTTTATTGGAATCCTAGGTAGCTAATTATGTTTTTTAAAGTCTTTCCACATTTTTTAGCATGATAGCACAAGTTAAAGGATAGCTAGAAAAATTTTTGAATTCTTCTTTTTCTATTTGTACTCAGCTTATGGCAGAAGTTCTTGAATATGTAGTTTGTGCATTCTTGATTAGTTTATCCATTCTTGATTTCTCCCTTCCCACTGTGAATTTTCCTATCTAGAACTGAATTTCAGCTGTTACTGAGTTCTTTGGTGTTCAGGATGTCACACAGTTGGGTGTGAGCTGCCAGATGTTCCTCTAGGTTCCACCTCCCATGAGAAATTTTAATAAAAATCATCAGCCTGAGGACATACTCTTCAGAAACTAGCCTGGAAGTCTTCCTATAGCCTCACTGCCTTGCTTTCTTCATGAAATGTCATAAAACATGTCTGGGAAAAACCTACAAAGGTCCAGCATATTCCCCCACAGCAGGCCAAACAACAGCCATCATATTTGCTTGTCAGATTTATGTCCATTGCTGTCATCTTTTTAAGGAACACCCTAATTCTGTTCGTGCTTCTTTTAGTGCTTTGCTGTCTTGATTATTGCTTTGTTTGTGATTTTCTTTCAGCTGATTCATCTTACCATAAAATCATCATACTGACTCAGTTTTATCCATGTAATGAAATATTTTCTTCCTTAACATTATCTCAAATGCTTTATTAAAATACATATAATAATGGAATTCATATTTAGACTGGAGATTAGGAAGCATTTATTTACCAAGAGAGTGGTTAAACATGGGATAGCCTTCCTGGAGAGGTGGTTGGTACCATTAAATGTTGGTTTTTGGGGTTTTTTTACCTCTGTTAAGGTTGGGATTGAAAGCGCTCAAGATGATATTTTGTGCTCAGACTCAAGTATTTATTATTTCTTATCTATATCAGTCTTACAAGTTGTGAGTTCTACAGCATTCTACTAACAAGCTACAAAATGGCTAACTATCTTTTTTTATAAGGTCTTTTAAGGCTAAACTATCTAATTAAGAAATGACACCTAAATTATTTTCACCTTTAACTCAATAACTTACCACCTGGAGTCTGCAATGCAGGCTTTTCTAACTAATTACAAAATAGTACCCAAACCCATGAAGAAGGTGGAGAAGAACAACTAGCCACTGTCTTAAAACTTCTATCTTGCTTTTTATGTATTGCTATATTCTAAAACTTTAAGTTTTCTACCTTGTGATATTACACACTTTTATTCAAACTACACACCCATAATCCCAGTGCTATCAATCAATTTTGGAAGCTTTCTCCATGGCTTCAGGTCAAATACAGTATTCTCTTGTGGGTCTGTGCCTTTTAGCACAGGAAGTTTAAAATTCTCAGCATCCAGGGTTCTAACAGTTGGTATCCCAAACCTGTCAGTATTTCAGGGGCATTTGGACAATGCCTTTAACAACAAATTCCAGTTTTTGATCAGCCCTGAATTGGTCAGGCAGTTGGACTGGATGATGACTGTAGTTCCCTTCCAGCTGAAATAGTCTGTTCTGTTCTATACATAATGATTTCCCAATTTAATAATTTTAATGCTTAATTCACTGCTTTTAATTAATTTTGTCCTGGTGCAGCTTCCTAGAGGAGTTCGATCCATGGAAGCAGCAGCTGTTGCTGTTGTGTGATGAGCTGCCTTTCCCTCTCTTCCTCAGCTCTCTCTGGGGCTCCTGGGAAGGCAGGAATTCTGCACAGAGATTATAACTGTGGTTATGATTTTTCTTCCCCTCAGGAGGCTCCTGTGCCTACTCCAGTGCCAACACCCCAGGCCACACCACCACCAACACCACCTTCAGAAAAAGAACTGCCTCAGGTGAAAACTCCAGATTCATCTCCATCTCCTCCAGAGATGAGTGAGGATGTTCATGGACATGAAAAAATTAAAGAAACAGGTATTGAAAATAATAATTGAAGTTTAGAAGTAGCAAATATGCTTTAATCTACTGCCTTTAATTTTCTTCTTCAAAGAAATGTTATCTCTCAAGATAAATATTCTTGAGGCTATAATTCAAGTGGCAACTCATGTTCTACAAAAATTTATGGGCTAATTTATATAGAAAGCAAACATCTTTTATTTGGTAACAGTTCTATTTTCAAAATTAATGCACATTTCTATGGTCTGTGTGATTTCCACCCCTCCCAACCCCTCCACAATTTCTCACATCAGAAAAATAGCTGTCTTTTGCTCCTTCCTGTGCTTGTAATGTTAATTTAATCAAATGTACACTCTTCAAGTAAAGCAACTTGATTTTTTAAAATGCAGAGCAGTCTCCCTTGAGGAAGAAATTGAGGTTTTATTCTGTCTTCTTCAGGTGCCAGCACTGTACTTAAAAGAAGCAATTCTTAATCTAGTCTTTATAACTATCAAAAGGTATCACAAAAACTGCAAGTGCTTGGTAGAACTGACTCTCTCTGTCTGAGATACACTTCCTGCTTTCCTTTCTGATCTGAAATTTGGCTTCCCACGTGCAGGAGTTGAGATTGCAGCTGTCCTGGGCCGTGTTGTCACCCCTGTGGTCACCCCTGTGGTCACCCCTGTCACCACACCTCCCCCAGTAGCCACACCGAGCCCTCCTGTCTCAGAATGGGATTCCCAGGCTGAAAAAAGGGAAAGTCCAAAGCTTCCAAACCCGTGGGATGGTGCAGAACTTCCTCTGGAAGAAGAGAACCCCAGTCCTGTCCCTGAAGAACCATTCTGTCCTAAGACTGTGTGAGTTCAACAGGCTGCACAATTTTCTTGTTTCTTAAAAACTGAAATATGTATATTCTTTCTACAGATATGCTCAAAAAGTCAGAAAGAAATGCTTAATGTATACGTCAGGAGGCATTTGAGATAAGGCAGGATTGGGTTTTCATTTTTTTCATTGCTTGAAGGGCAGTTTAGAGAAAAATACGAAATCAGGGCCTTTCTCAGGATTTATCAGCCCTTATTCATTACCCTGCTGAACACTGTACTTAGTAAACTCGTATTGCTACACCTGCCAGTAACACATAGAGTGAAAATGAAATATTGTGTTATTAGCATTTAAATTTTTGTGTTACCTCCTTGGGAATACACATGGTAATTTTTAGTTACAACCAGAAACTCACAGATAACATTATTTAACCATGTTAACTGTTGAACTATCCTGTAAAATGCTTTGCTCTCACGTTAGAAAAAATAGTTCAAAATCAGTTTCTTTTCAGAATTAGTTCTTTTCAGTAAAGAACTAGAATTAATTCTTTTCAGTATAGAATTCAGGTGTTGGTCTGCACTGAGTGTGTCTTGTTGTATTCACAGTGCGCGTTCTGTCATTGCAGGGAGATGTCAGTGGCCAACGATGAGGAGCCAGAGGCCTTGGTTTTCCCATCTCAGCAGCTGCCAGGGAGGCTCTGTGAGCCCCTGCCCTGCCCTGCCCAGGTGCCATCACCTGTGCCCACGGTGAGCTCGGGGGTGTCCACCCAGGAGAGCAGCCTCACCCCCACAGGCACTGAGACCACGGACAGACCCCTCTCAGAAGGAGAGGTGCTCTTCCCCTATGGACAGCCACTGCCTGCAGCAGGTAACCAACTGTGGAAATCAGAATTTGAATTACTTCTTATTCTTATAAAGCTGCAAGCATTAACTTGTGGTTTGTGAAGATTAACAAGGCCTTGTTGTTCTTTTTCCCGTCGCTGAACAAAATGCTGCTGTTTATTAAAGAAAAAAGATTCAATCTGCTCTTTTGTCATGAGATCAACTTGGAAAATAATTGGGACTTGTTCTTGCTTAAGTACCATGTGGTACTACTACATGTTTTATTTATTGTGAAAGTGTAAGAAATAGGAAAAGAAATATGAAAATATGTCTTCATAATAGACATCCAGCAGTAGGAATTTCCAAATCTACTAAAGCACAGTGTTGCACTTAAAGAATGTTGTTGCACTTAAAGAATGTGGCTTGGGTTTCCTGTCATGTAACTTGAATGTTTTTAATAGTTGTAACATAAAATATTTTTCAGCCTTAGCAGAAGGAGGATTATCTTTTCCAAACCTTGCTGAGAGCTTATCCAGTACTCTCCGAGATGCCAATGAAATGGTAAGGAGCTCTTTCATAAAGAATCACAGATAATGTGGGTTCCACCTTGGGCATCCTGCTGAATTGGATCTGCTTTAAACATTTTCACTCATCAGCTTTTTTAATTCACACTTTTAAAATGCATACTCACAAGGAGTGTTAGAATTTCAGAACACCAAAGGAAAAAAAAAACCCACCGTGTACAAACTAATTCATGATTTTTAAAAGTTGGATAATTTATACACTTCTGTAGGTGAAAGATAGATATTATGCACTTTCATTTCTTTATTGTTTCTAGTTTTAAGGCATTTTAAACAGAATAGAACATTGCTGTGCTCTGAGCTGTTGCAGCTTTGAGCCATCTTTTAATTGCTTGCATGATTAAATTATTAAAGTGGGTTAGCTGAGGCTGGAGTTAGTTAAAGCTGCTTAAAAAATCAGAATAGTTTCTTATCCAATGTCTGCTGTAGTCCATGGTTCTGGAAGCCTCCCAAGTCAAGATATTCTCCATTCCCTTTCTCTTTTGCTATTCCTCAAATGCCTGGACTTTCCCTCTCTGACTTTGTGTAAAACCTCTTGGTAAGATGTAGCTGTGACATAAATTATAGGAGACATGATGGAGAAGAGAAAGCTCTGAAGGGACCTTACCAATGTATAAATACGTGGTGAAAAGAAGTAATGAGGAATGAGCCAGTGAGAAACAAGAGGCAGTGGACACAGGATTGAATTCAGGAAATTTGGTTTAAACATTAAAGATGTTTTTACTGTGGAGTGGCCCAAGGGCTGCCTTGGGCAGCTGGGCTGGGCTAGACATCCTCCAGAGGTCACTTCCAAGCTCCACAAGGCAAGTTTAATGTTCTGGAGCAGGAGTCCCCTTCTCCTGGCCTGTCCTTCCTACCCAGAGCTGCCCATGAGCATCCATGATTCCATTCCAGTCATAGCATCAGAGAACATCCTCAGCTGGAAGGGACCCACAGGAATGACCAAGTTCCAGCTCCTGGCTCTGCACAGAACCCCCCCAAAGCAAAGCATCCCCCACAGTTGTGAGACTGCCCTGGACTCAGAACTTCAGGTGCCTCCTCTGTCAGCCACACTTCTCCCCTAAACTCTGGGCTTAAAACTCTGATAACAGATGAACCTAAATTAAAGTTCTCTTCATCAAAGGAACACTTGCCTGCTGAGATGTTCTTCCCTCTCTTTGTCAGCTGGATTGGAACTCTTTCTAGTATTTCTCCTCCTTCTAGTATTTCTCCATCCTCAATCCAGGCTGTTTGGTTGAGGAAGGCAATTCCTTGCTGGTGAGAGCAGCTCTGCAGCCAGATTGTTGCTAGCAAAGGATGTGTGAGGATTTAACTGTTTGCCTGATCTTTGGAGGCCTGAAGGGCCTTGTTCCTCTTTAAGTATTGCAGTCTTTTGTATCAAATAAGGAATGTGCATGTCTGTGGGTAAAAGAAAACAGTGTGTCATCTGTTTGCTTATTTTTAAATGCTTGAATTTTCATTACATAATTTTTCAGTGTGGAAACTTACTGTTAAAAAAAGCTTAGTTGTGAACTAAAGCAAGAATGATTCAAATTCATACCAAAAACCAGTTTTGGAGCATGTAATATGTGGATTTTTGTGTTTGTTTCTTTGTTCTAGGATTATGATCCTCCAAGTGAAGGGCAGGTGGTGAGGAGAATGGGTAAAGGCTGTCACAGGGATCCTGTCCTGGCTCTTTTAACCAAATTAAATCAAGCACCTGTTTTTGTACAAGAAAGAATAGAGCACTTGGAGGTAACTCACAGTCCTTAGCTTTCCAGTACAGTAGTTTTGAAGTAATTCTTTCCTGCTCATAAAATATCCCAAATTTATCCTTCCTGTTGGCTGTAGTACAGCTTCATACACTTCATTCCCTGCTGCAAGTGATCCCACTTCTGTTGGTTTCATTCTTGTGTAAAACTCTCAAGAAACACTGAAGTCTCAGTGTTAATAAACAAACAGTATATCATATGTACCTCGTTTTCCAGGTGTGTGACTGTCCCCATGTCCCAGGTTTGTCCTGTCACTGGGAGTACCAGGGAATTTTCTGTCATTTCAGCAATACAGGTGGAATGCTCAACAATACAAATACACTGCATTTAACAGCCACAGGAGTTTTAGGGAGCTATGAAGAGCAACTCAGCAAGTGTTTACATGTACTTTGCACATGCTGTTGATACTGATCTTGGAACAAAACCTCAAAAATTCCTATTCAGTTGGCAGAAAAAAAAGAGACTCAGAGAAAAATGAAATTATCTGCATCACAGTTTTTTTTGTCACACATCTGAGTTATTTCTGTGTTGGAAAATAGCAGTTTGGCCTGGGTGTTCATTCTAACTGACATAGCTGGAGGAATGCTTGAGGGAAATGAACTTTGAATGCTGCAGCAATGGTTCATGAACACATTTATTTACAGCAGATCTTGCTTTTTTGTGATGCTACTGATGCATATGCAGTTTCTTCCTTCTGTCTTGGTCAGTTTAGTCTAAATAATTACCAACTTGAGTCACCTCCTTGGCTGTTCCTTTGTCTTTCTTTATTTTGCTAATGAGCTCTGGTGGCTGGACTTGGTGAAAAGCTTTCTCCAGTGTTAACTCCCAAGTCTGCCTGTAATTGCAGTGCCATTTTCTCATCAGCACTGCCAGTTACAAATGCAGCTCTGCTTTGCTTTTTCCTTTTCTCACAGTGACAGACCACTCAGTCTGTCCATCCAGGGCATTCATAAACTCCCCTTCTCCTTCAGAGGAGAATCAACATTCTCCTGGATGTTCCCTGTATGGCCTTAGAGTGATACTGTGCACACATGTATGTGTGTGTGTGTGTTTGTGTGTATTCCACCTGTTTTCTGACATGGAAGCAAGCTGGGTTTAACTTACAGCTTTAAAAGTCAGGATCCAGGGGACCATCCCTATTTTTAGTGCCCTCCAAACCCACTTGAAAACTGAAGCTTTTATCTGACATGCGGTGCAGAGAGTCAATAGCTTTTAGATGCTGCCAATGTTTCAAGGTCAGGCAGTCAACAGTGGCCAAATCTATAATATCAAAGGCTTCATGTGCTAAAAATGTAGCTTGAGTTCTGATCATGTAGAGATACCACTAACAGAATAAATGATGTTTGGCTGCAAGTGTTTCTTTTCTGTCCTTCTGATAAATGTAGATCTTCATTTCAAACCCAGATGATATCTCCATGGCTTGTTTTCTTCATCCAATGCAAATAGAATAAACTTAAGTTTAGAAAAGCTTTCAGGGTTAATGTAATTAGAAAAAAATATCTGGGTTTGGAAGACTTACACTGGGTTTTTATATGTGCTGTGGTTTTGGTGTTCTCTGCAGGATTCTGATGGCAGCATTGGGGAGCTCAGTGAAGGTCAGAGGCCAAGGCTGTCCAGAGTACAGGAGAGAATCCTGATGGGAAATTCCATTTTTATGGAGCATCCAGCTGCTCAGAGCTTTGGGAACAGACCACGCCAGGGGCTCCGTTCTGCATCTCCAGGGCAGCTTGCCCAAATTGGAGGTACAGTTAGATTCTTATTTCTTCTCTATGATATTCATGTGCATTCTGAGGATTTTCCATAACAGAATCTGAAATAATTTCAGTCCATACATTCAAAATCCAATATTTACAGGCAATTCCTACAAAGAAATTATTAGTGTTCCTGTTTCAAGAACTGGATTTAATTCAAGCCTTGTCTTCACTCCTCTTAGCAATTTCCTACAATTGGAATAAAAATCATGGCAAATACCATTTGCCTATACAAAAGTTAACTTGTAAAGTGTGTATCTTATTCTTTTAAGTCAAATTCAGTTCTGAGTAACAGATGGAGGCAGTTTCCATTGCACAGGTGTTAGCACCAGCACTTCAAGCTGCTTCTCTGTGTCCCCTTGCTCAGCACTGCTCCTCTTTGCTGTTATCACTCCATCGTGGTGATTCTGCAGTGCCTCATAAATGGCAGTATATTTTAGCTTTATATATTCCTCTAATGATATTGAAATTGATTTTTTTCACAGATGGATAGCACACACATCTTGTACAAAGCAGGGAGTTACTGTTGGTAAAGCAGGGAAATTTATTTTATTTCAGTTGAAAGTAGTGCTGAAAGCAGTGGTCCATCCTTTCTCCTCCTTATTTTTTATCCCTGGTTCTCTGTTGTTATCTGAAAATGTGATTCTATAATTGTTTAATGTAGCTGCTGCAAGCATGTTAAAAGTCTTTATTTTGTTGACTGTGGTTTTAAATATGTTTAAACTAAACTGAAATAATTACTGAGCTGTTGCAACACAAACGTGGTTGCACTGATTCATCAAAAGTTGTGTAAATTAAAGTGATCAAACAGCTGCTTTTCTGTCCTTTTAATTTTCACATTTATGAATTTGACAAGAGACGCTTATCTCACATTATTAACCCTTGACCAGTAGGAAGTGCATTGAAATTAAATGTGTTTAACACATGGCAAAAACAATCTTGGAGAAAATAAAATATTTGCTTGGTTTTAAAGTGATTAACATTTGAACTGGTCACACAGAGAGTAACCTTTTAAACCAGCTGTGACCTAACATTTTGGACAACTACACCAGTGTCAGCCTTGAAAATATATTCTGGTACTTTATACATTATCAAACTTTTCCTTTAAAGTAGTTTGTTGAAGGTTGTTTGAAAATAGGTTGCATGAGATTTCCTGAGATAAGGGATTTCTGTGAGTCACTTGTCTGACTGTGTTGGTAGAGGTCAGTCAGCACTAAGGACACTGATGGAGCAATAAATCAGTGATCAGATCATCTGCAGATAGTGCAGGACAAGGGGGAATGGTTTTAACTAAAGAGGAGACATTTAGATTAAATGTGGTGAAGAAATTCTTCCCTGTGAGGGTGGGGAGGCCCTGGCACAGAGAAGCTGGGGCTGCCCCTGGATCCCTGGAAGTGCTCCAGGCCAGGATGGACAGGGCTTGGAGCAGCCTGGGATGGTGGAAGGTGTCCCTGCCCATGGCAGGGGGGTGAACAGGATGAGGTTTAAGGTCCCTTCCAGCACAAACCATTCTGGGATTCTGGGATTTCTCTGGTTCTGTAAGTCTGTAATGGTGCTCAGGAGCATGGAGTTGGAAGATGCCTGTTAGTGGCAGAACCTGTCCCTATGTCTGTCTGTCCTTCTGCCCTCCTTATCCACACTGTCCATGGCTGTACCTGGCACAACAGGGTTGTATCTCCTTGTATCTTTAAAAATAATTTTGAAAAATTATTTAATTCAATTCACTATGCCCTTTAACTGTCCTGTAAATATCTTAACACTTTTCAAAGCACCTCCTGCATGTGATGATAATCCACCAGCAGTGTGTTTCTCTACTGATTTTTAAGGTCATCTCTAAATCTTGTAGTGCTGTTTTTAGTCTTTATTGCAGCATATTTTTGAGAGGACATAGACTAACTACCACAGGGCAATGCCCTGTTCTTTTACATAATTTTTATAATCCCAGACTGATTTCTGTTGCATTCTGATGATTTTTAATTTAGCTTCCCTCCCTCCCCACCTCTGAACACAGCACAGTAATTTGTTGCATTGCTAAGGAAACAACATTGTATAAAAGCTTGGATCTGCTTTCCAGACAGGAGTTGTTTTCATACCAAGAAGGAACAGAAATCCTTGTTTCTAAGTCCTTTTGTTACTGAAGTCAACACTGAAAGAAAACAATCTGGTTTTGCAGGGAGGGTCGGGTGAAGGGTGGAAGGGATGATCTGTGATTGTTTCCACTTTCCTTCCAAACCTTTTTTCTCTCTGCACTGGGATGTGATTGCCTGTCCTTCAGTGCAAGTCAACTATTTCCTGACAGCCACAACAGCTACAATGCAGGGCCATCATTTTATTTGGAAATTATTTTCAGGGCTAATACTAAATAATAATAATACCATGGGTGGTGGAGCTCACATATTTCAGGGTGTGCATCTCTGCACATGAAACCTTGCAGTGGATACTCAGTTCCTCTGGCAGAATGAGTCACCCACAGAGGTGTCTGTGGGAATTTTGGGGATTGTGTGTCTGTGGGTTGTTTTCAGTTTTGTGACCAGTTTTTATTGGTATTATGGGAACACGGTGTCCATTTGTAGGATGGAGCAGGTGTTGCTCATGTGGGTACATAACAGCATCTTGATGATCAGTCATTTATAAATCCTTGTTTTCAATGCTAAAAGTCAGGGGTATAAAAACCAACATGCAAATGAAATGTGGCACATGCAGTCTTAAAGTGAACAATAATTACAGTTAATTAAGCAATGATTATAGTTAATTAGGCTTAAAATTCATTCTTTGGCTCTGTATGATAGCAGAAGGCTAAAGTTAGTTCATGAGCTGTCAGTTCATTTTTCATAAAGATGTTTTACACACTTGCAGGCTGCAAAACCATGATAAATGTTGGATTAGAGAGCAAATTATCCCTTTAAAAGAGACTATATACAGGTTTCTTTTAGTTCATATAGGAGTGAAACATTTAATGAAGAAGCTTTTCCAATTTCTTTGCAGTAAGTGTGATAAAGCTCATTAAGCATATAATGGTATGATGAACTGTACAGCTCTGAAGCTTTCTCAGATGCTGCCACATTACAAATCTACAGATTATAAAGCTGATTTATTCTTTCAATTTCCACAGACATGTATTTCTTATTTCATTTTTATCCCCACAAGAACAATTTAAGGGGTATACAATGAGCCATGTAAGGAGGAAATCATTCTCTTTAACATTGCATGTCCCCTTGTTGGAAGTTTGAAAGGCTGCACATTCTGCCATGTGAGCTGACCAGGAGATTATGGCTCCAGCTCATGAAGGAATTTTTTTCTCTCAGCAGAAATTTTTGGAGATGCAGATACAAGTCCTAGTCCAATGCTTTTGGCTGAACTGGAGTCACAGCCAGGTTCAAATCCTGCTCTGCCAGCAGCCCAGCCAGGCTGCAGAATGACACCACTCCCAGAGGATCTGTCCCAGGTGAGCTGAAAGGATCTTTCCTGTGCCTAGTCAGAGAGAGCAAACTGAAACCTGGGAAAATAAACTTTCCTGTTTCACTGTCATGCCTGACATCACAGAACTGGTGCATTAAAGTGCATTCAGCTGAGAAGGGTCAAAGTGCATGTGTGCAGTAAAGGTGACTGTGTTTCCTGTGACAAATCCTTACAAAATCCCTTCTTTAAAGCTCTGACCTTCTTTTTTAGCTTTTCTGCTCTTCCACACAGCTTCAGTGGTCTCACAGACTCCAGTCCTATACAACATTCATTGGGGCATTCCCATGTTTTAGGGGCACAGTCCTTCAAATGCGGGATGACATCCTGGATATATGGCTGAGGAGGTGAAAATAGAAATACAGAAATTTGGCCTCATGAGCTGTAACCCACTCAGCATTCCAGGAGCTTCCTTTGTCCTAGTAGGGGCAGGGCTGGAAAGGCAGTGAGGATGATGAACCTCAGAGCACTTAAAGGTAGAGAAACATCCTATTGATCTCTGCTTCAAGCCTAGACAGTTCATTTTTTGCTACTTTATTAGTATGTGCTGTTACCTAGAGATGATGGTTTACTTGCTAACTAATTCAAATAACAAGTAGCAAAAGCTAAAAACGAGGTGGCAGACTGCTCTCTAATATGTGAGGCTTCACAGTGTGTTTGAAAGCATTAGATACTTACCATGGTTGCTGTATTCATGGATAAATTCTGTCCTTCCCTGAAGTTTTTTTGTATTTGATGTTTTATTTGTATTAAAAATAATCTAAAGTATCTTGCAGTAAACTGCCTTTGGGTCTATGTTTTTGAGACTTGATGTGTATTGTGCCATTGGTGTCTGAGCAGTTCTTAAATTTGTCACCTGAAGTGATGTGTTGCATCTTCAGAGAAGATTTTTAATGTTATACCTCTTTTACTTTGAGCTCACCACAACAGACTTTCTTGGAATTACTGTTCACAGGCAAAAGTGGATTCTAGCCAAAAGTAATAAGGACAGAGAGGGTAACACATGTGCCTTTCACAGAAGATATACAGATAATTATATATTATCTTATCTTTTATCTGTAGGTAGTTATACATTATCTTATCTTTAGAAACTTCTTCTTGCATCTGAACCCTTAGTGTGGCTTCTTTTTTTTCTGCTGACATGTAAAACTCAACCTCCCTTCAAACCACACAACCAAACCCCAGAACTTCATGTGTTTTGGTTGGGTTTGGTTTTTTCCTGAATGTGGTTATTCCTGATTTAACTCTACATCACTTTCTCACAGGATAACTTTTTCTGAAGTGATCATACTTTTAAGTGATTGCCCCATCCAGGAGAGATGATCACTGTGGTTAAGCCATATTCTGTAAGATCCTCTACTAGATCTTTACATCCTTCCCTGTACCAGGTGATTTGAAAGCTTGTTGTGACAGCAGTTATCTACCCTGTGACAAGGATGAGCTTTCCCCTGCTTTAATTAAGGATGGCATCTGTGTTCAGCTCTGCCATTGGATCTGCCTTGTCACCTGCCTGCAGGAACAGATTTTCTGGTAACATTACACCAGCTAAGAGAGCAGGAGTTACTGAGGCTTTCAGGGTGATTCATTCATTCTATGCAATGTTTAAGGCAGCAATCACTTCAGACTTCTTGAAGGATTTCCTCACAAGTTAGTCACTGACTCTCACATCTTGTTCTTCATCTGCAGACAGTGTTTGCCTTGACTGAAATCAAACTGTATCACCTACGCACAAAGGCAGAAGACAAATCTATTCAGGAGCAAAGTTTGCTCAGAGACCTGACAAATGCAGGATTTCAGATGCTGTCCTGCTGGGCCTTGGCCTTGGGAGGTGATGGCACAGCCTGGGTGGTTCCTGCAGCCTGAGTGAGCAGGATCCTCGTGCCAGGGAGGTTTGGCAGGGATGTGGAGCTGCCAGATTTGTTTGTCCTTGGCACTGGTGTGTAGGTCAGGTTTTCACCAGCAGAAAGAGCACTGAGTTTTCACCCTGGGCATGAGCAAATGCCTTTTAGTCATGAAGAGTGAAGCCTGTGTGGTCACTCAGTCCAAAACAAATGGCTTAAGTAATACAGGAATTTTCTTATCTATCCAAATTCCTTGGCTGCTCCTCCATTTCTGGCATTAGATTTTTTTTTTTTTTTGAGATTTATATATGCTTTTAGCCACTGTTAGACAGAAAGCCAGACTAAATACATCTTTACTTTGACCCCTCCTGTCCATTCTTGTGCAACAATACAGGAATTGACTGTTATTTGTGGCCATTTTGCCCCCATGGTCTTAGCTCTAAGAAGCAAGAGAATGACTTGGAGGAAGCTGAGCTCTTCCTATTCTAAATAAATCATTTTGATCATGGGAGGGACAGGAACATTGAGGTCATATTTGCATGGCTACACATTCCAGAGATGGTAAATCTAAATAATTTGAAGTCCCAAATGCATTGTTAAAATCTTAGAAAATCACTTGGTTGCAAAATATTTTCATAATATTCCTTTGTAAGTATGGGTGTTTTTATACAACCTGCATTTTTCAAGTGGGATTGTCACTTTGGTATTCTCATTAGCTTTCATTTTTAGTATTTCAAAGAACATGGTTTTTAATCTTCAGGAATGCAGAATTGTAGGTTATGAATCTGTGTTATCTCTAAACTTCTGTTTGTAGCTTGGTTCAGTTTAAACTGAGTTTTGCTATATTACAAATCCAGTAGAAAAAAAATCACTTCAGATGGATCCATGAAAACTCTTATGCTGACTTTTAATATTCATATCATATATTGATGTCCTTCAGTCATGTGTCCATGAGAACTTCATGCTCTCAGAAACTAATCTCAACTCTTTCTCATCTTGTCTGCTTTAAATTTGTCTGTCTTAAGAGAAAGCTTAAGTCTTCCAGATAGGCACATAGTGACAGGACAAGGGGCAGTGATCTTAAACTGCCAGAGGGCAGGGTTAGATTAGAGATAGTGAAGGAATTCTTCCCTGTGAGGGTGTGAGGCCCTGGCACATGGTGCCCACAGAAGCTGTGGCTGCCCCATCTCTGGAAGAGTCCAAGACCAGCCTTGGACTGGATGGGGCTTGGAGCAACCAGTTCTAAAAACATGGCCAAGGAAATAAATTTTATATTTGGCTTGGGTTTTCCAACCTGTGTGTTGAAATTTTTATATTTCTTTTCTCTTTCATCTTTCCCTTACTAGTCAGGAGGGTGATACCTAGGGAGATAGCCTGGGTATTGAAGAAAGCCAGGGAAATTTTATGTTCTTTCCACTACATGCTTTGAGTAAAAATTGAAAGTCTCCTGTGTCTTCAGGTCTAAAGTGGCACTTTTCCATCCATTCCTGCTCCTCCCAGGATGTTTGTCCAGAGGGAATAGCTGTAATAGGCTAATTCAGAGCTGAATTCTCTTGAAGTCAGATGTAGGGAGAACAAGTGCACATGTTTAATGAATCTTTAAAAACTTCTTTGGATGGTTCTTGAAGCTGAATGTAATCTTGCTGTGCTTTGACATCAAAAGTGAGATTTGTAATGTGATTTTAATGCATGATACCTAGGAGGAAAGCCAAGGAGCTGCACACGTTCAGGCTGTGAGACCCCGAGTTATCTTTGTGAGGAGGAAATCTGAGGACATGCAAGGAGAAGGTAAATCAATGTCAATATACAGAGTTCTCTCAGTAAAGCACATCACCTCTGAATATTGTTGTATACTGACATAACAGTGCTGATCTTTTTAAAATTTGGTTTTCATTGCGCTACAACATTTCCAGACATTTCTGTATGCAGAGTTCATACACATGCACGGAGTTATGGCTCTGTGTGTACACAGTTATGTTACTGTTGGGGTGCACTGAAAGGATTGAAAATACATCCTGGAGAAGAGAAGGCTCCAGGGAGACCTTAGAGTCCCTTCCAGTGCTTAAATGGGCTCCAGGAGATCTGGAGAGGGACTTTGGGCAAGGGATGGAGTGGCAGAGCAGTGGGCAGTGCCTTCACACTGACAGAGGGCAGAGTTAGATGAAATATTGGGAAGAAATTCTCCCCTGTGAGGCTGCTGGGGCCCTGGCACAGGATGCCCAGAGAAGCTGTGGTTTCCCCATCCCTGGAAGGGTCCAAGGCCAGGTTGGATGGGGCTTGGAGCAACCTGGGATGGTTGAAAGTGTCCCTCCTGCCCATGGCAAGGGGTGGAACTGGATGAGCTTTAAGTTCCCTTCCAACCCAATGCATTCTGTGATTCTATGAAATGTATCTGTATGGAAGTCATGAGAATCTTGGGAATTAAGTATTTATTTAAATTTGGATTTGCCAAGAGCATTGCAATGTTCATTTTCTGTAGTCAACTGAATCTTAATTGCTTTATAGAGTGCTGTTCAGCAAAGGAGATGTTCATAATGTTGTGATGAAGGGAGTGGCTCATATGCTTGATAAAACACAGGAGTGCTGCAGGAGAACTGAAGGATAATGTGAAGTTAAGATCATGCAAATGTGGAAAAAAAAGATATTTTCAATGTTAAAATGACCTGGTTTGAGATGGGCTTCAAGCTGGTGTGTAACAGATGAAGATTTTCTGTTCTGAAGGACACTAAGTATTATCTCTGCTATTTTTGGAGGTTGCTTAACAGTGTTTGTAAAGGTGTTCAGGATGATGAAAGAGAGGGAGAATATCTTTTGTTTATTGTAGTTCAAGTCAGTGTGGGAATAGCATAGACTGTGCACATGACTGCCATAGGTAATTGTTTTAGCAGATAAGAAGTTTGTGGAGGTGCTTCAGTGAGATGTGTAGCAGTTTTAATCTTACATTCTAAGAAAAAGAATCTAAAAACCTGCCTGTCTACAATATATGCAATTATAATTGCTCCACCCTAGCACTGAGAAATTCTTCCTTCAAGCCCTTTTAAAAATAATTCTTTGAACTTCTTCCATTTAATTTTTTAAAAACATCTCATCGAATTCTGAGGGAATTATTCTGCTTCAAATATTTATAAGTGGAAAGAAAAGCCCCAGGCCAATGTTATTGGTCGTGGGACTTGGAACCTGATTTCAAAACCGTGGTTTGCATATGAAGAAAGTTATGAATAATGTAAAAATTATCTACAGATAATTAGTGGAAAAGCTTCCAGAGCTGAAGTGGCACAACTTAGAGCAGGTCTGTGTTTACCTGTTTTTACCTCTGCATTTATCTGTACTGTAAGACAAGGAATTTGGGCATGGTCCAGCTGTGTCTGTGAGCTGAAAACATGTGACCAGGAGATGGCACTAGTCAATTTTCTTTGAGAGAAAAAAAAAAGAAAAAAGAAAAAAAGGATAATTTATATACCAGGATAATTGAAATCTCATTCGAAGTATACATATTTAATAAGCCAATAAAAATCTCAGGGATTAGAGAATGGAAACAACTGTCTGTCACTTTTAACCAGAATGTCTCCTCTCTCTAAGCTTCACTACAGAGACCTTAATCAGGCCAAAAGTTGAGGGTAAAAATTAATAAGAAGCATTTGAAAGAAAAAGGAAAGCTTGCAACATGATAAGTGTACGTGGGTTTAAGTAAATACAACATTTTAAAATTAAGCACATCTGTTACTGTAAGTTCAAAGCACCTTGTTTATAAAAGCTTCATGTCAGATGGTTCCTTCCCTGGGAGAGCAGGGGACAAGGAATGCTTGCCTGGAAATGGAGAAGCATTCTGGAGGCAGGACCATTTAGGTACTTTTTCAGAGTTTAAAGGGTAAGTGGTTGGGTTGGTATTAGAGCTTAGGAAATCCAAAGCCCTGAGATGAAGTGTGAATTCACAGTGTTGGGAGAAAAGGAAAATTGTTTTGGACTTCAAGCTGGATGTTGAAAAGCCATTTTTGTATAATTGATAAGTACATGACAAGATTTGATTCATCTTTTGGTGGCCATAAACCTATATACACATTAGAGCTTTCTCTTGTTGTTTAAAAATTTCTGTGGTCTGCAGTGAACATGTGTTTTTACTGAAAGAAAGTTGATTGATGTCTTCTAATGAAAAGTGAAGTTCAGGACTGTTACAATATCATGCCTGAAAGGGTAAAGTCTCCTGAAAAGTTACAACTGAAAATCAAGCCTGGATGTATTATTAATTGAAATGTGTGCCTTCTCTAGACACAGTGGAGACAGTGGTTTGAAAACACAGAGTTGTAGTACATAATATACATGCATATATATTTTTGGCTTTATAATACCCTTTAATCTTTGTACCATTCTTTCATATATCTTCATGAATTTAATAGGAGAGTAATTGTTGTGGTGGGTGAATGCTCATATTTCCAGGATTTAAGCATTTTCAGGCTTACATTAAAGGGATTCAGAATTTTTAAAATTAAAATGCAAGAACAGGTGGCAATGCTTGAGTGCAGAGCAATTTTAAACTTTAATATGAGCAGCTCAGAGGTAGATGTATCTTCACTTAATTATTTTCCTACAGCACAGACTCTCAAAATGTGACCTAGAGAGCACAACTTGATGATAGTAATTCCTTTTTATCTCCAGCTAGTGAATTATGTTCAGGCAGTGTAAATACATGGGAAAGGAATATTGGGACACTAAGCAATTGGCTTTGTTGCCACGGAGAGATTGCACAACTGCTTGTGGGAGGAGATGATCTGTGCAATAAATGAATAAGATGACAAGAAGCCCTTAAAACAATCTGTATAAAAACAAAAATTCCATAGTCCTTATTCAGTATTGAAAATGGGCTGCTTCTGTGTTAACATTGACATTAGGCTGTATTGAAAGCTGTAATGCTGAAAATATGGCTATAACTAAATACTTCTTTGTCTTTCTTCTTCAGCCAGGAATTGCTCTGAGTTAGGTTTTGGGTTATTTTTTCTTAAAACTATTGTGGAGTGAGGCAAATCTGTAACAGATGCTTCAAGGAAGGAAGAAGATTAGGATAAGGCTAAAGGTCTTTCTTTTTTTCTTAGAACTGGAACTGTTTTGGTCAAACTCAGTCAATATTCTACTGAAAACTTACTTTTCCTTTAATATCCTGCTGTTTCTTTTTTTGGCCTGAATTTCACTGAAGGTTTTTTTAAAGACTCTCCACGGCACCCTGGATATAGCAGCCAGTGAAGCAAAGCAGAGCTCTTCCTCCACAGAGTAGGGAGAACCACCACAACTGAAATAGTTTGTGTAGCCTGTATTGCTCCTTGAATTTGCCTAATTTCTGAGAGAAGATCTTGGAAACTAGAGGAATGAAGGCACTTGGCTGTAATTAAGGCATTTTTCAGGCAACTGTTTCATGTAAGTTTTTTTTCAGGCCTTCTTCAGAATTCTTGTCACAGACTCACAGGATGGTGTGGGTTGTAAAGGACCTCCAGGATCATTTAGTTCCATCCCCTGCCATGGGCAGGGACACTTCCACTAGACCAACTTGCTCCAGCCTGGCCTTGAACTCTTCCAGGGATGTTTCTGATCTATTTTTCCTCTGGTTTTCCCATCCAGTTACCTCTCTGTGCTATCAGGTGGCTCACTGACATCACTCAGTTAATGTATTTTACATTTGGGCAAGTCAGGAAAGGCAAGACTGCATTTCCCACAGAGGCTCTGGTTTTTCTCTAAGTAGTCATTAGCTTTTAGGTGCTCCAAGTTGTTTAGAATGCCATCTCAGGGAGGTTTTGTTTATTTTGTTTATTCTGCATGTGTCCATAGGAGCTACACAATAGCCCATGCAGTAGAAAACATGTTAGTGATAAAGTGTGCATTCTGAATAATATCCCACATAAAATCCTCAGTAGCCACACTTGAGAGTTTCTACTGTGAATTCCTCTAAGTAAATATTTAGCTGTGTTACAGTACATTTGGAACAGGAGCTTTTAATTTCTTGGCTTTTGTAAATACTATTTATCTATTAACAAGTGTCATTTATATCTGCGGCTGCTTCTTTTCCCACTGAGTTACTTCAGTTATTTTTCAGACAAAATGTTAAAGCAGAAGTTGGACTTTCCATAGCTTAAGGCAAAATCTTGTGTGAATTTGTCACTGTGGATGATGATGTGCTGCTGTGGGTGTGTTCTGCTGCTTCAGGTTTGAGTCATGAGGAACCAAACAGTAGGAATTGCTGGAATTTCATGGGACTGTGCACATCTTTGTAGCCATTCCCAAAAAATCTCTTCCAGGGAAATGCTCCTCTGCTCTCATACAGTTGTCATTTTTTCTCTTCACTTACTTGCCATAAAGGTGTGCAGAATAGTAACTACACGCAGCTGAAGCACAGCTCTAGTTTGTTTTTTGGATTCTTAGAATGTAATTTGATTTTTTGAGGTGCCTAACTGAATTGAAATACAAGTAATCAGATGGAGAATTTAAAAATTCAGTTTTAAAAAAACAGTTTATACCTGAAGCAAACTGTACCAAGCAGTGTCACACTGCCCTGCAGTCTGAGGGTTTGCTGCTGAGGGCTGTGCTCAGGGAGAAGGGATTCTCCTCTGGAGGCCAGGTCCACACCATGTATTGCCAATCTTTCCCTACTTGCAATTTCCTTCTACTTCTAAGAAGCTGAGAGTTTCTTCTCTTCCTGCAGCCCTCCTTCAGTGTCACAGCTCTCCCTGCTGCAGTGACATTGCTGTGACCTTGTGCTGAGGCTTTTGCCATGTGCAAAGGCAGAAAATTTCCCTTTTTACCTTCCCTTGGCGCCTGTGTGATGGTGCTTTACACCCATCACAAAATCTGCACTGTTTTCTGTATCCTCACACCTCCCTCATCCATCCCACCCTGCTGGGTGTGTGTTTGGGTGATCTCTGGACAGAACCATTTTTGGACTTCTCACACAGTAAAAAGAATAAAGCCTTCCTTTTGAGAAGATCTTTGTGTTTAAATACATTTATTTTGCTGAATTTCAGGGTGTGTTCCTGTATCAAGCCCCTCCTTTGGTCTGGACACAGCAGCAGGGATTTTCAGTGAAATTCCAGCAGCAGATGGGTTTTTTGTGCAGAAAGGGAAAGAAAAACGTCTTCAAAGTTATGTGATCACTACTGAAAGCATTATTTCCAATGGAGACTGTCAAATGTTTAGATTTTTTGCTTGTCTTTATTCAGATTTCCTGGGGTTCAAAAGTAAATATGGCAAAATCTCATCTGATTCCCTCTTCAAGCCTAGATTTTAAAGGATTCCAGGTGATCTTATCCAGTGACCTGTGGCATCCCTCTAAGTGTGTTTTATAGATCACAAGTTAAACTTCAGTTAAACTGGTATTTCAGTCATAAATGGGGGCTGTAATGTGAAAATATTGAGGGACCAGTCCCTTTTTCATGCAGATAAGCTGAAAACCTGTGGCACAGCTGCACAAAGCACCCAATGTACATTTGGGGTTTCAACTTTTTCATAGAATCACAGAATCACAGACAGGTCTGGGTTGGAAAGGACCTTAAAGATCATCCAGTGCCACCCCTGCCATGGCAGGGTCACCTTCCACTATCCCAGGCTGCTCCAAGCCCTGTCCAACCTGGCCTTGGACGCTTCCAGGGATCCAGGAGCAGCTACAGCTCCTCTGGGAAATCTGTGCCAGGGCCTTACAGCCATATAATAAAAAGAGTTTCATCCCAATATCTAAGTTAAATCTACCCTCCTTCAACTTAAGGCCATTCCCCCTTTTCCTATCAGTTTTTTATACCCTTTTTACCTCAAAATGTTATGTGGTGCCTGGTCCAGGTGCCTGCTGGGCTTCCTACATCACATCAGCCAGACACCAGAAGGTTCAGAGGATTTTCTGTTTTGAAGTATATAATAAAAATGTAAAGGATTTCACGTCCAAATTAATTGGAATGTATTTAAAAAAAAAATTAATAATTGCATTTACTTTTCAAACACTTGTGATGACCTGGAGCCAAAGCAGCACAGTTCTACCACTGCAAGTCTCTGTATTTTCCCTTTTTTTCCCCATCTTTTTGCCAGTCAGGGTGGGGTTTTTTTTTTACAATTGTTTAATTGTTTGGGGGATTTTGATATTTTGTTTAATTTCAGAGGTTTTGGTAGCTTGTGTCTCTAGTGACCAGGCATATCCTAGGTAGAATTCTCCTTAAAGAAAGTGTACCTCTTGCTGCTGCATATCCACTCTCAGGAATGTACTGGCTGAAAGCTCTAAATTGCTATTTCCACTTTGGCAGCCTACCTTTGATCTCTCACCAGTTCCAGTTTTAGTTGTATAAATCCATCTATTGTCAGCCTGTCTGGGGGTGAAGCTCCAATGTGAGGCTTTTCCTTTTGTTGAAGATTCTCATGTGGTGGTGAATCAACTGGAGTTGCTGTGGATTGCAGACAGGGGATGGAATTGATAACAACTATTAAATACAAGTCTCTGATCTCCTGGACACTACCACACTCCTCCCCAGTCTGTGGAAATGGTTGTGCCAGGACAGCTTTTCTCACAGCCTGTCTGGGGTTTGTAAACATGCTGGGATCTGACTGAAGCAGCTTTGTATTGAGGATTATGATTTGTATGCACTTTTACAAACTTACAGTAATTGCTGTTGCCTTCATTGTAAAGAGCAAAAAATAAACACACACAATAAACCCCTTTAATGGGCACTGATCCCACTGGCACTGATCTTGAGCAACTCTGAATAAAAGCAGATGGTGGCAGGCTGGCTAGGCTGACCTGCTTTCCCCTTTCATGCAAACATTGCTTATATAAATGGGGGACACACACAAAAAAATTAATGGGCTTGGGCAAGCCACCTAAGGACAGAGACTCCCCATGTACTTAATGCTTACATCAGCCCCAGGCTGTTTCCAGCTAGTTCTTCTCTGGAGGGAGAAGTTTCTCACAAATTAGTGGTTCCACAGCTCTGAGCCCATGGTTTAACAAGAAATAAGTGATGTGCAACTAGAAAGTAAGCATGTTTAGCTGTTCTGTGGCCTGTGTGTTGTGGTGGGTCGTGGAAGAGAATAAGAACAGTCTCTCCTGAACCTGTTGCTCATTTGTAGACAAATAGTTGAGTTTGAAGTCCCTCTGCACATCATCTGCTGTCATAGTGTTGTGAAGAGGCATTTGATTTTTGTGGTCTTGTACTAGTTCAATTCACATGCCTATTTGTTAGCAGTGATGGCAAAAGAATGTAAATTGGGATTCCTGGTTGCTCTAAAGGATGAGCCTCAGTGTGTCACTGCAACAAGATGTGACCAGAGGGCTGCAGCACCTCTGCTGTGGAGACAGGCTGGGAGAGCTGGCATTGCTCAGCCTGGAGAAGAGGAGGCTCCAGGGACACCTCACTGTGGCCTTCCAGTCCCTTAAAGGGGTCATAAAGAAGAGGGAGATGGACTTTTTATAGATAGAGAGTGACAGGACATGGGGCAGTGGTTTAAAACTGAAAAAGGTCAGGTTTAGATTCGACATGAAGAATAAATTTTTTGCTGTGAGGGTGGTGAGGCCCTGGCACAGGGTGCCCAGAGCAGCTGTGGCTGCCCCTGGATCCCTGGAACTGCTCCAGACCAGGCTGGATGGGCCTTGGACCAACCTGGGGTAGTGGAAGGTGTCCCTGCCCATGGCAGGGGTTTGGAATTGGATGATCTTTAAAGGTCCCTTCCAACCCAAACCATTTTGTGATTCCACGATTCAGAGAAACAGCATTCCCTTTCCAGCAGGGCATTTGGTTCCTGTGTCCAGAATTATGCTGCAGCTTCTCACACAGATTCCAGCCTACAAAAGCAGTTTTCTGAATAAGATACATTTCCACTTCTCAGTCAGTCTCTGTGTGCAGCCTGATGCATCCATACCAGCTGAGCTGAGTCAGGAACCATTCCAGGTCCCAGGCAGACCTGCTGCTGGCTGGCTTAGTTCAGTTGGCACACACCCCACAGGATCTCCTAGGATGACCATCCCTACTTGAATTAACAGTTATTTAAGTAGGTCTCTTATCTCCCTTTTTTTCTTTTTATTTTTTTTATAAAAGGCATCAGTATCAGAGCAGGAAGTCTTGATGCTTTTGGGTGCTGGCAACACATTGCCTGGATACTGTTTGGTGACAGGTGAAGACAAGGAGTATTACAAACACATATTTCAACTTGGAGAAACATATATAGCACTGTGATAGGAGAAATGCAGGCTTTATGTCTTCAGCATGTGCTGAGTTGGTTACATTTTTCTGCTTGGTAGGGAAGGCAGATGTTGTCTTTTATAATTCAGTGGCTCGTGCAAGTCTGAGAGCAGCACAACAGAAGGAGCAGCTTCTGCTCTCCCCACTGTGCTGGCTTTGCTGAGCCCTGGGCAGAGGCAGCTGGACTCCCTTCAGCTTTACCTGTTCTTAAACTGCTCTCAATTCAGCTTTTTTAAGCACTACATAAAAGCTGGAAGGAGCCAGCTGTTAGTGTGGGGGGTGGGTAGGAGAGAAATCCCTGGGACATGAGTGTGTATGAGGTGAGTGATGAATAACTCACAGATTCTGACTGTCTGCCCCCAGACCTTTCTACAAAGCAGACAGAAGCTGTCATTCTCAGACAATAAACTTCTTTTTCTTTTTTTAATGCTGTGTAAATTTTTGGCACTGCTAATGAGAGGCAAGGCGCAGCTGTAAAGTTATGATGAGAACCAAAGTGGCCAATAAAGATGGGTATTTAGACAATTTGTGTCCACAGTCAACTTGTATTTTAAAAATTCTATTGCTTATTAGATTGTGAAAGGGCTTGACTTACAGGCAGTTTTCATGCTGGTGACCAGTGTTGTTACTAGGTACTTTATTTCTTGTTTTTCTACATGCTTGGGAGTAAACAGACCCTCGACTTCATGCACCAAAGAGAAGCCAGATTTGTCCAGCTCCACCTTCTCACAGTGATACAAAGGCTGCTTAAAATTAAATATAAATATAGGGTTCCCAAGCCCACAGGATTAATTTCTTAAGAATAGGAGCCCATGAAATTTTCAAATAATGCAACAGCATGGAGTAAATGTTATCTAGGATGTCTTCCAAATGAAGAACACTATGTAAATACTGGTAATGCTCCTCTTTGATAACATGCTGATTTTGAGAAATGCAGGCTGCCAAAGTAGCATTCTTGTTAAAAAATGGGGTAAGGACTGGTGAGTGAAGATTAAAGTTGTCATGCATGACCTGTTGCTCAGTGCTGAGGCTGCACATGGGGCTGTGTTTTGTAACTCTGTGGAATAACATTTCCTAACATAAAGCTGGAGTAAAACCCTCTTCATCTTCCGTGATTGGAACTGATTCTGTAAGTGAAGTACAGCAAATCCTCATCTCTGAAATACCACTTGCAAATGTGCTTTTGGTGACTGCCTTTGCAAGGAACAGTAGTAAATGATGGAGATGGGTTAAACTTTGTCTGTGGACTACTGTGCTCTGGTTTTTATCATAGTGCTGTCATTCAGGAGAGAAAAAAAACCCCTACACCTAGAAAAACTTAATTTAAATTTAGAACCTTTGTATGTCCTTTCATTCTGCTCTAATCTAAAACTTATGTTTTGCTTTTAAAGAAGGAAGAGCTGGTTTTAAGCACAGTTCTAAACAACCTAAGGGAAAGTTGTTGAGTGTGACACAAAATACGGAGCAGGTCTGTGAAATGCATTTTTTTCCCCCAGTGCTTTGGCTATAGGGAAGTAACTGTTTCTCTTTGTGTACAGCATGACTTTACCTTCCAGTTAACTCTTTCTTTTTTAATTTCATATAGGCATGTATTTTTCATACAAATTAATAAATCATCAACCAGATGTGAACAATGAAAATGTATTTCACCTTTTCTGGATGTGGTAGAATTATGTTTATATTTTGGCTCAAAATTAGCCAGTCAAGGTGGCTTAGACTTATGGGGTTATCTGCTGCTCTCCATCCATAACTCAAGTAGTTAAAGTAAAGTAATAATGTCAGGGTTGCATATCACGACCTTGTTTTAGGCACTGTGCATATTGCAGGAGTTAGTCAGAGCTGTGTTTGTTTAAAGACATTAAAACAGCTGCAGTGTCTGTCCTTGTCAGGCTGTTGTATCTTCAGGATAAATAAAAAACACGAAATTTGTTGCAAATTGCTTAATTTCTGACTTTATTTTTTTTTTAGTGTGTTTTTATTATCCTGAAACCATTAATTACAGATCTTGAGAAAATTGTTTAATTTACTTAACGGTCGCCACTGTGCTCTGTTACATAAATCAGAGTTATAAATGGGGAATATTTACTAGTTTGAGTTCAGTGGAAATGCACGAGTGACTTCTCAGAAGCGCTTGTTGCTTATTTCAGTAATTGGACCCACTCCTAGACCCAGCCAGGCAGGGAGATTACACAGGGAATGCTTGTTGCTGAAGATGAAGCTTCCTTCCTGATTAAAAAGCAAAAAAAAAAAAAAAGAGAAAGGGGGGAGCAGTTTCCTGTTGGAATCCTCACTTTGAGGGAACCTGGGCAGCCGTGCCTCCCCCTGCTCCAGCTGCCCTTTGTGTGCAGGAGCTCTCTGACAGACCATGTCCAAAACCCTTTTTATGGCAGCAATTGGGGTTTGTCTCTGCAGGCAGACCTGGGGTTTAAAGAGGTTTTTGCTCCTCTCTCATCTGCTTTTAATGCAGGACTACGAGTGCCAGTATCTCTGAGGTTTTAAGGCTTGATAAATAAAGGCTGTTCTGTTCCTGAGGTTCATCATTTTCTGGTAACGACCTAACAGAGGGACTCGACCCAAAATTTCAGCTGCACGTAGAAAATGTGGTCTGACCTCGATATATATGATGTGAAAAATGAATAACAGCAGCACTGCAGGCAAAGTCTTCTCTTGCTATAATGTGACAGCCCAGCCCTGCAGCGGAGGGTTCAAGAATTTGGCTGCACTTTTGGAAATCAGCCCTGTGGTTCTGCTGGGGAGATGTTTTAGCTCAGAGAGAGCACACAGCACACAATGGCTTTGTTGGCTCAGTGCTTATGGCAGGACACTGAAGTAAAACCTGTTTTTTCTACCTGCAGTACGTGGTGGTTTGGTTTTTTTGGCCTTTTTTTGAAGTGAAGCCATGCTCAAAGGCTGGAGAGCCACAGCAGCCAAAGGCTAGAACCACTTAAGGGGATGATTAGGGCCTCTGAATCTCTGATTCATTAATTCAGAGAGGGTTTTTTTCACTTTCTTAAAGGACAAATTCCCTCTGTCATTCCAGAGTCAGCCTGTTAAATGAGAGCCATACATTCAGAGTGGGTTTAGATCACATATTAGGGAAAAAAGTCTTCCCTGTAAGGGTGCTGAGACCCTGGCCCAGGGTGCTCAGAGAAGCTGTGGCTGCCCCATCCCTGGCAGTATCCCAGGCCAGGTTGGACACTGGGGCTTGGAGCAACCTGGGATGGTGGAAGGTGTCCCTGCCCATGGCAGGAGGTTGGAACAAGATGGTTTTTTTAGGTTTCTTCCACCCCAAACCATTCTGTGGTTTCATGATGTGTGGGACACTGATTTCACAAGGTATCCAGGACATCTCCATGTCCAAGACATCTCCATGTCCAGGTCCTTGCTTGGGTTTCCAGGTGTGGCTTCCTTGGTGCCATCCAAGCTCTCACACTCGTGTGGAGCTCCAGAGTACAGGGTCTGCCAGAGAGAATAGTCTGAAGTATATGAAAAGAAAGTTCAGATGTTTTCAGTCTGAGAGTGAAATTGCAGAAGGCCCTTAGAGGTCTGAGTTATTGTGCAATCTCTGTAAGTAATTTGTAATCAAAATACCTTTGCACATGTCACTTTCATATTTCCTGTAATAAAACAGCAAGAGCAATTAAGATTTTGGACCATAATCTTCTACAAGCTTCTAAAAACGAGTGGGCTGGGGATTTTTTGAGTTATGGCTGAAATAGGCAGTTTTTAAATTTTTGATTGCTTCAAAAAAGGTTTGGTAATAGCTATTTTAATAGATTTTTTAACTGTAGCCTGACAGAACTCTTATGTGGCAACATAATTGATCTGAAGTTTGCTTAAAAAAAAACCTAAGTAAGAAACCAGAAGTACTCTTCACAAAACTGGAGGACATCTGTACTCTAGTAACCCAGCATGTGACCTCTTGGGCTTTATGCATTTCAAATCAAAAGAATCAGTAAATATATTGCCATATGCATGCAAATATGTCTAATAACCCTCTGTGTATCTGTAATGTTGTTCTGCCACGGTTCAGAAAGTTGTCTGTGGTCTTGGCATTCCTCAGGAAACATTAGATTAATATAGCTGCCTTTGTCATAGATTTTTTTTTCTTGTTTAAGTAGGTGTGTGAAGGCTGGTGCTACATAAATGAATTACACGGAAGACTTTGGAGGAAGAAGGGGCTTGTAAACGAGACTGAAATTAATGAATATGAGAATTAGAAATCAAAACTTTATGTTTAGTCTGAGGAGAAACAATTCCTTAAACCCTAACCACATGGCTGTTTCTTGTTTGCATCAACTCTGGTTGACTGTTATTGTCTTCTGTTAATTCTCTGGGGCAGTGGCCTGACTTTGTTGAATGAGCCAATTGTTTTCCTTTGTGTTGCCCATGAAGTGAGTCCCCATCTGGTTTGTATCAGACTGTTTTCACAGCCAACAACTGCTGCCTTTTCTATATCCTGACACTTAAGGGCCCCATGCTATCAAAGCATTGCTGTGATAGCCTGTCTGGCTGGCCCATACAGCTGTGCCTTGCAGCTTGAAGCCATTACCCAAGTAATGGTAACTTAGAACTTGAACTGGCTCTTATTCCCATTGGTGTCGTGTGTACAGTGAACAGAATACATTTTTGTTGAACTCTGTGTTCTAGAAAAAAAAGAAAAATTTCTCGTTTGAGTTTATGCAATTGGCTCCTTTTCATTTTCCAGCAGCTTCCTGTATCTACAGGCAGTTTTGTGTAATTCTGAAATTAATGAACACAAGACAAACAGTATTTAGTTAAGGCACTGTTGTTATTACTTTTATGGTACATTAAAGCTCAATAAGGGAAAATTAAACAAGCAAATGATTCTTAATGAGGATTTTTCTTATCAGATTTAGAATAGGTTTCCAGGAAACTTTCTGTGCATGATAAATGTAGGTTGTGTGAATAAAGCTACACCTTGGATACTCCACTACTCCCTTTCCAAGTAGCTCTCTAAAAATGCAGAGCAATGCACAGTGAGTCTGCATTAACCTGTTTACTTCTCATCTGAAGGACTAGGGAATGATTGGAGAACTCTGTAAAGGTAGAGTTAAAACTACATTGCAGTTTGCATTGCAGAATTAGTGAGAGAGGCCCCAGGCATGATCCAGACCCTTTCCAGGCTTCCAGCAATGTAGGAGACAGTCCTGTTGCAAGAGATTTTGCAACACGTGTCTTCTCTGCCTCCAAGGTTTAAAAAAACCCCAATATTGCATTAAATAACAGTGACACTTAAATGTTGTGTTTAAAGAAAGATGATCTTTAAGCCTTTGTTCTCTCCTGCTCTTGTGTAGGCAGCATAATGCTCAGTGACAGAGTAATGATGAGGGAAAACATATTCCCCAACTTGGAGATGTATTGAATTTTAAGTATATTCTAGATTGAGTTCTTCCCTGATATTTAAGAGGCAGAAAGAAAGAAAATAATGGATAATGTTTCTTAAAATTCTGGTCTTATTGTAGCATGTGAGGGAAATTGCCAGAAAACAGATTGCTTTATCTGATACTTGCAGAGGAAGTGTTCCTGAACTTGGGAGTGTGTTGTGTGTGTATAATGTGAATGAATTTGCTTCAGGTAACATATTGGGAGCCATTAAATTCCATGAGGCACACGAGATAAGACTTCCTTTGCCATTGTGCTTTTCCTGCTGGCACACGCTGGGTGTCATCATGTCACATCAGGATTGTGCTGAGTAATTGAGTCTGTGCCATTGTCAGGTGCGTGGAGGGTTTGCAAAAACCACTTTCCTGAAGAGCTTTGTGTAATTGCTGTTCCTATAACAGCAATTCCTGAAGTCAGGTGTGTGCTCTCTAATGATGCACACAGCCAGGTGTCTGTGTCCTTTAGAGGACTTTTCCAGCCTCAGTGGTTGGAAATTCCAAGTTGTGTCCATCACCAGGCAGAGCCCACACTCTGCTCCCACAGACACAGGCTGGATTTCCATGCATGCTCCTCTGCAGTGCAGATCTCCCTGTATTTTGGCCAGGGATATTTAAACCCAGAGAACTGATAAATGATTTTCCCTCAGATGCCAGCAAGCTCTGTTAATCCTGCTCATGGCCTGTTGGTTTCTCTGGGTCTGGGCTGAATTTTGGTGGGTTTTTTGGGGTTTTATTTTGTTTTGGTTTTGTTTTGTTTCATTTTTTTATAAGGAGGAATGCTTATCTCTATTGCACAAAATATAGTCATTTTAGATTTTAACAAACTTTAAAATAGCACAAGATAAAATCATATATTTACTCCCAGACCTTTCCAAGTTTCTGGTCTCAGGCATTAGATTGTGAAGGCAGAGTGACTTGTCATCACACTGTGTGCTCACTTCAAGAGCAGGTCAAACAGGGTCTGGACACAGACAGGACCAGAGGAAATGGTCTCAGGTTGCGCCAAGGGAGGTTCAGATAGGATATTAAGAAAAATTTCTGCACTGAAAGGATGGTCAGACATTGGAGCAGGCTGCCCAGGGGAAGGTTGGAATCACCATCCCTGAAAAAGTTGAAAATACGTGTTGGATGTGGTACTTGGGAACATGGTTTAGGGATGAACATGGTGGGTTAATGGTTGGACTTGATGATATTAGAAGAGTTTTCTAACCTAAATGATTTTATGCTTCTATAACAGTGAGCTCCCAGATCTTCCAGTAAAGACACTTAATGTTTTCCTTGTTTGAACATGTGCTTACTTATTCAGTCCTCTTTCTGAGCTAACAGAAAAGTTTTTTGCCTCTCTAAGCTTCCTAGAAATGCTTATTCCTACCCATTTTCAAAGGTCATTGGTACCCACAAATGGTAAGATCTGTAGTGGCCACCCTCTGCAGCTAAACAAAAGGCTGGAAAAGATGTATTTTTAATAAGTTTACTTGTCCATGTACTAGAAATGTGCATGGAGATGTTCTGGAATTTATTAGACTGACCATTGGAAAATGCAAACTGTAGGGCTGGCTTTTGTTCTGTCTTGTTTTGTTTTGTTCCTGGGGAAAATGTTCATAATTTTCTTTTGAAAAGGTGTAATTACAAAAATTTTGGGTAATTGTGCTGTAGGTACAAGCATTTTTAATATGCCAGATCATGGTAATGGTAGTGCAGTAAAGGGAGTCTTGGCAAACTGTTTCCAGATGGGGAATCCCATGACTTTGTTAGTGAAAATCATCAAAACAAATCACAGGATCATGTGAATATTTGAGTATTCAGAGCAGAGAAATAAAGTATTCAGAGTAGAGAAATAAAGCCATTTTGCTTGTGGTCATCTAGAAAAACACTTTTTATTTGAAGTTCTTTATACCGAGTATACCTTATTTAATTTTTTATTATAATAATGAAATTAAGTGACTGCATTATATGTGAGGAGGGACTTGCAATGAGAAAATTCTGCCCTGCAGCACTGCTCTTCAGGCAGAAAGCTTTCTCTTTTCTTTCTGATACCCATTCCCTGACTTTCAGTCAAATCTGGGTGCAGATTGCAGCCATGGGATAAAACCTCTTGTCTGTTTGAGGGAGAGCTCATCGAGGTCTCTCACTGAATTTATTAGTGGCTAAAAGTACCTTGTGACTTCTTACAGGGGTTCACTGAAGCTTGTCCTCTGAGATTCCTCGGGATTTTTCTGGATATTTGGTATCTGGGGATCTGGCAGGGCTGGACAGTTTGGAATTGTCCAATTCCATCCCCCTGTCATGGGCAGGGACACCTTCCACCATCCAGCCTGGCCTTGGGCACTTCAAAGGATGGAGCATCCACAGCTTCACAGGGATACCCCACAGCTAATTTTAGCTGGGAACTGGGAAGATGTTAATTTTCAGATCATAATTGATGGTGAAACATCACTTGACTTTGGTCGCTCAACTTTAATTATGAATGTAAAAATATTTTTAAATTGTTTTTCAATAAAAGGAGGCCATGTAACTTCTAAGAATTAAAAAGATGCTTTGATTTTTATTTCTTTTCCTTGCCACTCCCCAAGAAGGCTGTGAATGCTGTTATGTCTGGCACTGTGGCACGATGCAGATAAGCTGCAGGCAGTATTGCTGCAATTAATATCATTAAGATACGAGGTCTCAGTGGAGCCAGTCCTACTGCTGGCTTTGCCCTGACTGACTCTGCATCCTAAGGGAATTCAGCAGAACTTTATCTTAGAATTAAGTGTGAATTCCCACGATTGATCATTCAAGCTCCTTTTTTTTTTTTTAACTTCTTTATTTTGTTTCAGATACAGGCATTAAAATGTCTTTTGGAGCCCCAAACATGAAGGTGTGAATAACAGAGCCAAATATATTATAGAAATATGCTTTTGAAATTACCTTCCTGTCCACTTGCTGGTTAGATTTTGAATAAAATTAGAAAAAAAAAAAAGGTATGTTGATATTTTCTTTAACTGAGTAAATATTAATTACACCATTAGATCTGCAGATTTTTAATTATCACTTCTCAGATTCTCCTGATTCCACCAGTTGTTTACCTAGGTTATCTCTTGTGGATTTAGGGATTACCCCTCCCCCTGGTCCTTGCACATTATACACCTTTTCCTGGTGGTTTTTCAAAGACTCTGGACCAGTAAGGAACCAACTCTTTCTCATTTTTTTATTTTGAAATAAAAGCTGCATGCCACAGAGCCTCATATGAGTTTTCCTCAGGAAAGTGGTTGCAGCCTAGAGAAAGCAGTGCTTAAATGTTAAACTATTTGTTCTGAGCCAATTGCACATCCAAAAATCACAGCCATCTGTATGGAAAAATCAAATTCACTTCTTCTTAGTATTAATAATTACTGTAGTTATTTGGAAATATCATTACATGTGTTTTGGAAGGGATTTGGTGGGAAACAGCAGCAAGAGATGTGGCCAGGGAGTGAATTTGTTAAGCAGTGAGAGGTTCTGCAGAGCAAACGATGCCAGATCTAAAGGAGCAGAGTAGATTTTAGGCACCAAAAGGAAATATTTATTTAGTAAACTCTGCAATCTCATTTCTAGATGTTTTTGGAGCTGCTTTCTGTCTGCCCTTCCTTGCTGGTCTCTGTGTTAGGATTTTGAAAAATCTGGTTCTAGTTTATTTAATGTATTTCTAGTTTTTGTTCTGTTTGGTGTTGCTGTTGGTGGGAGTATAGAGTGTTTTGGAAAAACCACTGAACCTTGAACTCCAGCTTGAGAGGAGGAGAAAACCATTTTCAAATATTCTGCTTTGAAATATTTGTTAGCTGCTGAGCCTGGCCCCACCCTCCTTTACTGGCTGGGGAATCTGCATTTATTTTCTTTTTGGAAATATTTACAGCTGGGCTATACATTGGGGTTACACAAACAAACAGCAAAGGCACAGTGTGTGTATACACGTGTTTATTTTCTGTGTGCTTGTGTGCAGGGTTTTTGTAAGTACATGACACCAAGGGGAAGGTGGAATTTGCCAAGTTTAGGTCAGAACTTGAACTGAACTCATATTATATAGTTTTCTGTCTCCACTGGTGTCTGTGGCCCACTTATGGAAGTTTATGAGTTGGCTGCAGCCTTTGAGAATGAAACCATGTTTTTTCAGCTCCAGCAGTAGACTCGTGCTTTTAAATCCAGACATTTTTGGCTCAAGTCCCCCAGATGTCTGTCCATTTCTGTAAAGCAGCTCAAGTGTTTTAATTGTAAATGTACCCGTTTCATGTAACTCAGCCCTAGAAATTTGGCCTTGTTTTGCCTGGAGTCTTTTCTGTTTGTCATGAAACAGCTAAGCTGGGGCAGTCTGGGTTGGGGTTAAAAAAGAGAACTGCAACATTTGCAGGACATCTTGTTCTTGTTTTCTGTGCTTCTGTCCCAGTGAGGGCAGAGCTCTCACCTGCAGCCAGGTAAATATTTGGCAAAGCATTCACACAACAACAAGGGAGCCCCTGCCCAAAAAGCACATTTTGGCAGAGCTGAGAAAGGCCAGCTTCTCCACAATAACCTAAACAAGCCCATGGATTCAAGGTGACAAGAGCAAGAAAAGCTCTGGAGGAGGAACTCTCATTTCTGATAAATGGAGAATAATTTGCCCCAAAATTTGAATTATTTTAGTACCTGTTGATGCTCCTGCTTATTCCTGAAAAGATTGTATTCATTTAGTTCTATAACCTGCCCACTTTCAACTTTATAAGCCATTGAATCCAGAAACATTCAATAGCCAGTATGCACAATACAGCTAAATATCATTATAATTAGTAGCATGATTGACATTGCAGTGTAATTTCTTTTTTCAGCTCAGCCTTCAGAATTAGTTACATCAAAATATGGATGTTTCTTATCAGTATGTGTTATCCCAGCAAGCCTGGAATAATTTTGATTTTGCCAAAAATGCCACTTTGTTGGGTTGCTGTGCTTGGTAACTCACCACACATGAAAGTGAGTGAATTTCAGTGTGGTACCACACAAACCCATGGGGACATGGCCAGGACACATTTTGGCCCAAAATGGACCTCACAGGTTTGCTTGAAGGTAAAAGGAGGAGAGGCTGGGAGGAGAAAAGAGAGGAACAGATAAGAGAGGCTGACAGGCTGAGGGCTGGGGATGTTCAGCCTGGAAAAGATTCCAGAGAGACCTTAAAGGTTCAGCCAGTGTCTGAAGGGGCTCCAGGAGAGCTAGAGAGGGACTTTGGACAAGGGATGGAGTGACAGGACAGGGGACAATGGCTTCAAACTGACAGAGGGCAGGGTTAGGTGAGATCTTAGAAAAATATTCTTCCCTGTGAGGGTGGTGAGGCCCTGGCACAGGGTACCCAGAGAAGCTGTGGCTGCCCCATCCATGCAAATGTTCCAGGACAGCTGAATGGAGCTTGGAGCAACCTGGGATGGTGGAAAGTTCCCTCCCCATGGCAGGGGCTTGGAATGAGATGGTCTTGAAGGTCCCTTCCAACCCAAACCATTCTGTGATCAGTAAAATGTTCCTACTGCCAGTGGTTCTGTTACCTTTGAGCCTGTAGACATTAATTCTTCTACTGTGCTTTAGCCATTAGTGTAAAGAATTTCTGACAACTCTCTTTCCCTTCTAATGGTCTTTGTAACTGTATGCCAGATGTAAACCTTTTTATGTAGGGAAAAAGCAAGATGGGGGAATGACAGAAAAAAAAGGCAACTTGAATGAAGATTTTAAGATGCTGAGTTAGATCTGCAGGTGCTGTGCTATCCCAGTGCTCAGAGCACTTGAGCTAATGCCATCTGGAGGAAGTTATTTGTTGGGACAGGACAGTGTTTGAAACTTTGAAGTCAGGAATAAACAAAGAAAAAGCAGCTGGAATCTGGCAGAAGAAGAAACAAGCCATTCCTATCAGCCTCTGGTATTAAAGGAATGAGACCATTGCACTGGAGTTGTTTTTACAATCTTGGGAGTTTATTCTTGCTCTTGAAGAGAGCTGCTTCAGTTGGGGAAGAGAGGGAGGATTGTTTTGAAATTTTAGGAAGCAACAGGTAGGTAATTACAGTAATTATGGTTCTGGTTTTATACTGAAAAATAACCTGGGTCCTGATCCTTCACACCCTACCTATTTATTGTCTTGATGGAGAGAGATGATTTACAAGGGCATGGACTGACAGGGCAAGGGGGAATGGCTTCAAAATGCAAGAGAGTAGGTTTAGATTAGATACTGGAAAAAAATTCTGGACTGTGAGGGTGGTGGGACATTGGCACAGAGTGCCCAGAGGAGCTGTGGCTGCTCCATCCCTGGCAGTGTTCCAGGCCAGGTTGGATTGGGCTTGGAAGAAGCTGGGGTAGTGGAAGGTGTCCCTGCCCTTGGCAGGGTTTGGAACTGGGTGATCTTTAAGGTCCCTTCCAACCCAAACCATTTTGTGATTCCATGATCACAATTTCACTTACAAGATATGGCTCTCTTTCATCCCCAGATAGATTTAAAATAGTTTTATTTCATATATGGACACCCAGTCAGAGGAGTTAAAGCACATGGTTTTCATTTGGCTTAAAAGTCAGACTTGTTTAGTCTTTTTATTTTGCCAAATAGAAAAATTCAAAAAGAAAGATTTTAAACATTTTTCTTTGTTCTTTCTGTTGCTATATGGTGTAAGTAACCAAACCTCCCTTTAGTGTGGTTAATTCCTTTTTCCTTTGGCACACATTCATGACACCCTTTGTATATGGCATATTCTGAGTGTGACAGTACCTCTTAGAGAAAAACTCCCTTCACAGGTCACTGGATGGTTGACACACCATTAATTTTTATGCTTCTGTTAAACAAAGGTCTGGAAATTAAGGACTGTACATGAATTTGTTACAGAGTGCCAAGAACAGGAAAAATCTCTGATCTGAAATGTGACCTTTTCCATCAGCAGGTCACCAAGATGTTTTCAGTCACTGATGAGTTTCTTCCAGCCAAGGACTCTCTTACCAAGAGTGTCAGTTTTCACAGTTCATAGGAATTTATTCTATTAGATGGTGACCATGAATTTGGAAAACTGGAGGTCACCTAAGGTCACATGCTCCATTTATTGGATTTTAACAAGAAAAATTTTTATAAATACACCTAACTACATGATTACAAAATTGTACTGAGTACTCCCAGAGCCTCTAAAAAAAAGGGGGGGAAAGCCATGAAGATTACCTGCCTGCTTGCCCTTTTGTGCTTTCTAAAGGAAAAAAAAAATAATTTCCATTTTTATGGTGTATCAAAAGATTTTAACCATTCTGGTAAGGAACTCAGTGTTGAAGAGGAAACCATCTTAATATTGGTTATGAGCTGCTCTCTGATGAGGGGAAGACATAAAATGGAATATCACATTATTAAAGAAGGAGCAGACCAGGGGCTATACAAGGATTTAAACCAGTCTGCCTCTATTTTTGTCTTTATTCCCAAACCCCTCCCTGGATGTGTATATAAAGTGTTTTATGCACTGGGTGTGCACGAGGTTACACTCAGCAAAAGGTAATAATGGTACAACACATGTGAGAGTAACTTGGTAGTTGTATTTTTGGGGCCAATGCAGAGTTTCAGGACTAGCAGCTTTCTATCCTGGGAAGTTACAGTCACGGAGCAGAATCTCCCATTTAGCTGAAATATGATATCCACAGTTTTTTCACAGTTAAAATGCTGAAAATCCATGTTCTGTATTTTCTGTGTGAATTTAACAAAGTCAGAGACTTCAGATTTCTGCCTTTAAAAAAGGGCAGTAGTGTTGACTTTGGGTATTTTTAAGTTAAAGATATTTTGATAGCTCAGGAAATCTTCTGTTGAGCAAGTAGATGGAATTACTATTTTTATTTTTTCTGTCTTTTAGCACTTTATAAGTATTGTAAAATTGGTCTGTAGTATATCTGTAAAATATATTAGAGTGTGTGTTAGAGGAATGCAGACTAATATGATACTTTCTTTTAGCACTCCCAGAATCAAAGACTTGAGAAGTTCCGACAGAGCCTTGGGATAAGGGAATATTACTTTCTTTTTTCCTTTCATTTTTTCTTTTTTTCTTTTTTTTCCTTTTTTTAACAAACCTGAAAACAGCTGTTGAAACAATGACATCATGGAATGTGATATGACTGTGGAAATTATTAAGAAAGTCAAGCTTTGAAAGCATCAAACTACATCTAGGGTTGGAGAGGGGTTTAGTGGAGGATGATTTGCCAGGTTTCCTTGGGCATTGCACAGTCACATCCTCACTGTGTCATTTCCATGTCTGACCAAACAAACCCTTGGCTTTTCTTCTCAGCAGCCTTTTTGTATCACACAAACACACCTACAGACTGGAATCCCAAAATCCCAGAATGTTTTGGGTTGGAAGGGACTTTAAAGCTCATCTCATTCCAACCCCCCTGCCATGGGCAGGGCACCTTCCACTGTCCCAGGGTACCCCAAGCCCTATCCAAGCTGGCCTTGGACACTTCCAGGGATCCAGGGGCAGCCACAGCTTCTCTGGGCACCCTGTGCCAGGGCCTCACACCCTCATCACCTCACCACCCTTCTTCCCAATATCCCATCTAACTCTGCTCTTTTGTTAGTTTAAAGCCACTCCCCCTTGTTCCATCACTCCATGCCCTTGTGGAAAATCCCTTTCCAGCTCTCTTCCACTTAGCTACTGGAAGGCTGCTCTAAGATCTCCCCATATCTTTTTCCTCTCCGGGTGATGTGCTGATTCCCTTGGGACACAAAAAATGCTCTTGAGCTCCTGCTGCCTTCCTGAACAGCAAGAGGCTGTGCTGGCACAGGTCACTGCCTGTCCTGCCTTTACTGTCTTGGGTCTCACTCCTGTTTGATTTCCCAGGCTGTTGGCTGCTGTTCTAGCAGGAAAATCACCAATGGAATTTTATTTTAGCAGTGGGGTTTTGTTTTAATTAGCCATTCGAAGCGTGCTTTGCTGCCAGTCAGATGAATGCAGATGACTGCTTCAGTGACATAGTAGATAATTAACTGGGCTGAAAGAAAGCCTGACTTTTTTGTTTTATTGGGAAAATAGTGTTTTAATTACCTAGTCTATCACAGAGGAAGGGAGAATTGTTACAGCTTATTGGAATAAGAACAAGCTCTAAGACTTTGCTGTTGTACATGGACTCAGATATGTTTCTTTTGCTTGTAGCTGCTGCACTTAAATGCCCCCAGGACAACTGAAATCTCAAAATGCTTTTTGTAGTTGAGTGCCAGTGCCATTTCTCCTGAGTTCCTTCATTGTCTATACCCTGATCCGTGACTTCCTCTCCTTGCTCCATGAATTGATTCATCTGGTCTCCTTCCTTTGGCTAAATACATTAATTTTTGCCCATGGCTTTTCTATGGATCCCATTCCAATGCTGTGGAAAACACCAGAAACACCAGTACATGTATTTGAAATTATTCTGGGCCTGCTGAAGATTATAGATCCATGTGTGGGTGTGGTGTAGCTGTATGTAAATACAGCCCAGTGTATCTATAGAACTCAAGTCCTTCCAGTACTTAAAGGGCATCCAAAAACCTGGAAAGGGACTTTATACAAGGGCAGGGACTGACAGGACAAAGGGGAATGGCTTGAAACTAACAGAGAGTAAGGTTAAATTGGAGATTAGGAAGAAATTCTTCCCTATGAGGATAGTGAGGCCCTGGCACAGTGAAACTGGGGCTGCCCCATCCCTGGAAGTGTTTCCAGCCAGGCTGGATGGGGCTTGGAGCAACCTGGGATAGTGGAAGGTGTCCCTGCCATGGCAAGGGCTTGGAATGAGATGGTGTTGAAGGTCCCTTCCAACCCAAACCCTTCTGTGATTCTGTATGTGCAGAAATTCATCCCTTTGTTGCCGGGTAAGGAGAGTTCTGCTGGCTAAAGCAGCACCCTCTGAAGTGCCTCAGAACTGTGGGCAGCAGGGGTGTCTGTACCTGCATTTCCATGGAAAATGGAAAAATGGAGATGATTTCAGAGTTCAGTCATTTGTCACAGACAGCAAATAATTACTTCAGTTTTCCTTATTACTTTTTCTCTTTTTCTTTCTTTCTTTTTTTTTTTTTTTTTAGGAGAGGATGGTGCCCCTCATCTGAATCCACATCTTTCTGCAGCAGGGGTGTCAGTGCAGCTGCCTGCCACGAGCACAGATAATGAAACACAGAGTCTGAGCAGTGCACGTGGAGAGTCAGATTCTTCAGGGACAGACACATTTTAAAGCTTAGGGCTGTTTATGGCAGTCTCTGTCTGAAGATGTTGTCACTGGTACGTTTGTCTGTCTAGTGTGATAGTCTGGCTGTTCCATCAAAATAACAGTCTTTCAGTACTGTTTATTTTCTACTATTTTTTCTTACAATTTTGTTATTATTTTAAATGATTTTGTCTGTGAATATATCAATTATTTTTGAGCAAATAAAATTTTTTTTTCCAGAATTGTCGTGAGTTGAAATCAATAAAGACCTTTTAAATATTTATTATTATAAGAGAATGTGGAAGTGGTTGGTATTAAAATCCACTGCAGAAGTGTGTCTCACTTATGAAAAACCTCTTGGCTCAGTATCACATCAGTACTGTGAAAATCTTGAGCCAAAGGGAAATGCATTTGGAGTCAAAGTCTGCAAGAGAAATTTCTCTTTCTAGGTATCATCAGAGGTTGTTCATCCTTAGAAGATCACTATGAACAAGCCAGTAATTCAAAACTGTGTGTGAAAAAGACCTCTAGAATTTGTATTGTTATTATGAAGAATTAATTTCTTTAGACTTAAAAGAATTTCTCAGCATTTCATGTTTGTTTCCTTAAAGATTTTTTCCACATCTTGAAGCATGTGAATGAGAGACTGTGTAAGTAAGGCTATTTCTTTACACTTCTAATGTAACTTTTTTTCCTTTCTCATGAGATAGAATTAATTCCTTCAGTCTCAGCCCTTCAGAATCCTGACAATCTCAGCTGGGAATGCCACAGTAATGGTTAACAGCAAGAGTGTATGGACACAGTGCCACTCTCCCAGAGCCTGCTCCACCTTTGTGGAGCCTCTGCCAGGACAAGGTGGTTAATCCAGCAGGAAGGTGGGACCACCTGTCCCAAACAGCATCCAAGCAAAATGAAAAACAGGAATTCAGATATGTTCCAGTAGAAAAACTGGGAAAGAAGCTGGTTCCTAAGCAAGGCAAACAAAGCTTTTGCTCTGTTCCTCATCACTTATGAGAGGCATTTGTTTATTGCAGATACTCATAACTATGAGCAGTTCCCATTACTCTTATTTTCTGGAGGCTGCACTGATTTCGTCTCTCCTTAACAGAGAAATATTAGAAGTTCCTTTTGGCTTTATGTTGATCTCATTGACCACAAGGTTCAGTTAATTTGCTGCAGCATCTGCAAGGGTAAATGGAAAAAGAGAGAGAGCTTCAGCCTCCAAGGTGAGTGATATCCCCAGGATTCAGCTTTCAAGGGTGTCCCTTAAGCACCTTGCAGAGTTGTGCCTGTCTGTTGTGACAGACACATAAATAGCAGATTTGGGTGGGGGTAAAAGAGTGTCAGGCTTTGTGCAAAATGCATCAGCACTTAAAAAGGAAAAGCACAAGTGAGAATTACAGAACCATGGAATGGTTTAGGTTGGAAGGAACCTTAAAGACCATCCAGTTCCAACCCCTGCCATGGCAGGGACACCTTCCACTCTCCCAGGGTGCTCCAAGCCCATCCAACCTGGCTTTGGACACTTCCCAGGGATCCAGGGGAAGGCACAGATTCTCTGAGCACCCTGTGCCAGGTCCTCACCACTCTCACAATCCAGAATTTGTTCCTAAGATGCAGTCTATGGGATGGCATCTCTGGGAGCTGGCTTCCAGCACGTGATGCCACAACCCCTGGCAGCAGCAGGGAGCTGCTTCTCAACGTCCTGGTGCTGTGATGAGGATCTGCACAGTGCTGCTCATTGCTGCTCTCTGTGGAACTGCACTTTAAATCCCACTATTGACCCAATCAATGCTTTCTGTAAACAACAGCTTCTCTGGGGAGGATGGAGACGTTCTTCTACTCTGCAGTAAAAGTTGCTACGACAAGTGATTGCACTAAAACAAGTGAGAGGATAAGGAAATGCAGTGGAGAGGGCAAGAGCTTCTTAAACTTAAAGCTTTCCTACAAGAGCAATCCTTCCTGGAGCTGTGTTCCAAGGGCTCTGTCAGTCTCCTGTAGGGCTGAGGGTGCTGATGTATAATTTAGGTCCCCTTTGTTGCAGTGTAAAGAGCAGTTGAGCTGTTCCTGTGCCCAGGGCTGCAAGGCTGGGTCAGGACTGTGCTTTGCCAAACAAAGTGCAGTAATTGAATTGAGAACATGCAGAGAGCTGACAGATGAGGGATGGGGATGGGATGGGAGGCAGCAGATGGATACACAGGCAAGGAGACTGTTTAGGAAAGGATGAGGCAGCCCAACCAGTGGGAGAGGCCATCAACTCATAATCCCAGGAAAATTACTGCATGGGGTTTTATTGTCAGCAATGCTGAGCATCTCACATTTTGTTCCAATTATCTTCTCTTGCAATTAATCAAAGGTGTTGTCATTGTCATTGACAGAATTGTGGAAAAATTTTGAGGAAAATATGTCAGGAAATGCCCAGTGAATACCACTTTCAGTCAGTTTTTTAAAATTCCCCACAGGGCTGTGTTCTCTCCCAGCTTGTCATGACTGACTGATCTTTTTGGAAGCTTCTGGGTTCCTGGCACTGAGCTTCAAAGATGTGCTGCTGGTGGGGATTACACCATGGATGGCAGTGGGATCTGCTAATCCTTCATCCCCACTGCAACCTCTGCTGTTCCTATTCAAAGAGCATTTGGGAGAGGTGAAAAAAGTGCAAACTCTTGGCTTTTCCTTCCTCCAGGCTTCCCCAAAACAACATGTCCTGCCACATAAACATAAGGGAACCTCTGTAAATCTGGCACTCCATGCATGGATCATATTACAATTCTTTGTATTCCTAGGAGAAGCCAGGGGGAGAAGGGAGGGCTGCTTTAGTTTTTATCTGAGTCTCCATTTTGACTTTGAAATGGGAAAAAAAAAAAAAAACCAAAACCATAAACATATCTTCTAGAAATTTATCTGTTTCTTACTTTTGGATTCAGTCTTGTATTTCAGGTTCCTGTAAGTAGTTTTCCGGAGTTGGAAATGGTAAGCACATGTTCTGTGAGCACAGCCAAGCCTTGATAAGGAATTTTTCTGTCTGCATCTCCAAGTTCCATTTTGTTTCTACAGCTTTTATGATTGAAAATGCACATTTCTCATGGGCACTCACGGAACTGAAACAGCGTGATTTGCAAGCTTGCTAAATGGATTTCTTCCAAGCCAGTCATTGGGGTGTCTCCATTTTGACTTTGAAATGGGGAAAAAAAACCAAAACCATAAACATATCTTCTAGAAATTTATCTGTTTCTTACTTTTGGATTCAGTCTTGTATTTCAGGTTCCTGTAAGTAGTTTTCCGGAGTTGGAAATGGTAAGCACATGTTCTGTGAGCACAGCCAAGCCTTGATAAGGAATTTTTCTGTCTGCATCTCCAAGTTCCATTTTGTTTCTACAGCTTTTATGATTGAAAATGCACATTTCTCATGGGCACTCACGGAACTGAAACAGCGTGATTTGCAAGCTTGCTAAATGGATTTCTTCCAAGCCAGTCATTGGGGTATGTCATCAAAGCTTTAACAGCATCAAATAGAATTCCATCCAGGAAAAGTATTAAAAAACCACCTCTGTACAGCTCTATTTTTCAGTTAAATCTCAGCAGCAGAGAGGTGAGGGGGTAGGAAGGGTGTTATTGGATTTCAGGGTTGTAGCGTGGAAACCAAACCCCTGGCTTTATATTTTGGTTTGAATTAATTCCTGGTGAAGTTTGCTCGTGTCTTAAATTGGGAAAGCTCTGGAACGAGGCTGTTTGTTCATGGATTGGACTGGCAGTGCTAGGAAAGCACGAAACTGAAATGTCAGAAGCTTTTATATTTGCAGAGAATCTTTTTCTGACTTTGATGAGGAAAATCTGGCATTTTGGAAGTGAGGTGCTCGAGAATCCATGGCTTTTTTCCCCTTTTTCTCCCCTTCCTGAAGATAAATGAGAGCTGCTGTATAGTGAGAGTGGTAGGACATGAGATTCCCTGGCATAGGGGGAGATCCCAGCTCCCAGGCCAGCCCTGGCTCTGGGGCAGGACTCCAGCTGGTGTCACCCTTCCCTGCTCAGCTCATCTGGGTTTTCAATATCAGAAGCAGAAAATGTCATGAGCACACTTCCATCTTATCTGAATTGTGGGAAACTGGATAAAAGTGAAGTTTTTGTTACTCCTGTTCATGGCTCAGAGATGGAAGTTGTCAAAATTAGCTGCTAAAAACATGAGCTGACCTTCCCAGGTGCTTTCTGATTTGCTGCAGGATAAGATTTCTGTCCTGATGGAGGAAAGATGTGTGTGCCAACCTCCTCCCAGTGGATTAAGCACTCAGATGTGTAAAATGACACATTTGCAAAAATTCTGTTGGATTCCAGTCTGAAATGCAGCCACAGAAGAGCTGGAACCCTGCAACTGTTTAACAGCTCACTGTGAACACCTGGCACGAGCACTGGGGGCAGGATTGCATCCTTTGGGATTGTTACAACATGGGAAATCCATCCTTCCCAGAGGTGTCCCAGTGGTGTTTTGTGTGTGGAACTGAAAGCTTCTGTATAAGCACTGAGAGATTTGCCTGCCTGGCAGGACTGTTCCTATGGAGATCTCTTTTTTATTCCCCTTTTTCTGCTGCACTCCTGATTTAGACGCATATCTTTCATAAGTTACCTCAAAATATTCATTTTTTGATTGTGTGTTGATGCCTCCCCCAGCCCTCCAGGACTTGGATGGGATTTTGGTTTTTTGCTCTTGTGAGTGTGGCCGGATCCCTTATCCAAATCTCAATGTTGTGGCTTCCTTGAGCCCGGTCAGGGAGCTGCAACAAAAGATTTTTCCAGAAATCCCAAATAAAATTATGGAAATCTCAGTGTGGTGGTGTGGCCAGCTGAGCAGAGGCCAGAATAAGGCCTGGGCTTTGTTCCTGTGATGGCAACAACACAAACCCACAGTCCGCTATCCATGTCTGCAGCTTTTGTTGTATTTTGGGTAGAAGGGGAGGCCTGGTTTTGTCTTTTGCTCTCGTTCTCTGCCTTGAGAGATGAGTACAGAAAGGGGATTCTTATAGTTCAGGGGTTATTTTGTTCTTTATACATTACTTCATATTTAGATTAAAATAGAGAAAGGAGAGAAAAGTCAAGAAGTGGAATCAGAAGCCTGTGAGGTGCCTTGATCATGGGGGAGGTAATTCTCATATATTTCCTGTGCAAAAAAGGGCCATTTTGGGAAGAGGTGCTTTTTCACCCCCTCTGCAGGGTTTACTTGGGGCAGAGAATTATTGTCCTTCTGGTCAGACTTCATCCCAAAGGCCCCAGGCTGCCAGGCTGGCAGATCCTGCACCAAAGTTGTTGAGGACCTTGAAGGGGGATGTGAAGCCCCTGAAATTTCTTGACCTAAAAGCCAGTGGGGCTCTTGCCCCTGGAAAGGCTTCTGCAGATCTAGGGCAGCTCCCAAAAAAACAGTTGAGAAGAAGAGATACAAAAAACACTCACATGAAGAGCTCAGCAGGTGCTGGGCAAAGAACTTTACTAAAACCCAAAAAAACCTGAAACCAGCTGGGAAGCAGCAATCCTGCTACTCTGCTGATGAGCTGGAAGCCCAACCAGCTTCCAGGAGGGAGGTTTGGGAGGAAGGCAGTGAACTCCCAGCAGTGCCAGTCTTCATCCTGCCTGCCCTGGGCAGCTTGGACTCTTCAGACACTCTCAGCTCTGTTCTCTCCTGGCAGGGGTGCCCAGCCCTGCAAATTAAGGTTGCTAACACTTCCTATTGCCTTGACCTGGCTGCAGGCAGGGATGCAGTGGGGTCTTCTAGTGGTCTCAGCACTCCAATTTGTTACTGGCAGATGAAAAGTCCCCCCTGGTCGGTGCCTGTTCCTTGAAGCAGGTGCAGTTGTGCTTCCCTGCAGCCTGTTATCACCCAGAGAGCTGAGTGTTTGATCACCATGGAAAAGTCTTGCCACTGAAATGAGGACTTAGAGCTTATTTTTAATGGGTTCTGGGAGCTGCTTCTTGCAGTGATGGGGGATTTGGCTGGGTGAGTGGCATCCTGTCATTTTTTTTCCCTCCCTTCCTTTATTCCTGACAGTCTGGGAAATCTCTGCTCCAGTGCAAAGTGCCCTTGGCCAAGGGCATTCAGCATCCTGCATGTCACACAAACACCAGAATCACATCCTCCCTCTTCATCAGCACCTCTGGCACAGCAGCAGGCACACTGTGACACCCAGGAACTGCTTCAGGAGCACCCAGGGCTGCTCATGCCTGGTGTTTAAAGCAGCTTTCCAGCAGCACCGTGCCAGCTGCTGGACACTCAGGGATTCCTCTGGCCCTTAAGCTCTGCAGCTCAAGGCTGAGGGGGATTTCCTGTGCTGGGCTGCTGAGATGTTGCCTCTTGATTTTGAGTTAAAGAATTCAAAGGGACCTTAAAGACCATCCATTTCCAATCTAGGGACACCTTCCACTAGCCCAGGTTGCTGCCAGCCCCATCCAGCCTGGCCTTTGGCTTTGTTTTGTTTCCCCAGAACAATTAACTAAACTCATCTTTGCCATAAGTGTTTTCTTTTAAAAGCAGTTGCATTCTTGTCTCCTCAGACTGTGGTAAGGATGTTTTCCAGGCTGTGAAATGCCAGTGTAGGTTCTTTATATGGACAATAGTGGCTGATTTCTGCAAGTCCTGCTAAATCCAGGAGGCTCCAAAGGGTTGAGATGGGGAGCATACCACGAAGAGGCATTCTTATGGAAAATAAAAAGAGCAGGAGTGTGAGTCAGAGGGTGACAGGTTCTGCTTTCATGCTTGTAGCAACTGTTCTGCATCTTCTCCTTGTACTGTTTGACAGGTAAAGCTCTTTGAGAGAGTAAATCCTTGTTTTTCTCTGCACTGGGCCAGTAAATAACAGCAAAGAACTGTTCATCCCTGCCTACCCTGAACTACTTGTGTTCTTATCTTAATTGCTTCGTTCTCACAACCCACACTCAATCTTCTCAGAAAATCAGAGCCTTGAACTTCATTCCAGGATCTTGAGGAAATCTCACCTCTCCCTGCCATTTCCCAGCCCCTCTCATCTAGGAGAACAAACCCCATCTCTCCCCGCTTGATGTACTCCGAATTTCCTGGGGGATTATCTAAACAGAGCCCACGTGATCCGTCTCTCTCAAGCCCTCTACAAATGGGAAGGCATAAATCACAGGGCCCTACAAATAAACACAACTGGCAAGATGTTATTTTCCCCTGTCTGAAGTACCACCAGCTCTTTCATCTGCCGCCTCCTGGAAACGTGTCTGTTCAGAGAAAGTACAACCCTTCCCATGTACACACAGTGTTTTTCTGCCACTTCTCCTCACAAGCTGTAATGGGAACCCTGCACCAGAAACACTCAAAGAAATGCAGCCAAGTGAATACCTCTTACTGTTTTCACTTCTCTTCAGCTTGGCTCTGAAAGCTGAAAGCATTCCTGTTTGTGAGGAAAGGAATGGTTGGCTAAGAAAGGGAAAATCCTGACCGTGAAATCCCGCTGCAGCTTAATTTGCAGACTTGTGACTTTTGGTGTTATAGTTGGGGGGTGTTGGGCATCATTAATTCTGAAAATATTCTTTGTAAGATGAAGAAAGGGTAAGTTCTTGCCGTAACGAAAACAACTCGGAGCTGAACACTTAAAAATGCTACAAAAACTGGAGATGTTTTTACAGTTAAGCCTCGTCTGGAGTTCATTTAAAATAATCATGTTTACATGGAGGTGAATTAGTGAGCTGAGCTCTGCCAGTGCCTCACCAGAGTCAGAAGTACCCAGCCAAGAATTATAACCCTGGTAATTCAGTTCCTGCCTGCTGCACCCCCAGCCATGTGCAAGAACCCAGAGGCAGAAAGGCCAGTCTGGGGGGGTGGTGGCACCCAAATTCACTTTAATCAGTGATGAATGTTGTAGAAATATTCCTTGGGGAATAAGTGCTGGATCCATGCTGTGCCTTTCAGTGCAGAACCACTGTTTTTCTGCGTGTAACAGGTAAGTCCAGACAGGGGTCCTGCTGCTGTGACTCTGCTGAGAGTGGGATTCTGTTTGGTGGGCAGTGAAGGTGTCCACACCTCTGCTACCCCTCTGCACCTCCTAATGGATTTTGGAACAGGCAGTCCAGGATGTGAGCCACCTCTGCTCTTGGAGACTCCTCCTTTGGGGTAAGGTGGATTTTTCTGTTCATTCCCCACATCCCTGGATGGTTGAGATCAGGGTTGGTAGAGATAAGCCCACCCCAATGGTCATTTTCCACTAGGACCATTGTTCTGAGAGCCTCTACGTGAGCAAACCTCATCTTCCAACCTTTCTTTGAGGAGTGTTGGCTGCCAAATCTGTATTTGAAATTAGCAGTGGCCCAGAGGGCTCCATGCAAGAATTACTGCTCCACTCTAGTCCTTAGTTCAGCTACTCCTTGCTTGAGAGTAAAATACACTTATGAAATGAGTTTTGCATCTGATACACATAAATAATACCAGGGAATGGCTCTGGCATGTTTGGGCTGTGTGATCCTTGCAGGAGCCTGAGAAAGCATTTCTCTCCCTAAACTTGTGAGTGACAGGATGCCTTCCCAGAGAAGGTCTGTGAGCAATCGCAGAGAGCAAAAGCTGTTTGGTTTTGCTTTGATGATCAAAAATGCAGTTGCCTTGAGTGTCAGCTGATATGAGAAAGAGCTTTATTTCAGGCAGCCTCTGCTGTTTTCAGTTAATTGAAGCTCGTGGTTGTAGCAGTGCCTCTCCTGACCCTTGTCTGGTCTCCTATCTCTGCCTGCCGCTAGTGAGCTGTCACCGGAGATGCTCTTCCTGCCTGGGCTCTCAGCCTGCTCCTGGAGATGCTCTTCCTGCTCAGCCTGGTCCTGGCAGACTGGACCTGTCCTTGCCAGGCTGTGTGTCAGCAGGGACACGTGGCCTGGCAGCTGCTCCATGCTGGAAGCTCGGTTGCTGTCGTTTTCCTTGTTACTGCACCCTGTGCTGTCCAGGAAATGTCAGCCATGGGCTGCCAGCTCGGGCTTGGCTCATCCCCCTCATCCCTCTGAAGGGAAAGGGAGACATAGGGAATCATGGAATGGGTTGGGTTGGAAGGAACCTTAAAGATCATCTCATTCCAACCCCCTGCCAGGGGCAGGGACACATTCCACTAGACCAGGTTGCTCCAAGGGAAAAAAAGAAGTTGACCAGGAGCAGGTCACAAAGGTACACAAGGTTACAAATGGCACTGGAAGGTGCCAAGCAGGTAGGGACAAGCAGGGGGTGTGTGTTGGTGGCAGATGGGCTCTGTGCTGGGTGCTCACTCCTTTGGGTCTGGGTCTCTATGACCATGAGATCTCTTCCTCCAAGTAGAAATAGGCTGGAGGTATCTCGACGAGATGAAAAGAAATAATTTTATTACAGCAGGCTGCAAGTTCCTTTTTTGTGGGTATTACTTCTGCTTAATGTTGGGGATCAAATTCTTCCCTGATATAAATCTGCCTGTGGCTCCTTTGGCTTTTATGGCGCCAAAGCCATTTTCTGCACCTTGTTATTCACTGGGTCTGTGCCTGGGTGGTTCCCAAGCCTGCAGATGACTGGAATCCCAGCCATGGGTCCAAGGTGCTCTGCTGGGTGTTTGCAATCCAGAGCATCTGCCCAGGGAAGTGTGGCTGCCCTTGGATCCCTGGAAGTGTCCAAGGCCAGGGTGGCCAGGCTTGGAGCACCCTGGGATAGTGGAAGGTGTCCCTGCCATGGCAGAGGGGTGGAACTGGATGAGCTTTAAGGTCTCTTCCAACCCAGTCATGCTAGGATTCTATTATTCCATTAAGGACTTATTAATTAGGCTGCCTTGTATTGCACAGTAGATTGGGTGTGTTGACAGCAGCCCGTGGTCCAAAAGCTACAGATGCCACTGCTCTGAACATTCCTCACTAACCCATTAGCTTTTAATTTGTGTAAATACAGATTCTCCTTACTTCTTTTTTCTTTTTCTTTTTTATTTTTTGTCACTTTTGAGGCTGGGAGAGCTCTTTGCCAGCTGCTCTGCCCACAGATCTTTTTCTCCAGATAACAAATCTTGGGACCAGCAGCTGAACCACGACATGCTGCCATTTTAACGAGCTGTAAATTTAGAGCATCTTGGCATATTTGGGAAAAGCATAAATCATAGGTTACTCCTGATTTCTTTTTTTTTTTCTTTTATTTTTTTTTTTAATTTCCAAAGTGAATAAGTAGCCAAGCATTAGGTTTCTTTCAGCAGTGACAGGCTAATTGTTTCAAAATGGGGCTGTGAAATACGTTGAGTGCTGCAATGCGGGATCAGCTGGAACATCTGTTCCTGAAAAACGCCATGTAGGAACATGGCTTCTAAACAGAGATAAGCCAGCTCAAACAGGATATGAGGGAACCTTGCAAAGCTGAGAAAATTGCTGTCATGACAGCTGTAAAACCAAAAACCTCTTGGAAATGCAGCCTGGGAATGCTGCTCCTAAACAGAAGCAGAGAAGAACCGACCTGGGTTTCCAGGGCTGGTCCTCTTGCAAAGCCTTCAAAAAGTTCCTTGCACGTTCCTCTTTGTGACAGCATTTTGGAAGCTCTGAGATGGCTTGGAAAGGCGTGCTCACATGAAGAAATTAGCTAGGAATTCATGTGGTTTTCAAGCAATGCAAGACAGTTGTCACAGGTTGGATTTTCCCTGTGCTGTGGCCATCACCATAAACATGGCAGGAACTTGGATGGATGCAGGACAGTTGTTGTGCTGCTTCTGTTATTTTTACAGTTATTTCTGCATCCTGCCAGGTGTCTTTGTTAAGAAAAAGACCATCCTAGATTATGGTTTTTTTCCAAAAGGTGTTTGATGTAAGGGGAATTGAACTGTGATAATTAATTTTCACATGGCAAATGAAACATCTGGATATTAGGATAAAGGATTTTGGATATTAGGAAAAGGTATGGACTTGAATATGAGGAAAAAGTTTCTCACTCAGAGGGTGATTGGGCACTGAACAGGCTCTGATGTCCAAAGGATGAACGTGCCAAACCCCACCACCCTCTGCTCCAGATGAGCTGAGATGGGGCTGCAGAAGGATCTCCTGCTCCTGTCTCCTTGCCAACATCACCTAACCCTTCCCTGCATCCTTCAGGCATCACCACAGGTAGCAGGAAATGACTGAAAATCCATGGATTTGTGCTAGAGGAGGGAGCAAACCATCCATCTACAGCTCCCTGAAAGGAGGCTGGAGTGATGTGGGATCGGTCTCCTCTCCCAGGTAACAGGTGAAGGACCAGAGGAAACAACCTCAAGTTGTATCTGGGGAAATTTAGATTGGAAATTGCTTCATGGAATGGCTTGTCAAGCACTGCAACAGCCTGCCCAGGAATGTGGGGGAATCACCATCCCTGGAGGGATGTAAAAGGCCCCTGCCATGGTGGGGTGCTCAGACCTCACCCTGCCTCAGCTTTGTGCTCCTGCATCCCGTCAGCTGAGCTGGGCTGGGCTGGGCTGAGCTCAGCTGGGCTGCTCTGTCCTCTGTGGACTGGCACTGCAGTTCACTGGTGCAGCATCACCTCCTTTCAATCCCAAATATCCCCATTTTTGAGGGTGATGAGTGTTCAAACAGCAGCACTGTGAGGAGTTTCAAAGCTTGCTCTTCAGCGTTGAAGTCACCAGTGTTACACTTGCTCTTGCTGATGAGGACTGGCTGCAATGCCAAAATGTCTGTATGAACTAAAATAGTTCATAGAAGGCCTTCAACAGAAGGCCTGTTCCTGGTGCCTTCTGTTTGTAACGAGAATTTCAGAAAGCCATGGTTCCTGCAGCCAAAAAGCAGTGACAGTGATGCAGGAACTTTGTGGAAGAGCTGATTTGAACCTTTTATTTTGTTACAGGTTAATAAAGGCAAAAAAGCTCTGTTGCTTGGGGCTTCAGTCATTGACTTTAAACCAGTAGGAGCTCAGGAACTGAATTTAAATCCCAGCTTGGAAGACATCTCTCCATCAGGGGTGAGAGCTACTGCCACAAATCACTCTGTCCCTGCTTTTGTGTGTGTCTTTTCCAGGATATTTTGGTGCTCCCTGTGCTTTCTGCCATTCAAGGACCTTCCAACTACCTCAGCAGTGTGGTTGCTGTAAATTTTGTGTGGGGTTACTCCTCACCCAGCGAGGAGATGAGATCAGCCTTTATTCCAGCCTCATTTCCCAGGTGCTGGTTGTGACCCAGGCAGCCCATGGCTCTCACTGACAGCCCCACTGACCCACTCACTGAGCTGTGCTCCTTTGGCTGTTCTGCCTACTCCACTGATCCCCAATTTAATCTTTCCACTTTCTTTCAGCCACTTTGCAGCTCCTCAGCAGCTTTGCCTGGAGCAGGAGAGTATTTTTCATCTCTGCTGAGTTTACACGAGGTGAATTCTCAGAGCTGCCAGCGCCGGCGAACTTCCCAGGCTGCAGCAGAGACATTCCTGCCTCTGAGTGAAAACCCAAGGCTGAATTGGATTTCTCTTGTTTCACTAATTGGCTCAGCACTGTGGTTGGTATTTATGGCTTTTGTGCTGCTCCTGGATTTCTCGCTCTGTCTGGTTTGTTGTGCTGCTCCTACGAAACACGGGAATATCACGCTCTCTTTGGGATATGCCAACAACTCGAGGAGTGGGTGAGTGTAGCCAAACAGATTTTCCACCTTCAGGAGCAGGGAAGCTGCTGAACTTGTTGCCTGCCTTTTGTTTAGCATGGGAGCTGCTGTGTAGATCATATTTGCTGTGTGTATTTCTGCAAAGGGAGCCAGCAAGGAAAGACTTCTGCCTCCATCATCTGCAGAGCCAGGCATTTTCACAAGGGGGAATGGCCTTAAGATGGAACAGGGGAGAATCAGATTAGATTAAGGAAGAAATCCTTCCCTACCTGAGGGTAGAGAGGCCCTGGCACAGGGTGCCCAGAGAAGCTGTGGCTGCCCCATCCCTGGCAGTGTTCCAGGCCAGGTTGGATGGACCTTGGAGCAGCCTGGGATAGCCTGGGATAGTGGAAGCTGTCCCTGCCGATGGCAGGGGGTGGAACTGGATGTCCTTGAAGGTCCCTTCCAATCCAAACCATTCTGTGATTCCATGAATCTCCTTCTGAGATTGTTTTCAGATCCAGACTAGGCAGGAGCACAGCCGAGTACTGGGGGTCTCATCCTACTGTAGAATTATTTCCTTTCATAACTATTATCTTCCCTGTTTTGGAGGCCCCCTGCTCCTCCAGAAGAAGTGCTTTTAAGTGGTTATGAGGCTATAAAAAGAGAAAATCAAAATGCTGGGAGAAATTTTGCAGACCCTTCAATGACACTTCTGTGAGCAGCAATGGAAAGATGCACCTGGGCTGCTCTCCTGGAGCTTTTTTTGACTCCTAGCAAAGTCTGTCTTCAATCAGCCTGGTCTCAATGGCAGTGTTGCACCATCATGGAAGTCCCTGAGCCCCTCCAGATGCCATGCAAAATGGAAACATTTTTTTTTCTTTTTTTTCATTGCAATTCTTCAATTTACTCTTGGCCAACGCAGCTGGAAAGAGAGAGGGGAAGTGCTGGGAGTGTGACTGGAGGTGATGCCACCACTGATGGTGTTCCTGCATCTGTTGCTAAATTGAACCTTTTGAAACCATCCTCGAGTGGAAGACAGCCTGCAGCAGGTCCTTTGCAGGGGGGATGGTGAGGATTTTGGGGTGGGTGAAGGCAAGAGTGATGGACCTGAGCTACCTGTTTGGCCAATTCCCCCAGGATCAGCTTCCCTGAGTTCATCAGGAGAGTGCCAGAGCCCTCTGGATTCCTTCTCATGGTTTAAAGTAAGCCTTTTCCCCCAAGGAGCTGCTGTAAAAAGTAAAAAAAAAAAAACAAAAAACCTCAGTGGCCTCTTTATAACTTCTCATGCAGCCACATTCTAATTAAGAAACAAAACTCATCATAAATTGCTTTCCAAGGGACCTACTCCAAGTGGGGATTGAGGGCATTTGCCATGCACCAGCAGAAACATTTAAGAATGTGTTTTTAGAGTGCAGCAATTTCAGCACAAGGGAACAGGCTATTCCAGCTCAGGGGATTTGACTATTCCCCATTTGGGGGCCCTGAGCAGTGCTTTGCTGAGGACAAAAATGTCTTAAGCAAGTACAAAAATCCCCTTTAGCTCAAGGATTTAGTGGATGGCCATGCTGGAAAACTGAAGCATCAGCAGGGAAAGTTGTTCCCTTGATGCTCTGGTCAGATGTTGGCACTTCTGAGACTCAGCCATCCCAAGGGGTTCTGGATTAGTTTAGAGCCATTGCCCCTTGTCCCATCACTACATGCCCTTCTATCCTTTTTTTTTTCTTTTCTCTCTTTAAAGCAGAAATGCTTCTACAGAAAGCAAGACACAAGTTTTGAATAAAGAATTTAATTTAAATTCCTGCTGAGGGGGCTCTGAGCTGACAGCCAGGGCTGGGAAGTGACTCCTCTCCCTGCCCCATGTCAGGAGTGAACAGCCCAGCAGCCTCACAGCCCCTCTGCCAGCTGGGAGCCCCCACACCCCTCAAACCCCTCCTTGCCCAGCCCTGAGAGCAGCCACTCCTCACCCCTTGCAAGGCAAGGCAAGGAAACAGCCCCTGAGGAAAAGAAAATGATCAAACCACCTGTTTCTAACCCATGCAGGGAGCAGGGTTTTGAAGCACTTTGGAGCTTTTCTCTGTGGCCTCAAGCCTGCCCAGAAAATGATTCCCAGCTCTACAGGCTGTTTTCAGTCAATTGCATCAAAATTTACCATCCAGTATTCCATCCTGGCAGAGGGAAAGCTTCATCCCATCTTCCTGGGCTGGTGGGGGAGTGAGGAGGGGGCAGCCAGAGGAGACAGGCACTCTCTGTGAGCCAGGAACTCTTGTGGGAGGGAAGAGAGGGAGGGCTTTGAGGCTTAAGAAAAATCTGCAAATGGTTTTTCTTCCATCCCTGGCTCCCTCTCTGGTGGTGCTGCTTTGTGGGCAGCACCATCAAACTCATCACCTCCTGCCCCAGCCATGCAGAGGCTTTCCAGGAGCCTCTGCCAATTGCAAAGGGCTGCAGGAAAGCAAACTGGCAGCAGGAAGGGGCAAGAGCTCAGCCAGGCACAGAGCAAGTGGGGAAAGAGGAAAAAAAAAAAAAAAAAGAGAAAAGCAAACCGTGCCTCAAAACCTCAGGCTGCAGATCAGTCCTTTTTTTTTTTCACTTTAATTTTCTGAGATGACTTCTGCATCCTCCTCCCTTTTCTCAGCAGAGTCCAGCTGATTTTTTCCCTCCTGGAGGAGGATTGGACTGCCCCTGCCAGCAGCTGCAGACAGTCTGATTGCAGTGTGTCACACATGCATATGTATAGGTGTATTTATATGCACATCTATATATAGGTGCTGCCCTGACACTCTCTGAGACTATCCAAGGGCACAGTCACACATCAACAACCCCCCCCAAACTTCTCCCTCCCTTACCCCAAACTGGAAAGTGTTTCAAAGCCAGGTTGAAGGTCTTTAATTTCTGCACTGCCTTGGAAAACTTCCCTGCTGCTGGAATCAGCATCTCCATTGATTATTATCTCCATTGATATTCCAGCACTGCAGTCCTGGCATTCACAAGCTCTGCTCAGCCTGACCCAGATCCTGGTACAAGAATTACAGTGAAAAATATACAGCCCATGGATGGACAGGCAGGATTTGGGAAGAGCCCTGACCTGCAGCAGTGGAGTTTCAACATTACCTTTTGAACAGCAGGAAAATTGAAGCCCATCTCTGTCCTGGGAATGGGAAAGCTCTGCCATGGATGTGGATGGGTGATTTGAGATAAGAAAATGCTTTGAGTGCTGCAACTCTGGGGTCCCCAACATCAGAAGCACATGGACCTGATGGAGCAAAGATGTGGCCAGAGGGCTGGGGAGCCTCTGCTTTGGAGACAGGCTGAGGGTTGGGGTTGTTCAGCCTGGAGAAGGCTCTGGGGAGACCTCAGAGCCTCTTGCAGTGCTTAAAGGGGCTCCAGGAGAGCTGGAGAGGGACTTTGGACAAGGGCATGGAGTGCCTGGACAAGTAGAAATTACTTTAAACTCACAGAGTCTAGGTTTAGATTGGATATTAGAAAGAAATTCTTGACTGTGAGGGTGGGCAGGCCCTGGCACAGGGTGCCCAGAGAAGCTGGGGCTGCCCCTGGATCCCTGGAAGTGTTCCAGGCCAGGCTGGACAGGGCTTGGAACAACCTGGGATGGTGGAAGGTGTCCCCGCCCGTGGCAGGGGGGTTGAAACTAGATGGGCTTTAGGGTCCCTTCCAACCCCAACCATCCTGTGATTCTCTGATTCTCTTGCTGAATTTGTTTTCAAACCAGAACCAGGAAGGATCACAGCCAAGTTACCAGAGGTCTCATCCCGCCAGAGAATTAATTTTCTTTCATAACTCTTACTTTGCCTTTTTTCTCTTAGATGCTTTCTCCCTTGTGCTGTTGGCTCAGCCAGTCCATAAGACCGATGCCACATTTTTCTTCAGGTCACCAAAATTTAATCTGGAGCTCAGAGGAACCATTAACACCAGTGTGTGGGGACACCTGTGTCTTTGATTTATCCCAGTGTGGAGGGAAAGGCCTCATGTGCTGCCAGGTTCCAGGGTCCCCCCATCAGATCTATTATTAAAGATACTCCTGCCACTGAGCTCATTAAAAAATACTTTCCTCAGCTCCTTCTGGCCTGGCCCTGCCTCTTTCAAAATTGAACCTTTTAATTTGAATGAATCTTTAATTTGATTTTTGTGCTCTCCCTGTAAAGAGCTATTCCCCAGGATCCTTAGGATGAGGAGTAATTTGATAAGGTTTAAAGAGGAAGTGAAACCATGGAATTGATCTAATTTTGTTGATGTGGCTGCAGGATTTTATTGCCTGCTTGTAGTGGGGTTGGGTAATCATAAATGAGAGAGGGAATGGGAAGTCCTGGGGTTTCTGGGTCTGAGCTGCTCACCTCCAATGGATTTAGCACAGGGAGCAGTGAAGGGAAGGGCTCACTCCTGGGTTGGTTTCCTGGTTTTCTCAGGGGTTTGCTTCATTTTCAGCTGTGCATTTTTTTGTGCTCAAACTCTCCATGCAACAGGATACCAGGAGGAAGGGGGAGCAGGGAGAGGATATTTAGCATCAAAAAGTAATCCATGGGGACATTTTGGAGGGGGGTTAATAGCTACTTTTAGGTCCTGATCCTATTTCTGGGAAGTAAATGGGCAAAGGGCTTGAGCCCTTTGCCTCTGGAGGAGCAAAGAGAGCTGGGAAGCAGAGCCAGGCTGGAGTGTGGCTCTGGGTTTGTGGGCTTTTGGTTTTGACCCCAGCTTTGATCTGCAGCTGGTGAGCACTGGATAAATGCACACAGCTGCAAACCTGATCTGGGGAGAGCACCTCTGATCCTGGGAAACCATCACATGTGCCGTGGTGTGGGGTGATAGGGACGAAATCCCCTTCCTGCCCAGACCACAGGGCCTTCCTGCTAACCCTTTCTTGTCTGACAGCAGAGATGGAGGAGGTGGTTGTGGCTGATAAACGGGAAATCCTGCGGGTTCCCTTCCTTCCCCTCCTGGATGTCTCCTCAACCACAACACCGTGTTTGTCAAACCAGCACACAGAAAAGCACCTTCCCTGCTTCCCATCCCCTCTGGGCAAGCCCTGCCCTGCAGATGGAGGCTCTGAGTGCACTCCTGATTTACACCCCTGGAGGTGAGGCCTGGGCCCTCACCGTGCTCGCCCCAAGCAATTTCACACCAAAATGACAAAAGTCAGCTCAGCTTCAGCCATCCCCAGATGAGCTGGTGCTCTGCAGCACCCCTGGCCTCTCCAGTCCCCAAAATGCTGAAAGCTTTCCTTAAAATCCCCCCGCACAGGCTGCTTTTCCCCAGGGGCCCTGCTCAGTGTGTGTGTCCCTGTCAGCAGCTCCTGGGCCAGCCTTTAATGCCCCGGCACCATTGCTCCATCCCTCCGAGGCCAGACCCTGCTCCCTCCCTGCCGGGTGCTGCAGTGGGGTTTGGGGGAGCAAATCCTCCTCTGGGAGCAGCCCAGCTCAGCCCAGCTGGTCTCTGTGTCCCCCAGCAGTGGCACAGCTGGGATCAGGCATGGCTGCAGCTTGGTGGGACACCCCGGGGCACTGTGGCTTGTGGCAGAGCTGGTGTCACCTGGTCCATGGCACCTCTTGCTGCTGCTGCAGGGTCTGAGCTCACGTCTCCCACAGGGGCTCCTGTGGGTGATGGCCCTGCTGGGCTCTGGGCTTCACTTTTCTCCCCGTTCAGGTGCTAAACCACCCTGAAAACTCTCTTTAACTGGCACCACAGTGTGCTGAGGCAGGAAAAAACACCATAACCAACCTCAAGCTGGTGAGCTGGGCAAGGGGGATGGACTTGCAGTGACCATACCCCATAGGGATGCCCCCAGAGCCAGCCCTTGGATCCAGAGAAGCTCCCAGGCATTCCCTGCATCCTCATGCTCCTCAAGGAGAGCTGTGACCAGGCTCAAGGGTTTTGCCTTCACTTTCCACAGACCAATTTCAGCTGCCCAGGCTCCCCTGCTTGCCAGGACCAGCAGCACTGGCACCCCACTTGGAAGGACACAGCAGGACTGCTCCCAAGGGACGTGGATCGTGCCACTTTTGGAGCCTTAAGCCAGCCCTAAACCCCAGGCCTGGATTATTCCTGCATGAATCTTGTGTAAACCCTCCTCTGCTGAAGAGCTCATTTCCCATCCAGGCTGAAGTGGACAGAAGAGTGGAAAAAAAAATGCAGCTTTTGTGCTGCTGGATCCAAGTCTCTATCTGTGTTTAAGAGCTTGGCTACTAAAACCAGGGATGGGGAAACCTGGTTAACCCATGCCTGGCTGCCAAAATCTGCATGTGGCTGTGCCTGTCCTGGCCCTGGGGGTGGGAAGACAGAGGTGCTCCAGACTTTATTTTTAGGTGCCATCAGTACAGATAAAATCAGATTTCGCTGCTGATTTAGATGAAATTTGACCAGCAACACCATTCCCAGCCTAATTTTATACCTTTTTGACTCTCCCCTATATTCCTGCCCTTAAAATGTTTTATGGATTATGCAGCTCCTGCCAAAGGATTTGAGTTTGAAACCTTACTGTATTTTGTCCTGTAAAGATGTTGAATGAACAGTTTAAAACTCTGAGTCATTAAAACTGTCTGGGAGAACCTAATGAATGTTATTTACTGTGCTTCCCAGCTCAGCACAAATCCAGCTCTTTCTTCTCTTGCTTTCTATACTTTACTTTTAAAAACAGCAGCCAAAGTTGTCTGGAAAACCATTCCTTGCTAGAGACAAACTGGATCAGTAAGTGGAAATGTCAGTTTTTTAAGAATCTCCACCACTGCTTTGAAGTAACTTAATTTTTTTGTTTGATTGTTCTAATTCAAAAGCTTTATCTTCTAGGCTATCTCAAAAAAAAAAAAAAAAAAAAAAGGAAATTTAGGGGCTGCACCTACCTTTCAAAAGGAGAAAAAATAAAAAAAAAAAAAGCTGCCAAATCCTGATCTTTTGATGACAGTCTCTTCAGAAGGCTGCCTAGGTGGGCTGGGCAGCACTGCCGAGCTGAGCTCAGTTACTCTCCCTTCCTGTGATCCTGGAGAGGTCAGAATAGGACCCCCCATCCTCTTTAATTTCTGTTTGTGCTGCTGAGCTTAGCCTTGGAAATGGAAATCTGACTTGAAAAGAAACTACTTGCGATTAGAGGCTGTGAAAAAAAAATAATCTAATGAGCTGCTGCTTTTAATTCCACATCTGAAAGGCAATCTATTACTGTCTTTTATCACTCCTGTCTCCTATTAGGGAAGCAATCTCATGCTGGGACTCTTTCAACACCCAGGCAGTTAATATACATTATAATTATTGCCTAATGTATGAATAGCCTGGTGTGCTCAAGTTGCCTGTTCATTTTTACTCAGCTCCTGGAAAAGCCCAGGCAGTACCTAAGCAGGGCTGGAGAAGGGATCTCATGAGATTGATCAAGGTTTGATTTTAAATTATTTATTTTTTGCATCATGCTGTTGCCCCAAGGGCTCTGAGGACAAATGCAGAGTACTCATGTATGAACAGACAATTCCTGTCCCAGAGGGGTTACAGAGTGATGGGTAGAGGAGGGAAAAGAAGGGGAGAAATCCCAAGAGATCAACAGGGAATGGTCTGCCAGCAGTGAGCTCAGGAGGTCTGAGCTTAGGGTGGACTTCCCAGTGCTGCTAAAAATCATAAAGAAAAAAAAAATTGATGAAATTTTTAAAAGTAAGTAATTCCCAATGTTTCACTTAAAATATTTATTTTTGCCCTTGATTTGCAAGTCTCAAATGTCAGGTTATTTAGCCAGTTTTAAAGCAAAAAGCAGAAGAAAAAAGGCCAGTATTTTTGAGACAACATGCAACAGCAGAACCTCCCTGCCCACAGTCCCAGAGGGGCCTGACTGTGCCCTGGGTCCCCAGCTGGGGATGCTGCTCAGTGCCCTGGCCCAGCAGTGACGTGCCACTGAGCCCCAACCCCTGGGTGACCCGGCACGTGGGGTTTCAGACAAGCCAGAAGCTCACAGCAGGTTGTGGAAATCCTTTATTCCTCACCACATGTCGGGGACAGCTCGATGCAGTGATGGATTTTTGGTGCAGCCTGGCACAGCTTTATGGCTGAACCCTCCTTTGAACCTTCCCCCAAGGCTGTCTGCAAACTCCTGTTCTCCCTTTTCCCCATGGCAATTCCCAAAGGTCCATCCACACCCAAGGATGGTGTGAGCCATCACTGAGGGACTGAGGTCTGGGTGGTTCCTCATAGCCCATGGTCCTCCCAGGAACCCACACTGGTCACAACATCAGCGAGGGTTGGAGCAGCCTGAACCCCCAGCACAACTTATTCACCCTTTCCTAAAACTCTTGGAGTGCAGTTAATTATTTACAAGCCTTTACACTTAGGGCCACGTGGAGCCAAGGATAGAAGGGCATTAAAATGCCACTTGATGCTCACCAGGCCTGACTAATAAAATAATGTCCAACAAGGACATCAATTAGCTGCCAATTCGCCAACACTCAGAGAGGCTAATGACAGCTGGAGCGAGGAATTTGAAACCCGAGTCGTCTCTGCAGCCTGCACTGGGGTGCCAGGGATAAAAGGTTAGTCATGTGTACCAAATGCAGCGTGAGCTCCTCCATTATTTATGTGTGTCAAACACACAAGGAGCGTTTCAATGCCTGCAGTCACTCTATGGTAATTTGTATTATATAAACAGATATAATTTGGTCATTAATACACATAATTCTGAGCGAGCTGACAGTAATGAATCGGGAGTAGGTTATTCCATTGACTTGTTTCCTTGCTAGATGACAGTCTGGGGTAAAAAGGGCTGATACACCAGGGCCAGCAGCATTAGGGGTGTGGTGGCTTCAGGGTGGACTCTTTATGTGGGTTCAGGGTGGACTTAAGGCTGGTACCCAGTGATTCTGTGATTCTGTAAATTCTGTAACTCAAGCTTTGCCCTTCGCTTTTTGTCCTTTTTTTTTTCCCCAGGCCCTGGCTATGCACTGCAGGGATTTACACTCCTCTTTCCCCATCCCCTGAGTGCGCTGGCTCAGAGCTGCTCACGTTGCAACAATCTCTGCTTGGCACTGCACATCCCATGTCCCTGGCTCTGGTGAGCTGGGCTGGGCTCCTCAGCTTCCCTGCTCCTTCCCACCTCTTGGAAGAATGCTTTCATTAATAGTCAATAAATGAGGTTTTTTGTAGTGGTGTAACAGGCATTTTCTGGGAAAGCGGAGGTGGGTGTGTGTGGACACTGCTTAGGGCCTTGTCTCACCACAAATACAGCAGAACTGTGCCTCTCTCTGTAGATTTCCATTTTTTTTAAGGCACTGGAAGGTGAAGATACCAACTGGTGATGCCTCTCCACATCTGCCACGAGTGGGGCAGCTCAGCTACTGACAGCTGAGCCAACACTGCCCATGGGATGTGTTTAGATGAGCTGATTTCCATGCAGCTGCAGTGGAAATGGGAACAGCTTCGTGAGTCAATAGCAGGATGGCCACTATCCTCCACAAAGGTGACATGAGACATCAATCCCCCACTGTGAAAAGAGGATCTGCCATTCCCTCTTGGCAAGGTGGCTCCAGGCAGGGACCACAGTGGTGCCTTGTCCTGGGAGTGAGCCTGGCCATGTGCTCACTGAGCTGCCCTGGGCTCACCCGTGCTCTGCATCTGTCTCCATCAGTAAAAGGTTTCATGACTAACTCTGCCTTTCTGGTAACTCTGAGGATGCTTTGGGAGCTCCCTGAAGGGCTGCAGCTCTGCTAAAGAGCAGGGAAGGGGCTGAGCAGGATTTCTATGGAGTTTCTAAACCGGATTGGCAATAAACAATCTGTTAACAAACCCAGATGAGGTGGGTTTGGGAGTGTCCAGCTGGAAAGGCAAACTCTTGATCCCACAGTGAGTCTCAAGCCCAGGAGCTGTAGGGGAGTGTCTGCAAGATCCTGTCCCACCCAATGCCCTGGTCCTTCTTGCTGCTCCAAGGGCAGTATCCAGCAACAACAGCACAGGCTCCTCCTGAGATTTAATCTCCAGGATCCTGGAGGCCAATCCTGCTGCTCGTTAGGAGGACAGGAAAGATCTGTTTGCCAATGGCACAACTGGCTCATAACTCCCAGTGGAGATGGGGGAGAGATTTACTGGAAGGCTACTCCCAGTGTTTTAGGTGTTGCACCCATGTTGTTGTTACCCAGTGTTACCTCACACACGTTCTGGCCTCTCCTCTGCATGGGAATTCCCAGAGCTGCTTCTGTTAGCAAAGCATCAACGGGAAATTGGGAGGCAAAAGCCCAGCACAGACAGTTCTGCCTTGCTGCAGGTTGGACAAACCCCTTTATTTAAAAATACCTGATCTCTGCCTAATGATCACCCTGCTGTCCACTGGGGGGAAAGCTCTGTCATCAGCCCTGGGTGATGTCACTTCATCCTCTGGCTGTTCTCAAAGGGCACACACAAAAATTGGTGCTTTTCTGCTGCTGCCTTTTCTGCAGGGCTATTGCCCCCCACATGGAAAACAAGAAGTTTCCCTGTACTTTAAAAAAAATTTGCTGCAATTGCCCTAATTCTCTTGGCTGTCTCCTCCCCTTTTGTTTCCCATATGGATGATCTGTAGATCCTACCTTTGGATTTGTACTCACTGCCTTCAGCATCTCTGTTCCCCATTTTTTATAAAGGATATCTCTGTTCTCCTCTTGATGAAGAGGTATTGTTTTAACCACTAGAACAGTCCCTCACTTGTCAGATTGTGGCTTTTGTCAGAATAAAGAAATGTTCTTTAATATTCCCTATTATCATTATTGGGATTTTTTTTGTTTGGTTTTTTTTTTTTGTTTGTTTGTTTGTTTGTTTTGTTTTGTTTTGTTTTGTTGCTGTTTTGGGCTTTTTTTTTTCTGTTTAAATTCTTACTCTGAACTCAGTTAGCCCATGATTGTTTTCAGGTTGGTAACAGCAGCCTGAGAGAGCAGCAAGGCAATGTCTGACTGGGTTTGATTTTATTCCATCTGCACATAACAAATGTTTTTGAGTGGCAATCACTTCCCACCTAAGCTACTGTGTGTTTTCAGTGCTGTGATCAAATTCTCTGTATCTGCCAAGAAAAAAGGTCTGATCCACAGTTCTCCCTGTTGGATGTGTGAGTTCTTTTGAGATAGCAAATAATCACCATCATCCCTCACAAGCACGGCGCCTGTCTCGGTGCTGGAGGCAGCTTTCCTGCAGATTTGCTCCATTTGAAGTTTCCCTGTGACAATCTGGCCGTTTTCCCCTCCTTGCCTTTGGCAGCTGCTCGGGGGGATGTTCAGATGGTTCACAGGCTTGATTTTGTGCTCCACTGCAGACACTGGCTGGTCTATTTTGTACTTTCTATTTTAGATGATTGAGCCATCAATTTTCAGATTCATTTACTACTGAGTCCACTGACCTGGATGCTCATGATCCCGTTTCTAACAGGTCCCTATCTTATCCTCACTTCAGCCTCCCTAAAAGCCATGGTTTTAACACTCCAATGAGCTTCCCACCAGGTTTTCATCTTTCCAGCTAGGCCAAATTTTTGCTGTACAACAGAGATTCCTGTTTATTAGCCAGGACCTACCTTTGGTGAATAGGTGATGAAAGCGGTTTTCTCCACTTCCTTCTTTGCTTTGATTAATTTTGTTCTCAGCACCTTCATTATGTGTTAAATGAGTTTCCATTTGTTCCCTCTTTGCACCTTTCCCTTTTGTTGTTAGTTTAACACCTCCCTGCCCAAGGCAGCCTGCCTTTGCCTCAGAAAATTGGTCTCTAATTCGGGAAGGAAGCAACCAAAATCCTCCAAATCCTCTCATGGAGGGTTGAGGTAAGTGCTCTGTAAACAACTCATCTTCCCATTTCCATGCTCAGTTTTCCCATCAAAAACCTTTTGTTTTTCTTCATCTACAGGAGAGGACAGATCTCTGAGAGCTCCTTTAGAAACCTTTTTAACATCCTTTCAAGTGATGCAGCCTAGAAAACATGAGAGAGGCTGAGAAAGAGCTCCTTTAGAAACTTTTTAACATTCTTTTAAGTGATGCAGCCTAGAAAACATGAGAGAGGCTGAGATTTAGGGATGCTGGTGCCAGTACTGAGCTGCAGCTGAGCTCCTGCCTCCCTGTCTCAGTGTCCTTACCTGCTGGAGCCAGCACAAGGGAGCTGTGGCTTTCTTTTGGAATGGATGCAACCTCTTGGAAAGATGGTTGTGCTTGGTAAATTAGCAGAAAACTAACCTGTTTGGAAATGGACAGAGTTTCTCATTGTCTTTTTGTCGCTGGAGCGTTTCTTCAGGGCAGAAGTGATAGCATGGATTGATCCCCACGGTCATCCCATTGATTTTGGCTGCCATTGAGAAAGATGCTGCCTCTTCCATTTCTTCAGGACAGAAGTGATAGCATAGATTGATCCCCACAGATCATCCCATTGATTTTGGCTGCCATTGAGAAAGATGCTGCCTCTTCCTCCCAGACTTTAAGCATCTGTGCATGTCCTACTCATCAGCAAACATTCCAGCAGATGCCAAGCATCCCTTGGACTCTCACCATGCTCAGAGCCACACACAACCTCAGGTGCTCCACTGAGCTGGGGCCTCTCTAAACAAGAAGAGACCATTAGTTTTGGCTCATTAGCTTAACTGAGCTGACTATTAAATCCCACTCCTCCCGCCACTTTCTGTAAAATAAACTTAGAAATGAGCCATCTTCGCAGCTGTGAGAGTAATAAATCCAATTAATTTCCATGTCTTTAGTGTTAATATATGCATTAGACGTGTCAGCACTGACTTTTTGTTTCCTTTGTGGAAAAGGTTGTCTCAGAGATTCCCTTCTAATTAGGATGGGAGTTTAATCCTTTGTGGATATATTCCTCCAGGAAGCCACTTGCTGAGATGCAGAATCTTCAGTCCCAGGAAATTGTGTTACTGTTTGTTTGGGAGCTTTTTGTTTCTTTTTATTTTTATTTTGTTGTTGTTGTTTGTGCACATGAGAGCTACCATCACAACAAATTCATACGTCCCCTGCTAATGTAAGAGTTAAGGAAAAAAACTCCACTTTGTCCTGTGAAGATGTCACCAAACAAAGCAGAAAGCCAGGCACAGATGCAGCTCTCTTTGAAATCTGCATAGTAATGAGTGTTTACCCTCCTTTCTCCATGGCTGATGACTCCAACACCAAGGGTACAGTAAACAGCTGTGTGGCATTCATGGCCAGACCCATTAGCAGGATGCAGCAGTTGCAGAGTGCAAGTCTCATGCCAGTCGTTCAGGGCAAGCTGAGAGGAAAACCACAGAGATGACAGAGTCTGTTAGAAGTGTTGCTGGTAGAGCTCTTGGTTACAGGGAGATCAGAGCCCCAGCACAGATGGAAGGGCAAAGTGCACAGGCTCCAGAGAATCCTTTGAAAGTTTATCAGCGCTTCTGCTCCAAAAGATGCCTGTAGGTGCCTCATAGCTGTGTGTCACAGAGTGCAGCCCACTCAAAACTGGAGCTGCTGGTGGAGGTCTCAGGCACCCCAGGCTCTGTAGATAGAAGGAGCTGGAGCTTGGATCCTGTGCAGAAGCATTTTTAATTGTGTCACAACCAAGAGAAAATCAGCCCAGAAGCCAAATTTACATAAAAAAACTGCTACCAACCTGCTCCTGCTGCCCCATGACTAACCTTTCCTCTCCACCCTTACAAATATTGCAAACTCCCAGCTTCATTTTCTGAGATTTCCCAGAGCACTGCGGATTCTTTTCTTCCTGCCTGTCTCTCCTGTTACATCCAGGAATGGCCATTTCTCCTCCCAAAGGTTATCTAGGTTTGGAGCCTCCTCCCCATGGACACAATCATAAGGTCTCTGATGAGGAACAGCAGGGCTTTGTTCGCTCTCAGTGCACAGGGGCTGTAAATCCTTGGAGGGTGACCAGGGAAACCAAGAGCTGGCTGCCCCAATAAATCTGCCAGGGTGGCTGCTGCAGTTCTCTCTGAGAGCTGTAGGTTCCCAGTGTAGCTGTGGATAGAAAATAAGCCACTGTATGCACTAAGGAAAAGAAGGAAAGATGGTTTTGGTCACTTTAGTTAAAAGGTTGCCTGGATAAGCTGCTGGGAAGGGCAGCAGAGGGTAGCAGCCTTTGGAGCTTTCCCCTCCTTCTTGGTTAATCCAGCCTGGGTCACCAGGGCTTTGTGCATTAAGCTGGAAGTGCTGGCAAAACCCCTGCTGTGGTAAACCCAGGGTTACACCCACACCGGGGCTTGGGACACTCCCTTGGACATGACCTTGGGTCTGGGGACAGCTGGGGAGGGTCCGAGGGATCAGCACGATCCAGCCAGCACCCTGCAGCCTGGATGTTGCTCTTGGGCTGGCTCCAGCCTCTCCTCATCTTTTCATAGAACATCCTAATTTGAAAGGGACCCATAAGCACCATCAAGCCCTGGCCTTGCACAGGACACCCCCAAGAATCCACCCTGTGCCTGAGAGTGTTGTCCAAACACTCCTTGAACTCTGGCAGGCTTGCTGCTCTGACCACTTTCCTGGGGAGCCTGTTCCTTTTATCTTGCTCCAGCTTCAGGGAGGCTGAGAGAGGACAGGGAACAGCCTGTAGGGCACAGAGTGACACCCAGGAGCCAAACCCTTGTTATTGTACCAACACTTGCCACCCAGTCCTTCCCAGCACTGCAGCCCTCTGGGGTTGGTGCCTCCATGGGCCTGTCCATGCAAGGCGAAGCTCTTGGCTCATCACAGCAGTGCCTGCTGTCTCTTGCAGTGCAGTCAGGTTATTTTGAGAGCTTCTTGCTCCAGGATGTCGCACATTTGCAAAGCTGGGAAAACATCTGTGGGACCAGCAGGCCACAGCGTCACCACCTCAAAGGCAGAGAGGCAGAGTCTGAGAGCCCCACAGTGCCCAGCCCAGCCTGACAGCTCTCACAGCTCTGCTGGGCTGCCAGGAGCTGCTGTTTGACTTATTTTAATTATTTATTACCTGCTCCTTCCCAGGAGTAATCCTTGTTCCACATCCAGGGGTGTGAAGGAGGCTGATTTTGTGTCAGTAGTGCCAGATGGTGGCTGGTCAGATTTGTGCACAGATGCCAGCTCTGCTCTCATCTCTGTGCCTCAGCTCAGGCAGGTCTCCCCATCCCTGTTTCCCACTTGGTTAGATGGGACATTCACTCTTCATCTGCCTCTGGAATGAAGGATTCTTGGTGTCTCCAGCCCACATGCTTTGGTGCAGAGCAGATACAGTGGAAAGCACATTCACAGGGCAAGTTTGAGGCAGGTGTTGCCCAAGGCAGTTGTCATTCCTGCCTCTCCTCGTCACTGGACTCCTGGTCAGTCCCTGTCCCAGACTCCCTTTGCCTCTGGCTGCCTGGGAAGGACAGAGCATGGATAGATGAGGAATATTGTGGCTTTTGTGGCAAAGCCATGTAACAGCAACAGCACATGCCCTAAGGGATGTTCAAGGCAGAGTCATCTGTCACATCAGGGACACTCAGTGAGTACCAGCACCAGAAGCCCCTTTAAATAACCCTCCAAGACCATAAAAGGGCTTCCAGTAAGGCACAGAGCATGCAAATAAGTTCTAGGAAAGTGCTATTATAGATTAGCTAGGGAGTGTGCTGTAATGAGTATGTGGGATCATGAGGGAATAAACACCCTGTTGTAAATTTCATGACACACCTGATTAGAGGAAATATCCCCTGGATGTCCAGCATGCTGAAAATAGAGAAAGCCTGCTTTCTAAGTCTTCAAATTGTATTAGAAAGTTTGGTTTCTAGCCAATTTCATGACCAGCAAGGAAAGGCCTTCGGGTTCCCTGGGCCTCTTTTTGTTCCAAGTGATGGCTCCTCCTGGGCCCTGTAGCCCTTGGATGCTCCTTCCTGCTCTCATCTTCTGGCAACCACTTCATCAGCAAATCCTTCAGTGATCTCTTACTGGCAGGCCCAAGATGCAGCCATTGGAATTCTGCCTTTTGTTTTTAACCAGGTTCATTTTCTTCCCCTCCAGGCCATTGGTAATTCCCTTGGAGGGGCTCCTGACTCCTCCTGCTGCCTCAGACTTCTGACTGCCGCTTGCCCTGCTCACCCAGACAACTGGCAGTCCATTTGTTTTCAGTCCCCCTGGAACAAGCCTGGTCTTTTATTCCCTTGCTCTCTTCTGCCCTGCCAGCAGCCCTGAAGCTCCCTTGTCAAAGAAAGAGAGAAGAGTTTTGCTCCACACACTGAGATGTGGCTGGCACTGGTGTGAGATGGGAAGCAGGCCTGGATTTGGCCATGTGGCCCAGATGTTTTGGGTTTGATTTATTTGTTTGTTGCTTTTCTTGATGCCTGCTGCTCTGCTCTGGAGGATCTCAGCTTTTGTTAGAAGCAAATTAAAATGAATAATAAAAGAAAAACAAAACAACAGTGGGGAAAAAAAGAAGAACAGAAAGTGTTGGAGGAAGCAGTGACATTTGGAAATGTACACAAGGCAACGTGGTGATGTTTGCTTCAGTCTGCTGAAAGCTTGAGACAACAGCTTGGAGGAAGATGGAGGATCTCCCTCTTGGCTGCCATCCCTTTCCTCTGCTGCATCCCCCGGTGGGCTGAGCTCACTCCCTTTGCTCTTTCCCCCTGCAGCCACTAAGTGGGTGCTGGATAATAACCAAACCTGAGGATTTCACTCAGTTCTGGGAGCTGTGCTGCAGAGGTTTGACATTTTTGGAGGAGCAGCCAAACTGGAGGAGCTTTGCAAGCTCCCTGGGCTGAGCATCCACCCACTGAACGCTGAGGTGGTGCCTCAGCTTTGAGGTGGAGCTGGGGGAAGCATCATCAACTCCAACCTTGCATAGAAACAGGGTTTAACAGCTCCCTGCCTGCACTTCAAACTTTATCATCAGCACAAGCATCGATCAGAGTGAGGCACAAGCTGAAAAATTCAGGTCCCAGCCCAAAATATGAATGTGCCAGCACTTGGGTGTGCAGTTCTGGAGCTGGAGTCTGACTCATTTGCAAATAGGGACCCTCTAAAACATGGATCAAGGTTTGAATTCCTGTCCCTCTAAAATTAAAGACTGAAGAAATTCTGAGAACTCAGTGTTTTGGTTCTGGGCCATCTAAGAGAGGTGAAGTATGTGTTTAAGTGCTTTGTTGAATAGGAAGAGACTTGAGCACGTGCTTAATGTTATTAAGTGCTTAACTGTTTCTGTTGAATCAGAGCCCCCCTCCCCAGCTTTTAAAGTCAATTCTAAACCCTTAGGCTGCATCTGAAAGGATTTGGAAAAGAAGTGGCATCCAGATACTGCTGGGTGTTTGACTGCTGAGCTCTGCATTCCTGCTTTGAAGGCTGGTTCCTGTGAATCTGCTCTCATTGCTATTCCAAACCATCTCCACGGCTTGTCCTTGCCATCAGGTGCCTAAAGAGAGAGCACGGAGGGTTATGGACATTTAACACAGGCCCTGGCACAGCTCCTGGAGAAGTTTGGATGTCCTGCAGTTTCCATCAGTGATCCCAAGGCAGCCTGGTAACACCAGGGTTGCTGCCTGAGGGGTTTGCTTGTCTCCAGGACCCTCTTCAATCCCAGCAGGGACTGTTAGGATTCACTTTAACTTTCCCTGTAGCTCAGACCAAGAAAAAACTCACCTAGGATTCCTTCATCAAACATCTACTTGCTGTGTGAGCCGTGTCTGTTTTTAAGGCATCTGCCTGAAGATGAAGGCTTAAATTTGTAAATAAAAATGTTTAAAAAAAAAAAAAAAAAAAAGCAAAACTAAAATCAAAACAACTCTGTAGTGTCTCCTGGTTTAGTGAAAGGTGTCCCTGCTCATGGCTGAGGGTTTGGAACTAGATGATTTTTAAGGTCCCTTCCAACCCAAGCCATTCTGTGATGCTGTGATTCTGTGATGCTGCTGTGCTGGCCCAGCTGAAGAGACACTGCAGGCCTCCTGATGGCCTCTTTTGGTGCTTGTAACCAGCTTCCCCTTGCTGTGAGAGCCCCTGAAGGCAGGGTGGCTACAAGGAGTGGGTGACATGAGCTAAGCTGGCTTGCTGTGGCTGAGGGAATGATCCCAGGAATGCAATTGATCCCCCACCGACAGCAGGGAACTGAGAGTAGCTGCAGGCAGTGGGCTTTGCAGCCAGCAGAGATGCTGCTGGAAAGAAAGTGTCCCCAAAAATCTGCAGCAAGAGGATGTGAACCTCATCCCCTGAAACAGCCTTTTGGTGGCAATAAAGCTGGAGCTGTGCTTGAGAGGAATGAGACTCCAGAAAATAAGTGGGAAAAAATAGAACTTTTCCTGCTTTACAGGTAGAAGAGTATCTGAGACCAGGATGGAAATAGATGGAAAACTTATGCACAGATGAAAGGCTTGAAATGAAATCCATTATGCATGAGACTAACAGTTGGAATCTGAGAAGCACTGGGAGGTAATCATCTGAAAAGTGGGAACAGTTCTGGGCAACAATACCAACCTATTGCAGGGGCACCCAAAAGGTTCCCAGAATTTGCCTTTGGAAGGAGCTGAAATTGCAGGGGTGGAGTGGTCTTTGGACAAACCAGACCCTCCTTCCCCCATGTCCTCTCCCAGCTCTGGGGGGCTCCTGGCTCAGTCCAGGACAGGGCAGGCAGTGCTGTCCCGTGACAAGCAGTGCCATATGAGAGAGGCTTTGATTGGCAATTTTGAAATGGAGCAACACCCCCGGTGCTGCCTTGCTGTGTTCCAGGCTATTTTTCTACGAAGAAACAGTCCTGTCTGCACATCTGATGGCAGTGGAGCAAATGGTAATGTAGAGATGCAGCGTGCCCTGAATGAACAGTTCAGCTGTGAGAATCCGATCAAAGTTTTTGGGCCACTAATTTCTGGAAATTGAAATGCCATTCTTGCCTCTTGCAGGTTTGCAGGTGCCTGGGTTGATAGAAAATGCATTCTTCCAGGACAAAAGCTTTCATTAGAATAGATTTAAAAGTGTTATTCCCTCTTATGCCAAGATTGATAAGAGGGTCAATAGTGAAAAAAACCCATAAACCAGCAGAAATTCAGGTACCTCTGTGTGTCAGTTTGCACCTGACTTGAAACCCAGCCTTTCACAGAACCACAGAATTATTTAGGTTGGAAAAGACTTTTAAAGAGTCAGGCAAACCTGAGGATGGAGTGATACAACATACAGGGAAGAACTGCAGGAATAACTGTTCCCATGGCAGGGACCAGAGCTGCTCCCATCCTGCAAGGTGGAAAAAGAGTTGCACAGGTTTCCCAAAGGAGAATGGAGCTGACTTGTGGGTCATTCTGTAAAACCTGCAGCTCTTCAGCTCAGATTTTAAGGTAAGGCTCAGAGTCTGGCAGCAAGAACCTCCAGAGCCCTTTCAGACCCTGCTGGTTTTGTGCCCTGGGCTCTGTGGCTGCACACCTGACCTGCCCAGCTTTATGGGACTCACTGATGCAAAGCCTGGGGCCAGTGACACCTTCCTTCCCCAGGCAAGAGCTCTGTGTTTGTTCTCCTCAGAGCAGTGGAAAAGGAACTTTTTCAGGCAAAATTATTTATGGTTTTGGGTTTTTTAGTGGTTCCTTGACCTGCTGTTAACTCCTCTCAGTATTTTGCCCAGCTCCAGGCTCCCATCATGTGCCAGTTTCAGATGAGGGGTCCCAAGGCCATCCAAAGAGCACAACTGCAGCCACCTCTGCCTTCATCAAGGGCAGTTTGAATGCAAATTGTACTGCAGGTTCCATCCTTTTTTCCCTGGAAAAGTTCCTTCTGTTGGGAATTTCTCCCAGGCTGTCTAAATCTCAAGCTGTAATTTAAGTCCCAGTGGCTGATTGTTCACAGTTTAATAGGTATTCTTTCACAAAGTCCATGCTGCTGAGGGCTGTCCCCAGCCCAATGTGCTCAATGAACACTGGCAGCATGGGTGTAAGAAGGCATTAAACTAAGCAGAAGTCCATGCATCTGAATTTAGGCACTTTAAAACATACATATGAAACCCAGTCCAGGACAAGAAAAGGAGTCAGAACACAGGAACATCAGACATGATATTGTAAGGATGAATTGAAAGTAACTGGAGCAGAACTCAACTGACATCGTCTGCTTGGTGATGAGGGGGGGGAAAAAAGTGAGAAAGGAAGTGTCACTTGGAATAGTCCAGCTCTGACTTATTTAAAGTGTCCATGAGCCTGAGGAGGGAATGCAGTCCATCAGTTAGCATCAGGGCATGATGAATTAGGTGATTTGCTGAAATGCTGTGAAGTTTCTTTATGGTGAACTATGAGGGTGGTAGCTTCAAGCTCTGGTTCTTGTCAGCTGTGAACATCATAGGTGACACTGGTTTGTTGAACTCAAATTTCTCCCTCCCTGTGCTGTCCTTATCAGACCTTCTCTTATGCTTAGAAAACAGGTTAAAATAGAGCTGATCTTGCCTGGCTTTCATAGAATCACAGAATAGTTAAGGTTGGAAAAGATCTGTAAAATCTTTGAGTCCAACCACGTACACAGCACCACTGTGTTCACCACCAATCCATGTCCCCAAGTGCCACGTCCACAATGCCTTTTGAACACTTCCAGCACCCCATGCTGCTCTGGGCACCCTGTTCCAATGCCTGGCCACCCTGTCAGTGAAGAAATCTTTCCTAATATCCAATCTAAACCTACCCTGATGCAACCTGAGGCCATTTCCTGTGGTCCTGCCTCGCTACAGCCTCCTTTAAGGTGGTTGTAGAGAATGAGAAGGTCCCCCTTGAGTCTTTTCCACCTTTCCATCAAATTTCCTCACAGATCTTCCGTAATCAAGGGATTAGAAGCAAGTTTTGCATCACCTTTGCCAGTGTGACACCTGACAGGCACTGGGCATTGCTGAGCAGCAGTGACACCTCGCTGGGCTTGGGGCTGGTGGCAGTCCCAGTTGTTGGTTTCTCTGGGTCTGGGCTGAAGGCACTCCAGACAGTAATTCATGTTCAGACTCAGGTGTTTATTATTTCTTATCAGTAAAACAGTCTCACAACCACGAGTTCTGCAGCTTTTCATTAGAAGGCACAAAACGGCTAACAATCTCTTGTCACAAGGTCTTTTAAGACTAAACTATCCAATTAAGAACTGACACCTGGATTATTTTCCCTTTTAACCCAATAACTGATCCCACAGAGCCCCCATGCAGACTTTTCTGCCCAATTACAAAATGCTACCCAAACCCAGGAAGAAGAAGGAAGAAGAAGCATGAAGAAGAGACCCAGGATGACACCCTGTGCCCTCCATCTTGCTTCCATCCACAACATACTAAAAATCCCAAAACCTCAATTTCTCACCAAGTGATACACCTACACTACTCTCTATAACCTGTTTCACACTTTTGTGGATTCCAGTCTATCTTGAAGTCTAGGAAACTTTCTCCATGAATGAGGGTCAAAGTCAGCTCTCCCCTGGGGGCCAGGACAGAGCAGACAGAGAAATATTCCTGGTCCCTGGGTTTCCACAGGGGCTCACCACTCTTCCACAAGTTCTGCACGAAGTGGGTCTCTCATGGCCTTGGGGAGCACGACAGTGCCAGAGGCAGCAGTGGGTGATCCAAAATCAGCCCTTTTCCTGACACAACAGATGGGCTGCTGCTGTGAAAAGGAAATGAATGTCATTGCATGGCTTGTAGTCTGACAGGAATGTCTGGAGAAGCTCTAATGTTGCTTCCCCACAAGCAGCTGTTGTCTGCATCCTCTTCCATGGCCTCCTGGGTGACTTCTTATTTTGAAAACAGTCCATCCTTCCTTCCACATTCCGTCTGGATGGAGGTTTTTGCTGGAGGGTTTCCTGCTCTTGTCTCCCCATTCCTGCACAGCTCTGCTTTCTCAGTCATGCCAGTGCAACTGCTCACCCTTAAAAGTGGATCACTGAAATATCAGCAAAAAACGAAGGAAGTTATTTTGGTTTTTTTAACCCAGACCAGAATAGAGATCTGTTTTCCAGCCACAGTCCCAGCACAGCTGGTGGAATAATGCTCTGCAGCAGAGAAACAGCAGAAAATGCCCAAATGAACAGTCTGGAGCAGGGAAGGGCTGCCCTCTCTGGATCTATCACATCTCCTCCTCTCCTGCATCAGCTGAGGGGAATTGGACCCTCACAGGGACCCCCTGGGAAAAGTCTTTTGTTGGGGGACCACAGCCACAGCAGATGAGAGCCAGCCCTTGAGCAACTGGGCCCTTGAGGGATCTAATCAAGCTGGCAGGGGTTCCCAATGCAGCAGTTTTTGTCACAACAGGACAAACGTGGCAGTGTTTTGACAGGCTGGGGCAGTGCTTGTCATCTGAATACCATGAGTTTGTGTTAAAGATTCTATTCCACTTTCCAAGAATGTGGCCTCTGCACCTCGTTGACAGCAGGGAAATGTTTCATTGCTGTACAAATGCAAGTAAATAAATGCAGAAGGTTGAAAATGCATCCTAGGTATGCTGTCGTTACCTAGCACCCAGAGAAATTAGTTTTGTTTGACAAAAAATGGAAACACCGCCAGGATATTTTGCTCCAGTTTAGCTTGTTTGCTAGAATTGTTTGTGGTTAGTAATGAGCACAAGGTTCACTTGTAATAATAATGTAACCATGGTAATATGATAACACAGGCTGATGCCAGGCTGATTTGCTGATAAGATTTATGCCCTATTATATTATCCAATGCAATTAAGAAATACACGGACAATTAACATTAGAATAGTTTAAAATAAAGGATCAGACAGCTGTGGGTCTCAGGCATAGTCTCCAAGTGTTTGTGTCACCCTGCTGTGTTTCAATGAGCAAGGAAAGCATTTGCTTTCATGTCACCAACAGGGAATTGTCATGTTCCTCATTTTTTCCAATTCCCTACACTCATTTTAGTGTGACAGGTCAGAAATGAACCTAGGAAAAGCAACAAGTGTTAATTGGCCTCATTCAATCTAAATTGAATTTGATGATCAGCAGGGTGAAAGACGAATGTGTGGTTTGGGATGTAGGGGTTTGCTCCCAGTGGGAAGGAAATGACCGGGAGATGGGGGTCAGAATCTCTCGCCCCTTGCCTGCGTGTTGGGAATTCACTGTGCCAACCACTACTTTCCCAGGACTCCTTTTAGATTACCAGAGGCAGCTCTTTCTTGTCTTGGAAGTTCTGTGGGGCAGAGATCATCTCTTCATTCCCCATCTATGAATGCTGAAGGAACACAGCATTTCTGCCACTTAATAATACAAGCACAGGAGTTGAGGCAGGATAATCATGGGATGAGCCATTTCATAACCGCCTCTGTAGCAGACAGAGTTACATCTCTCATAACATCCTAGCAACAGAGCTCCTCAATCATCAGCTCTTCTCCTTACCTGCAGACATCTCACTGCCTCACTCTTTGCTGTTTCCACGTTCAGTGGCGAATCTGGGATTATTTGTGGAGAATTTAATCTGAATACGCCAGTGAAGGGACAGCAACTTTCCAAAAGAGTGTAAGAGCAAGTCTTTCAGCTGTTGCCATAAGCCAGGAGATGAATGGTGGACAATTTTGGACTCAATTTTTTTTTCATATGAGAATCCTATGATTCAGCCCTTGCTAAGTTATGAGATGTTTGGTTTGCTGAGACAGAGGCCTCCAAAGGTCTAGGCAGAGCTAATATGGGAACTGGGGTCTCTCTCTTCTCTCAGATTGGTTTTTCATTGGGATGATCAACTGCAGTGTAACTGAGAGGGGAGAAACCAATCTCACTCTCTTGTTCCTCATGTGCTTAAAATCCCCATTTTACTAAAGAGTGACACCTACCCCTTTCTCCATCTTCTCACCTTATTGTCCCTTCTTGCTGCTTATGGGCCCTTCATTTTGCTGTTTTCTGAGTGGCTTCCTCAGTAAATTAAAAGGCCTGTATTTTATGCTCATTCTCTTTACTCTTCATGCTGCCTTCATACCCTGCCTTTCCAGGCTCTCTCCTCCCTTGTCTCCAAGACCTGCACTCTGCTGAGCTGCATCCTAGCTCTCAAATTGTCTCTGTGGCCTTCCCCTCCCTTGTTTTGTCTTAAGTGATGCCTTGTTTTCCTTCTTTATTCACATAAATTGTCATTTCTTGCTGGCTGCTCAATTGCACATCTCCTCCTCCCATGCTGTCCAGCCTCCCCAGTCCCACTGCTTCCCAGGCATCACATTCCTTCCTCTTTGGGGAAAAAGCTCAGTTTCTCTCCATTCATTCTCTCCTTCCCTTCCTCTTTGCTGATCCTATAGCCAGTCTGGTTCACTCAAAGCTCCATTCTCCTCTCTGTGTGATGTAGGGAGTTCACTGTTCTGGCAGTTCCTCTGTTTCTTTTCCTTCCTGGAACTAATGCACTGTGAAGGATGAACACAGAAATGTCAGTAGAGTCCTGGAGACAGCACCTTATGCTCCTCAGAGTGGAAGAGGTGACTTGGGAGGGAGGAATCGGGCTGAAATCTACAAGGTGATAAGTGGCAAAATAAAAAAAAATCATTAAGACAGATTTTATTCAGCTGTATTTTATTTTGGAAGCAATGTACACATTGTACAGTGCACAACAGCTCAGAAGGAGCTGAAATAGCTTTGCATAAATATTGCATGAAGCTTTGTGTGCAAACACATATGAGGCACAGAGCTATATGCAAAACCTGGCTACAAAGGGTGAAGGAAAATGTGGAAGCTTTTGCTTCCATACCTGGAGAGCTTCTGGTGCCCTTGGAAAAGTAAATCTGCATTACAATACAAGTTTCATCATCAACATGCTCAGGGATGCTGTGAGCCAAGATCCACGCAAGAAGGAAAGCCATGGAGAGGATTTTTAAGTCAGCAGGGGTGGTCTAAATGCTGTGGGGCAGGGGTTGAACCTACTTCTGGGCCTTTTATGGGCCAGGTACACAAAAGGAGTAGAGACAGTGGTCCAGCATGTGGCTTCTTTTTATTTCCAGTTTTTCTTAGCAATCTCAGGTGAGCTGGGATGATATGGAGGGAGCCTTTGAAAAGTCACTCCCAATTCAAACTAAAAGATGCCCTGCACTGCCACAGCCGTGGGCTGAAGCTGCAAAAAGAAACCGAGTTGGATTTGGCTTCAACCATCCTCTGAACATGTGCCCTCACCTGCATCTGGGCCAGGATTTGGGAGGGCTGGTTTTAAGCTGCAAGAGGAAGTGGATGTCCTATTTTGAAACCACTTTACAGTGGTTTAAGAAGACTGTGAAGTAAGGATTTTGCCAGCTGTGGGCTCTCAGGACAAGGATCCACGAGGTAAAGCAGGGGTATGGCACACCACTATGTGTTGTGTTCTGCAAACAGAATGGGAATGAGAAGACAAATTCCATCTGAAACCTACCACTACCACAAACACTCATAATCTTTTGAGGGATAGTGAGAAAGAGCATTTCATTATGTTAATAATGTCCATGAGAGCTGCTGTACAGTGGGCTCACATCTTCCCAAACAAACCCCATATTGTGGAGGACTCCCTCAATGCCTGTTTCTTCCTCTTCCATTTTCTCCCCTTAGTACATGCCTGCAGCTCAATTTTTGCTCTATTTTGAAACTAACATTTTCTTTTTCTTCCCTTCAGCATCTGCATTCCACTCTCCGCCTCTTTCCACCACATGCCCATTGAAAACCTAATTGCAGATCCTTTGCTGCAATTAGTCTGCGTGCTGCTGCAAAGTTCACTTCATTATGGCTTTTTTGGACTGGTTTACTCACACAGGCTTTGCAGCAACTGCTGCTCACCAGTGCTTTGATCCCACTGCCCATGCCCTGGTCAGCACCCCAATGCAAGGACTTCCATGTTCTCCTCTGCTTTCCACTTTTCCCTCTCCTTACACCCTCACCTCTTCATGCCTAGATTTTTATTTTTTTTCCCCCAGATGCATAATTTTTGTTCCTGGTTTGGATGTGCCGGTCTGTATAAGCAGCGTTTGGCTTTAAACTGATAGAGGGCAGGTTTAGATTAGGAATTAGGAAGAAATTCTTCCCTGTGAGGGTGTGAGGCACAGCTTGCCCAGAGAAGCTGTGGATGCTCCATCCCTGGCAGTGCTCCAGGCCAGACTGGACAGAGTTTGGAGCAGCCAGGTCTAGTGGAGGCGTCCGTGCGTTGGAACGAGGTGGTTTTTAATATCCCAACTCAAACCGTTCTGCGATTCTATAATAATAATAATTCTGTCATCACTCTGTGATGGTCCGCGACTACACCGTGCAGGGCTCCAGAGGTCACGGATGGAGTTTTTGGGAAGGTCAGCGGTTTGCACTCCCGCATCTCCCACCTTCCCGCACCCCGCGGCGAGCGGACGACGGAGGTGAGAGGAGGAGGGGAGGGAGGAAGATGATGAGGAGCGAAGCGACCACGGGCGTGGATCCGCGGCCGGGCGGGGAGGAAGGCGGGCGGGAAGGAGGGATGAAGGAGGGATGGAGGAGGGATGGAGGAGGGATGGAGGCGGGGCCGCGGCGGCGGCGGGGCCGGGGCAGGCGGCGGGGGGACCCGCGGGGGCGCCGCGGGAGCCCGATGCGCGCTGGCGGGAGAAGGGCGAAGCGGAGGCGGAGCGGCAGCGCACCCGGGAGCGGCTGGAGGCCACGCTGGCCGGGCTGGGCGAGCTGGAGTACCTGCGGCAGCGGCAGGAGCTGCTGGTGAAGAGCCTCCTGCTGCGGCGGCCGGCGGGAGCGGGGCCCGGGGCGCAGGGCGGCCGCGGGGAGCCGCCGGGAGAGGGACCGCCGCCGCGCAGCCTGGAGGAGAAGTTCCTGGAGGAGAACATCCTCCTCCTGCGGAGGCAGCTGGTGAGCGGGGGCGGGGGGCGCCGCGGGATGCGAGTGGCGAGCGCCGCGGGATGCGGGCGGGGAGCGCCGGGGATGCGGGCGGGGAGCGCAGGGGATGCGCGCCCGCTCGGTGCCCCCGTGTCGGTGTGACCCGCGGGTCCTGCCCGCGGAGAGGCGAGAAGGGAGCTGGGAACCCCCGCCGGCGGCACCCCCGCCCCGCTGTCACCCGGCACGGCGCGCAGGTGAGGCGGCGGGCCGGTGACAGCTCGGAGGTGGACGGGTCGTGCCCGCGTTGTGCCGGTGGCCGCACGGTTCCCTTCGGGTCCCGGAGCCAGGCCGGCGGTCCCACTTCCATTCATGGCAAGAGAGGCGCCGCCGTTGCCATGAATGGAAGTTGGGAGCCAGCTCCCGGGTCCAGCCCCGAGAGGAGGCAGCGGGCGCTCGGGCACCGGCAGGATCGGGCCCGGGAAGAAGGGATGCTTTTGTTGGAGGACGCGCTTTGGAGCTGGTGTGGGAAGAGATGGAGGGCGGCATGAAGCGGCAGATCATTTTTCAGTGAAAATAGCGTACAGCTGTGCCTGGCGCTCTTTGTGCGCCGCTCAGCATTTGCTTTCACCCAAGGAGAAGTTAGATTGCGTGATTTATTTCCTTATTTCCTGATTTTTTTCCTTTCCTCACCCCCCGTTTTTCCTCCTTTTTTTTTTTTTTTTTTTTTTTTTTTTTTTTTTTTCTTATTGCCCTTTTGATTTAGTTAGGTTAGGGTTATTTGCCTTTTAAAAATATCAAAATAAATTATTTTTTTTCTGCTGAGAAGGGGCTGGCTGGCGGCCGAGAGCCGTAGTGAAGGACCACGGAATCATTACTCAAAAAAAAAAAAAAAAAAAAAAAAAGTCGGGGATTTGTGGTAGCACTTTAATTTGTGCACTTGACATTGCAGATTGGAACCAGATGCGGTGCTGACTGGGGGAGGGGGCGCTGGTGGCAGTAGGTGGCGCAGCGAAGTCATCCCTTGAACCCATCACCTCCTCCAGCCTGGCTGCCAGCCAGCCCTGGCTCCCCCAGGAATCGGGGAGAAGGCTTGGGATCACCCCTTTGGTTCTCCAAAGGATGGCCTTAAACGCCAGCACATCTTCAACTAGTGCTTGCCAGTGCTTTTAGCATTTATTCTCCCTTTGCCCAAGGCCAGGCTGGACAGGGATCTGAGCAACTGGTTTAGTGGAGGGTGTCCCTGCCCATGGCAAGGAGGCTGGAACGAGGTGATCTTTAGGGTTCCTTCCAACCCAAACCCTTCTATGAATCTATGATTCTATGACTGGTCCACTCCATGGGAAAGATTATCCTGGATTTAATGGGTTCAGATTTAGTCCGGCTATGAGCATCAAAACTCATTGCAATGAATGTGTCAGAGCACCCCTGGGTGCCAGTCAAATGATGCACTTGAAGAAACAAAAGTAGATGAACCTTTCTCCTGCCTCCTCCCCTCTCCCCAAAGCTAGAGCAATTAAAGGGTATGAAGCTGAACAGATGATGGATAAGCAACATTATAATACACAGGGGGAAACTGATTGTGTTGACCGTGGGTTAATGAGTGCCTTGCAAAATAATTTCATATTGCTTATTTTATGCCATCAAATTACCTTCATAAATAGCCTTAAAATTCATCTCGCAGCAATTTCATACAATTATAAAGGGAGAAGAGGAAGAATTACTCTTCCTTCCTGCTGCACTGCAAAACTAATAAAAGGGTTGTGATCCCAGCCCTGGGAATCTTGCTCTCTGGATGGTGGACTCTAAGCTCACAATGTGCAGCAGAACAAGGCGGTTCCCACACCACAGGCACTTGTTGGCAGAGCTGTTTGGTGCCATTGTGTGAGCAGATGTGATCTTTGAGTAACACCAGTGTGGTGGGGAACGTGCCCTGCTAGGCTGGCACGGCCGTCCTTGCCCGTTCCATGTGCACAGGTCTGGTTGGGCCATATCACACAATCCAGCTTTGTTCTTCCAGCTGTGGTCAGCACAGCCCGCTGGTCTTCCTGAATTGTGGAGCATGCTCTCATGCAGAACTGGCTGGAATAGGCTGGGATGAAATGCCTGCGGAATTTTTCACTGAAGTATTTATCCAGAGCATCCATCTAAAATGTCAGGGCTTTGTTTGGTTTTTATGTAAAAGAATATAGACGAGGTGTTTCACAAGGCTTAGATGGAGAAATTTGTTGGTCCTTGGGACCCCTTCACATCTGCCCTGCTGAAGGAGCTTATGTTCTTTGTCCTCTTCTTTTGCAGAACTGCTTGAGGAGGAGGGATGCTGGGTTATTAAATCAGCTGCAAGAGCTGGATAAGCAAATAAGTGATCTCCGCCTGGACGTGGAGAAAACGACAGATGAACACCTGGAGACAGACAGTCGTCCAAGTTCAGGTAAGGGCAGTGCTCAGCAAAATCCAGCCTCCCTTGGCACCTGGAATTAAACTGCCTGTAGATTTTAGTGCTGCAGTTTTCAGTACTGCAGCAGTAAATGTCTACATCTCGCTCACACTCTGATAATTAATCCCTACTATCAGAGTTCACTGACCACTGGAAAGGCTGCTATTTGCTTCTTTCAGAGGAGCATTTCAAGCTTAATTAGATTTTCAGTGTTTGGGGCATTTGTTTTTTCAAGGCCACCCTCACATTAGTTCGAGAAGTTCTAATTGTCCTGTGTATTAGGGAGGAGGTTGAAGGAAAAATGGTGAAAAGAAGCACCACTGTCTGGAGGAAGATATCAAAAGTGGTCATACAGCCAGAAAGGAGGATGGAATCAAACAATTCAATCCTCCATATATTGAATTTCATCTCATTCTAACTGTGTTGAAGCCAGTAAGTGGTATTTAACTATGGGGAACCTTTCCTAGAGGCCCCTAGACTTGTGCTGAACACACTACAAAATGGTGAATCCTCCAACTAGCAATTGTTAAAGCTAATTGCTAATTTCTAGTCTGAATCTGACTTGTTCCAGCACTGATATTTTTATATCCTTTTCTCCCCTAAAGAAAGGTCTTTTCTAATACCCAGCGTTTCCTCCTCTTGAAGGTGCTATACATTATAATTCCTGGCTTTTATTTGATGAGCTAAACAGGTCAAGTTCTTGAAGTCATTCATTTTAAGGCATTTTTCCAAGCTCCTAAATAGCTTGGTGGCCTCTTTCCAATTTTTTAGCTTTCTTTTAAGCATGCTGGATTCAAGGACTGGGCTCACCATTCCAGTGTTTCTTACCAGGGCTGTGTAGACTGCTGAAGTCATTTCCCTGCTGCTATTCATTAGCCTCTTTGTACATCCAACAATCTCATTAGCTTTTTTTTCTTTTTTTTTTTTTTTGCCATATCATTAAGCTTGATTGAGCTGCTTTTCCACGCTGACTAAGCCCTTTCCAGGATTATTGTTTTCCAGGATGCATCCCCATTCTGTAGGCATGCTCTGCATTCCTTACTCCTAAATAAACTATTTAAATTTTGGTTGTGGTATGTAATTTTTCCTTGAGTAGTCCCAGTTTACCAGGAAATTAAATTTGCTGCATCTGCACATTATTTACCATTTTTCTTCTTTTTGTAATCCACAAATATAGTGTTTATCTCCAGAACTTTGAGGAAAGTAATGGATAGCATTGGGCCCAACACTTTTATAGTTAAGTAATAGTTGGAGAGTCTGTCTTGGAAGTATAACACTCTATTAAATGGGTGAGCTGCCAAACATAGCCTGGATCCTTGTTGCTAAAATCTGAAAATCCCTGAAAGGGTTAGAACCCCAACCCTTGTAAAGTTAAAAAAAAAATCCACATGCTAAGATAAGTTCTGCTGTTTTAAGTGCTTTACTTTTAAACAAAGTAAATTCATGGCAATAAGGATATTACTAAATTGTTGGCTGGTTTTGGGGTGACTGAATGAAGTCCCATAACTGCTTGTGTTAGAGTAAGCCAACTCAAACACCAGCTTGACTGCCTTTCTAGGGACACAAATAGTAACTTTGTGTAGACATAACTAATATAAATCCAAACTCTTATTTTTATAGGGTTTTATGAGCTGAGTGATGGAGCTTCTGGATCGCTTTCCAATTCATCTAACTCTGTCTTCAGTGAGTGTTTATCCAGTTGCCATTCTAGCACTTGCTTTTGCAGCCCTTTGGAGGCAACACTGAATATCTCAGATGGACGCCCTAAATCTGCAGGTATAGTAAAAGCAGGTCGAATACATCATACTCCAGGAGGTGGCTTTGGCTTTGGAAATACTGCCTCAGGAGTACCTGGGTTGGATTAACCCTTCTTCCTTTCATGTGCCATATTATGCTCTGAAAAGATCCCAGTGCCTCTCACGTACATGGGTCATGAGGCAGGGTTGTTTGCCCTCCACTGGTCCAGCTTTGCACATGAATATGTCACTCTAAACACACAAAAATGGCTTGTGAAGATCTGGCAGCTGCTCTACCCAGCAGAGGGCAGTGGTACCTGTACACAGAAACACATCAGTCAGCTGATTTCTCTTTCTTTAGAAAAGCATTTTTAGTGAATAGCAATAATTAATGATAGCTCTTAGCCATGTCAGCATTACAGTCACAGAGTAAGGAGCTGGCTACAGGTTTTAGGGGGTCAGGGCACATGTTTTTAGAGTAATTTTGTCAATTCTGATTGCTTGCCTTGACCCCGAGTGAGCATGGTGAAGTGTGTCCTGCATTTATATGGTATAGACAGGTAGACATCATGAACATGCCAGGTACATTTTGCCTCTTTGGCAGAGAGCTGTGAACTTTCCTTGGACACCAGTCTGAAGATGCAAGCCTAGATTTTTGGGATGGTTCAATAGGAAGGCCTCCTCTGCTCTCCAGAAGAGACTCTTCAGTAGGGCTGTTGTGATCCAGTGTTACTGACTGCAGACATTTTCAAAAGCTTTAGCTCGTTCTTGGTTGGGGAGGATGATTCCAACCACAGTATTTCCACTTTGCATTCTGCTCTTTAAGTTTAGCTTATAGTGATTTGTTGTGAATCAAGGACAGAATAATTCATGCTCTTCTGTTTCTGAACTGGGAAAGTGCAGCCTGGAATACATTCATTCTGAGATGCTGACAAGTCCTCTAAGTTTTCCTGTGAGCAGCTCGAGGTAATTTAATGCTCCCTGTTGTAAGGTATATGTGATCTTCATGGGCCATACATTAAAACAAGAAAAAAAAAACCACACACACAAGGAATTCCAGCTGATTGCATTGCTGGTTTTTTCTGTATACACCACAAAAACCTATACCTTTCATGATTCATACAGTCTCACTTTCACGGATGAAATTTCACAAACTGACAAATTTCAAAAATATCTTTTTGTCAACATTCCTTGAAGCCAACATAGAATTTAGGAAATGTAGGAAAACTGAGAAGTGATCTGGAGGAAGTTTATGGTCTTAACTTCCCTGTTCTTCCTTTCCTGCTTACACAGAAACATCATCTCTATCAGCAAATTTCATCAATGCCCATGAGACCTCTTTGAAATAAGCCTTAGATAAGTGATGAGCACTGAGCATTCCAATCAGAGTACCCTGGCTGAAGTTTCCAGCCCAAGGGCAGAAAACAGGACTGGCAGAGGATCATTTAGATTGTACCCCTACCCAAGAAGACAAGGGCAACTTAAGCTTAAAAAATAATAGTAATCTTAGGTGCTTGGGTGGAAGCCCAGCTCTTAAGGTTGCATACCTTTCTAGTAACCTTAGCCATTAAATCTGACTCATGCATCGTGAAATGCACTGGATTTCTCTGGCAGAACTCTCTTTGCAGAGCCAAGGCTAGGATGTCAGCTGGATTGACCTGCACTTCTTGTACTTGTGTGAAAACATGAGCCTGTTTCCCATTCCATAACCCCTTATCACTCAAAAGGAGCACCTGTTATTACTATTAACATTGCTATAAATATTATCATAATAATAGTAGTAACAATAATAAAAATAACCATAAATTAAGTCTGGATTTTTTTTCCTAACCTGAGACATGCTTGAAAGAATCCAGAAGTAGAATTTGTCAGTAAGCTACAAGAATTAATTGTTCTCTTGTCTGTATTTTTTATGTTTCTCTTTGGATTTAAAATTCATGTGTGCTGAGGCCTGCAGAGAGTTTCACAGGTGACTGTGTAACAAATAAGAGACCCTTGCAGACTTCTGGGTGGCTTGAAAGGAAGATAGGAAGATCTTAACAACCTGGGCACAGGTTTGAAACCAATGCACATGTTCTCATTAGGGCTGTGATTTTTATTGTTTTAACCATGTGGTCCTAGTGGGGTAAATCCAGCATAGATGCAGTGACAGGGAGACCCACGGAAGGATAGTGCTGCTTTTTGTATTGCTTGAACAGCACCACTGGTTGCAAAATTGCTGCTGCTGTAGTTAGAGCTTTGCATTGTGTGCCTAGATGGACCGGCGTCCTTGGCAGCAGATTAAAAACGTAGCACAGCTGTCCCTGGCAGGCTCTCTAAACTCTCCTAAAATGCCTTTCAGATCTCATAGGCTGGATGGACTATAATAAGGAAGGCCAGCATGAGGACCAGACCGCAGGCTCTGTCTGTCGCTCTTTATCCACACCGCACTCAAATTCCCTCGATGTCGTTGCAGATGTACATCCCAAGTACCAGTGCGATCTGGTGTCTAAAAACGGGAACGACATCTACCGCTACCCCAGCCCGCTCCACGCCGTGGCTGTGCAGAGCCCCATGTTCCTCCTCCCCGTGACTGAGAACCTCCAGCGAGAAGAGGAGAGGCTCGCTTGCGATATCAGCGACGTTTGCACCCCATCCGAAACGGACTCGGGACAATCCGCCAACGCCTTCCCCCCACAGAGCTCCTGGCCGGCTCCGTGCCCTTCCACCAGCAAGAGGATAGACAGCTACATCTTAAGCCTGGTTCAGAAAAAGACTCACGCAGTAAGGACTAACAAACCCCGGACGAGTCTCAACGCCGATGCCACCAAAGGGATCTTGAGGCATGGGAGCATGTGCGTCCGGCAGCCGGCAGCAATGGTGGCCCACGGCAACGTAGTGAACCTGAAGAGCTCCAAGCCGGTGTGTTTGCCTCCCGGTGGGGCTCCCGCTCCGGACCACACGGCTCCCTCCCCGTTAAAGCAGAGGCCAAGGGAGCCGGCTGGGGAGCAGCTGGAGAGTAGGAAGGCCCCTTTGCCAGCAGCTTTCCCACCCGGCACAACAACAGAACTCCAGAGCAAGCACCTGCCACGGGGAGTCAAACCAGCACCGTCGGAGCTGGGCCGCAACACCGCGGCCACAGCCGGGGACGTCCCCAAGGAGAACGGCCAGCTCTTTGCTGCGTCTCCCAAAGAGACCCCAGGGAAGCCAGTGGTGCTGCAGCCAGAGAACAGGGTCAGCCAGCCTCCCAAAAAGATCCTGTTGAAGAGCAGCTTGCAGGCTGCTCGCTCCTCATCACCGGCTGTCGAGGAGAGGCCCGCGCTGGATTTCAAAAGCGAGGGCTCTTCCTCGCAGAGCCTGGATGATGGGCTGCTGGTGAACGCCCAGTACATCCCGGCCCAGCAGCAAAGCATGAAGCTCCACAAAGGCACCCGGAATGTCAAGATTTTGAAAAGCTCTGCGTTGAAACACAGGTCCCACCTTGCCAACGGGGTGGAAAACAGCTCACAGACCTTGAGGGAGAAAGCCAAACTGGTCGGCAAGAAGTGCCGCTTTCCTGAGGAGTTGGATACAAATAAGAAACTGAAAAAGCCCTCGTCGCGGGGGAAGAGAGGCAGCGGCCTGCCGCTGGAGCCGAGCCTCCCGGGCCGGCAGGCCGGCCTGCACAGATCCGCCCTCCGCTCCCATGGGCATGGCCGGGAGGTCGTGGTGGCCAAGCCCAAACACAAGCGTGCCGACTACCGCCGCTGGAAGTCCTCGGCGGAGATCTCCTACGAGGAGGCCCTGCGGAGGGCGAGGAGGAACCGGCGGGAGGGCGTGGGGGTCTACTCACAGGTGCCCCTGCCCTATGTCAGCCCCTACGCCTACGTGGCCAGCGACTCGGAGTACTCAGCCGAGTGCGAGTCCTTGTTCCACTCCACCGTGGTGGACACGAGCGAGGACGAGCAGAGCAACTACACCACGAACTGCTTTGGAGACAGCGAGTCAAGCCTGAGTGAGGTGGAGTTTGTAGGGGAGAGCACGACCACCAGCGACTCTGATGAGAGCGGGGGCCTGATTTGGTCCCAGTTTGTCCAGACGCTCCCCATCCAAACAGTCACGGCGCCGGAGCTGCATGAAAATGCAGCCAAGGCCTTTGTCAAAATCAAAGCCTCCCATAACCTCAAGAAGAAGATCCTCCGCTTTCGGTCAGGCTCCCTGAAGCTCATGACGACCGTCTAGTGAGGTGACTTGGTGGAATGTATCTGCTTCTGCTTTTGGAAGCAAGGTGCTTTTTTTTGTACATATTTCCACAGATTTTTTTTTTTTTTTAAATACAAATATTTAAAACTTAAGGTAAATTATGTCACTTGTCTTCAGAACTTGGGTGGATACTAGTGCCTTTTATGTGGAAATAAAAGACCGTTACACTTGTTTAAAAAAACCCAACAACACAACACTGCCATTTCAGTGGTGAACAGCCTCCAGCGCATGGTGTGTCAGAAGGCTTTGAGAAAAGGCTAAAATGTTTCTGGGAATGGATCTTCCTTGCCTAGTTTTTCCAGTTCTGGGTCTTATACAGGATATCGACAGCTTAAGGTCATAAGTTTTTAGGGAATAAAGGGGAGGGAGTGAGGGTGTTTCTTAATGTTTTTGCTTTTCCCTTTCTGCTGCTGCTGTTGCCACATCTTGAACTTTTTCCTTCTGGTACTCTGGTCTGTTTTTTTTTTCTTTTCTTGTTGATTCTCTTCTTGCAACTCACTCCTGTCCTCCCCCAGCCATCCCCCACCAGGAAAGGGCTCCTGTTCAATCTGTCTCCAAGGTTAAGTCGCCTTCCCTGGAGTGCACTCTACTCTGATCTCCTGGGAGTCCCACTGCGGATGCCAGTGGTGTCCAGAGTAAACTGCAGCTGGAGCAGCTGACCAAGGCTTAGTAACTTCATTATATTGTGTAAAACTGCTTTTGAAAAAGAAAAAAAAAAACCATATGCATGTCACGTGCATGAGTATCAGTAGTTTTAATATTCCTGTTGATGTCCAATTTGCTGTACATCATCAATGGCTGTTTTTATATATATATATATATCATTGTGTAAATTAATATAACACATCATATGCTGTAATAAACAGTCTGTTTTAATACTTTTTAAAGTTTGTTACGTTGGTGCAGACCCAGTCAGTGCTTTTATATTGGTGTTGTCACCTCTTAGATGTCTCCTTATGTGACCTGATAATGTTCCTTGCATTTAGCCGTGCGGGAAAAGGGGCAAGTTTAAAATGCTGCTGTGGATGTGACTTGTGCTTTGAGGGAATTGGCTTGTCATGGCTTCTCTTGTTCTTCTCATAGCTTGCATTTTTCCAAGGGCAAGGTGGGATTTAGGAGCTCAGAGGCATCTTCAGGTTGTTGCTGATGGGCAGCTCATGTTTCAGAGCAGATGGAAGTATAACATTAATCCTGCTGTCTGTCTGGGTGCTTGCAGACTTTGGTTGGTACAACACAGGGGCAGATGGTTGGTTTCTGTAACCAAATCGATCTGTGGGACACAACAGGTGTCCCCATGGAATGTCCAGTAAGTGAATCCCCAAGAGCTGTGTGCTCTGGGAGCTGGGCTGGGTGGAGGAGAGCACAGGCTGCCTGTCCATGGTGCCCTCTGTAACTTTGGCTGTTGGCTCTGTTACAGCCCTAGCAGGGTCATGGAAGGTGACAACTGGGTCACCCACTGGTCTCTGTCTCAGGTTCTTCCCATGGGACTGGAGGGGAGTCTGTCAGCAAAGGAGAAAGGAGCCCTGCATAGGCAGCACTGCTTCTATTCACAACAAAACCTTTGGAGCTGCCTGGTGGGAAGGTTGGAGGTTTTGGGCAGGTTGAGCTGGTTGCTGCAGGTTCAGCTTCTGCTTTGGCATCCACAAATAGACAAACAACTGGAGTGGGTGCTGTGGCTGGTGTGGATTTCAGGGATATGTGTGCAGCCTGTCCATTCCATAGCAAGGTCTGAGCAGAGCTTTCCTTTGTGGTTCCTCTGTGTCCTTCCTGCTGTCACCCACCTGAAAGGCAGAACAGGTTTTTTTCCCAGGTTTTTCTGCATCACAAATGTGGGAAGGAAGGATCCACTCAGAATTAAACATCTCAGGGAGCAGCTTCTGAGACAGTGAGAACACTTTTCCTGAGAGGCACATTTTATTTTTTAATCTGCAGTGTAGTAAATCACTATTTATAATGTTGCATATTATTATTTTCCTATTTGTGGTTTGTTTGTTTTTTTGTTTGTTTGTTTTTATAAGGAGTAGAAAATCAGTTTCTGTAAGGGTTTTGCAGTACATCACCAGGCTGTGGATTCAGTGACCCAGAAAGTTCTTGCACTTCCACCTCCCGTGAAACAGCAAAAGCTGTAACTCCCCTTATCTGCTCATAACTCTCCTATTACCTTATACATGGAAAGGCAGCCTGTATATATATATATATATGTGTGTGTGTGTGTGTGTGTGTGTGTGTGTGTATGTATGTATAAAAAATATTATATATTGGTTTAGAAGAATTCATCCAGAAATTGCTGGACAAAGGCTGCCACTACAGAGAGGGGAGAGAACTAATGTTTGTTGTAAAATATGGCAGTACTAAGGCTAAGCAACAGCTTAAAGCCATCCCATTAATAACTGATGGGTGTTATATCAAACAAAGGGAATGTCTTATGGAAGCTGGTAGTTTTTTTCCTAGAATAGCTCTTAATCATGCTATATAATCTCTCTTTGAGCGAGAAAAACATGAGCAAATCCCTGTAAATCTCCTCAAAGGTGTGGAAGAGGAGCAGAGAGGATCCTCAGCTGTGCACTCTCTGGCTGTAAAGGAGCTGCTGGTGGAAAAACAAACCAACACCAAGTGGCATTGGGATGATGAGTTTTTAATTGCAGTGCTATAGCAGATTGCCTTGTACTGAGTGAGGGAGGCTGCCTTTCAAAAGTGAGCTGCTGAATGGTTTCTTTTCAGATAATTGCGTAAAAAAAGAAAATAAAATAACTGCCTGAATAACATTGAGGCTGTATCAGCTGCAGCCACTGTATTCTGCAGTTCTCTTGTTGAATAGCTTAATACCAGACTTGGAAATGGACTGATGGTATCTCCCTCTTAATTGCAGCTGGGTCTTTTCAGTTTGGGGAAGGAATTTTCCTTTTTTTACGTGATTTAGGTAAGCATCCAGAATCCTTTATCCAGGCCTAGTTTTTTCTATCAACACCCAACCCCCTCATTTTTCCTTTTTTTTTTTTCTTTTTTTTTTAATAACAGATCTTAACAGTGCTGGAAAAGTACTTGATATGGTCCCAATACACAACACACATTCTCATCTCTGGTTCTGATTTAGGAAACACATCTGAGTTAGTAAGTTTTTGCAACATTAGGTTGAAAAACATCTGCTGGTCTTGGAGACCAGTTGAATATCTGGCACTTCTTTAAGCTACCTGGCTTTCCAGCTTCAGAGCTTGCCAGTGTATTTTTCATGATGTTCACTTTTTAATTATCCCCAGTGTTTATGGTTGTTTTTGGAAGCCTGAAGCAGGAACATTTCATTGCACTGGGAGCTGTTTCAAGGTGGGGGTAGGTGGTAGAGGGGAGTTTTGGGATTAGGTATCCCTACATTCCTTATGTGCAGGAAAGTACAGGAGCATAAAGGAACATGAGCAGAGTCCTTGGAGCTGGATTCCTTGTGGTTCAGATAATGCAGTGTTTCTGCACACCTCTGGAATACCATCACTCCCACTGAGGGAATCAGCACCACACTCTGAGGGGATGAGTGTGTCACAGGGCTGTCTGCCTTCCAGCAGGCTTTCTGGGTCTATCCTCTGTTCCCTCACCCCAGCCACCAGCTGTGGGTCAGCAAATAAAGAACCAAGCTGTGTCTGGTGTGTGTGGGGTCAGGGAGAGGCTCTGGCCTGGTGCCCAGACGTCCCAACTGCGTGGGGCCCCTGCTGTGGACCTCCTGCTTGCCGTGAGAAATCCAATGTGTCTGTGGAGCAAGGGCTCAGACAGCTGGCTTTGAGGGAAAGGAGGAGTGGAGAGTCCCGTCAATAGAGTGGTCTGATCCTGGTTCATCTGCATTTCTGGAAGAGGTGGGAAGAGGAGGTGTTTCAACCTAACACCTCGCTCAGTAAGTTAGACTGGACTAAGTGGAGTCCTCCCAGGGACTCTGTCTCATTTCTTCCAGAAAAACCATCTGACCAAGTCCTGTAGGAACTGGGGACAAGAGATGAGCTTCCATTCCCCAGGTCTGGGTTTGGCCTTCCACAACACAGCCCCTGCTTGCAGAGAGCCTCTAGGTCCCAGCCCTCTGTAGCTTTCCTGGTCCTGGAGCTTCAGCAGGAATCTGTCCATCCCTCCCAAGTGTTGTACTTTTCTCATGGCCTGGGGTTCATGCTGGATAAGCACTGAAAACAGATTTTCCACAACAGTCCTCTGCCTTCAGTAATCGCAGATCTGTTTGTTGGCTCAGAGGAAGGTCAGGCACTCCTCAGGTGGCAGCCAACAAAGCCATCCCTGGGGGACCTGCACCCCTTCCTGACACAAAGGGCAGCAAAGGCTTTGATGAGCAGTGGTGGCCACTTGGCAGGCGACTCACCACACTGGGCACATGGTTCTTCTTACAAGAGGGAACAAGGACATTTTTGAGGAAGCAGAAACAGCTAAATACATTTTTAATAGCTAACTTCAGAGTATGTACCTTTGGAGTAGCCAACAAAAATAAATATGACTGAGCTGCTAATACAGAAAACTGAACCTTTCTCAGTTTAACATTACAGATGGAGAACTGTGGTGAGAAACAATTGATGCTGGAGCATATCCAGAGAAGGGCAATGGAATGGATGAAAAGACTGGTCTAGAGCAGAAGTCTTGAGAGAAGTGGTTGAGGGGGCTGGGAGCCTCAGCCTGGAGAAAAGGAGGCTTAGGGGAGATCTTATCACCCTCTACAACTTCCTGAAAACAGGGTAGAGCCAGGTGGGGTTGATCTCCCAATTAACATGCAATAGGACATGAGGAAATGGCCTCAAGTTGCACCAGGGGAAGTTTGGATTAGATATTAGGAGAAAACACTGAAAGGATGTTCAGGCACTGGAACAAGCATCCCAAGGAAGTGGTGGAGTCACCATCCCTGGAAGTGCTGAAAAAAAAGTGGCACTTGGGGACTTAATTTAGTGGTGAACAAGATGGTGCTTGGGTTGAGTTGGACTTCAGCTTAGAGGTCTTTTCCAGCTTTAACTGTTCTATGATTCTTTGAGTGGCTTTGAGGTTTGAAAATTCTCACCGTTCTGGAATGAGGGAAGGTACATGAAAACCAGAGGGATCTATTTAAAAAGGATACTAGAAAGTGCTTTTTTGACACAGCAGGGAATTTGTTTCTGCTGGAAATAGTGAGATGGATGTAATATCAGCAAGTTCAGAGGGAAAGAGAAGGTAGGGATGGATGCTCTACCAATGATTGTGGATGTCAGGAAGCGTGTGAGGTGACTGGTCTGCGAACAGTGGCCAGGCTTGTGTGCTCCTCCTCAAGACTGTCTTTTCCTGCAGCTGCTGAAGCACCATTAGCTGGGGGAGATGCACCGTCCTCCTGACCCAGCAGACCATTTCCTGTGTTCCTCTGGTCTTGAGGTAACTAATAGGAGTTGTCTATGCAATTGAATTTTCCTCACTCTAATATTTATTAGTCTTTTGCCCTCCCAACTTTTGCTGAAGGCGAGTTTTGCATTGCTTTGCCAAGAAGTTCACTTTCCACACTTGGCTGATGGTGACATGCATATATCCAGACTATGGTTTTGGTCACTCCTGTCCTCTAGCACAGTAAATTCATCCACCCTTTCAGGCAGGAACTCTAAATCCTCTGTTATGTGAACATCATCCCCTGTACCACAGATACAGTTATGGACACAATCCATTGTGATCCTCATGACTTCAGTCCATAAATGAATCTACCTTGGGAGTCACTGTTGGGCAGCAGTTTTACACCCTGCAGTTGCTTATAAACTGCAGGAAAAGCTGGTGACCTACAAACCAGATGAACGTCCTTGAGCCTGAGTGCCTCCACTGCTCTTTGCCTTGGGAATTTGCTGTCCTTGGGGAGTTTTTCTCTTCATCTGTCTCCACTTGTGCCTTGGTTTGGAGCAACAGAGCAGTCTGAAAGTGTGTCTCATGGTCATCTCCACTTGACCAGTGTTGGTTGGGGCAGCAGAGCAGTTTTGGATCACACTGATCCAGGGGCAGGGCAAATGTGTTTCCCCCTGAGCAGGGATCTGGGGATATGACCCAGTGATGGCTCCCTGGAATAGCTTCCATTCAAAAAATATGGGCAAGCTTGGTCCAAATGACATTGGGGACCAGACTAAGTCTAGGCTGAAGTAAACACTTGAACTTTGTACATTGTTCAAAGTACATTGTGGGACCCTCAGTTTGTGGGGACCTGAGTTTGGATCTGCTCCTTTCATTCCTTTCATGCTGTGTGACTTTTTGATGTAAACAGAGCCTCTCTCTCAGTTAATGGCCTTTGTTTCCGTGCTGTATTCCTTTAAGATCAATAAAGTGTATTAACATTAACAACTTGATTTCACTGAGCCAAGCTCTGAAAATCTGGATTTTGTTTGTTTTAAAGGAGTTGTAAGTCCTGGGAACTAAGATTTCCTTGACAATACTAAAGGAAAACCCGTATGACTTGGACTCTGACCTCGTGATAGGGTTCATGCCATCAGGCTTTGGAAGTAAATTGTTTTATCCCCTCTTTAAAAGGTCAAGTCTTCTGTGGCCAAGGGGCAGGAAGCTGGAAAATTTGCAACCTGCTGAAAAATATGTTCCCTGTGTCTCCTTATGAGCTTTATGCCCTCAGAAATGAGATTTTCACAAAGAGGGGAGGTATGAGGTACAGGTAGGAGAAGGACCTAATCAATCTTAATCTCTGAAGTGCTCATGCAGTAAGTGTTTAAGCATGTGATTAAGCCCATTCTTACTCAGCGAAGCATTTCAGCACACGCTTTGGGGTGAATTAAGCATGTGCTCAGGAATGCTGGATCAAGGTCACTAAGCTTTCCAAGAGTCCCATGCCTGTTTGTACAAACTGTCCCAATGACTTCTTCTGGCTCATGTTGGAAGGAACTCCCTGCTCTCCCTTAAAATCCAGACTGAAAATCCAGTTTCACCAGCCATAGTGAAACTGGATTCAAACTGTTAATTTGAATTTGGGAGAAGCAGTACCTTGAGTCCTTGATTTAAGCAGTAATAGCAAGGAGAGCTTTTAAAGGAATAAATTAATTTTGTTGCATTTGAGGACACAGAGCTAAAACCACTTCAGTTACATGAATAAATGTGCTTTGTGCTCTGTATGAGCAGCAGGGCTTTTTGTAAACCCTGGGAATGGCACTTGGGAAGGGACAGAGTGACCCTCTCTGTATCCGCTCCCTTCTCTTCCCTTGGATGCCCAGGTAGAGCTGGGAAAATGAGACAAGCACAAATACCAAATGTGGAGGGTCTGGAGCCCCACTTATTCATCTGCCTGGCTAATCCAACTTTAATCCCAGTTTCAGGCAGTGAGATTAGCTAAACAGCAGGATCTCTGGGCTAGAGAGCAGAGTGAGAAAGCAGAGAGGGTAACTTTGCCTGGCTTCAAAGGAAAGAAGCAGTTTAACTGAGCAAGCAGTGGAGGCAAGGGAATGGTTAGAGATTTGCCTTCTCTTCCCAGACACATTATTTACAGTGGGTTGATTTCCTTTTGGAAGGGCCCTCTGTAAAAGGAGACGTTCCCAGCATTTCTGCGGGTCAGACCTGTATCACATTACAGTTTTCTTTCCTGGACTCTTGACTGACATGATTTCCTGGAGTAACTCTTCTCTCAGGAAGGTGAACTCAGGAAAGAGTAGGTGTTTGCTAAAAATCCAGAGTCTTGGAAAGCAGAATCATAGTGATGGTCTCCTCGTTCTAGACCTGAGGTCAGTCTTCAGTGCTGCATCATTCTTTGGATCTCCCAGTGCAGGGCAAGGGCTGGGAAAGGAGTGGGAGAGGAAATCCATCAGGTTTGATAAGAGAGAGGTCTGTAAATCCTGTTGGAGCAGCTTGCAGAGGCCATGGCAGGAGCCACAGGAGCTGTGCCAGACGAGCAGCCATCCCACCTGGTGGGCAGTGAGGTCAAGGGCAGTGCTGGCCACTGACCTGGATTTCTTGATCCCTGCCTTTGCTTAAGCCACCTTCCTGCCTCCAGGCCACAGCAGACAGCGTGCTCATCCTGGTAAGTGTTTCCTTTACTGCTTTTTTTTTCTTCCTTGTGAAATAAATTGTGGCTTGGCATTAAAGCCTGAGAGCTGAATGAAAGTGAAGTTCTGGCTTGTTTCTCCTGTCAAACACCTCATGAGTGTTTTCCTTGATGTTCAGTTGCTTGGAAGGAAGAGATGTGATCCTTTTCTCATCTGCAACATATCCATGTTTTTATACAGGTGTCTTCTGAGTGGTTTGTAGGGACAACAAACACACCAAGGTAACACATCACTGTCTTCAACAGTGTGGCTCTGCAGCAGCCCTATAGCTGCACAATCCACAGCCACCCCAAAGGATTTTTCTCTGACAGGAATATTGGGATTGAGAGGTTTGGATCTGACTGATCCCACCTGAAGCCCATCAGGGTTTAGGGTGAAGATGCTCATGCAGGGAGAGGAGGAAGCACACTCACAAGTGTTTATTATTGCTGTTAAATGACAAGCTCCCTTTCCTTCCCCTCCCCTCCCCTGCCATGGAGATAGGGATCTCTGCTGTGGTTCCTGCTGCTTTCTTTTTCCTGTGTTGATCCATGGTGAGACTTTCTGCCTTTGAAGGATGGTCTCAACCCTGAGAGAGGCTTTTATTGCTGAGCCACTGACATTTGATTCAGAGCATGTGCCTTCCCCTGAGCCCATTGCAGATGCCCACTTGTCACCCTGGGTAGGTTTCTTGGGCTCATGAAGATGGTAATCATTCATTACAGAAATATGAAACAAACAATTAATTTCATATTTAACAACAAATAAAAAGGCAAGTGGAGAGCTGTGTTTTCTTTCTGTTGTGTTCCCAACCTTTCTTAGCTACTCAACACGAGCATCATAATATGGACAGCAAACACAGCAAAGTGAAAATAATAAATCACCCTCCCTAAATGTATATCACAGTTCATGGATTTGCGTGGGGCCTGGAAACAAAAGGCCTTTTGTCCTGCCAAAAGATCCTCACTGACATTGATCTAAAAACCCAAATAATTTACTGATCTACAGCTAGGAGAGATAACAAAATGGACAAAGTGTCCCTGTGCTAGAAACAGATTCCTCTGGCTGCTGGACCCACCCCTGTTCCTGTTGACTGATTCTGAGACTGTTTTCTTGGTGGTCAGGGCTGCTTTCAGAAACTGCTTCTGGTGCACCGATGAAAAGGCCAGTTTTGTGAGTAAACATCCTAATAAGCAGGCTCTGACAGATGGTTTGTTGCTCAAGCCCTACATAACCCTTCAGCTGGTGTCAGTGTCTCCCACAGATGTTTCCCAGGAGAACTTCCCCACGGCGTGCTCGGGAGCTCTCAGCTTTCACAGCACGTCCGGCTGCATCCCAAGGAGGAGCCTTGCTGCTTGTTCAACACATTGCAGGTATGTCTTGGGAACAACAGGCTTCCAGAAACATGTTTCTCACAGTATAGATAAATTTAGGCTCCCTAAATTCACCTGTTGGTGGCTGAACAGGGTAAGCAAAGGTGCCTGTGCACAGTGGTCCTGCTGCTGTTGTTTGGTCCGTGAGCAGTGAGAAATGTTTGGTGTTACATTAAGCAGAACAAGACACTTTTAGGTACCTTTCATTCCCTTTTGTTTTGGTATTGCCTCATATCAATCTTTTCAGAATCTGTCCCCATATTTTATAGCAAATCAGAGAATAAATGTCATTTAGGCAGTGATTTGTCCAAGTGAATATCTTCTTTTTCCTCCATTTCCTTATCTGAGTTTGTTGAACTGTTCTGAGCCCCACGACACTGTGGTTACAATATCAGGTGTGCAGTCCTCAGGCAGATCAAATATTTCTGTTAGATGGATAAATACAGAGATTTTACCTCATTCTCCTCCCATGACAAGCTCATGGGACTAAGACTGCTCATATCATCTGTCTTCCAGAGCAGATAATTTAGATTTGGCTGATTTGTATATCCCTGCAATGTTCCTGGTGGGCTGTACAGGATGTACAACTCTCTGCCCCTGACCTGAGAGCAGCTGGAACTGGACTGATGTGCAGAGGCTGCTCTTGAGAGGAAAATGAGCTGTCCTGAGAGGGTGTCTGCTAGGAAGAGGCTTAAATAGGAGATTATGGTTTGGGGAAAAGTTTAGTTTTGATGAAACTAGGCTGAATTCCTGCCAAAGTAGAGCAGAACACAACCAGGTAGAAATTCTGCAGAAGGGAATAGTGCAGCAGCTTGCACTGTGGGTTGTCTCAAGAGCTGATCCACAGATCTCTCAGCCTCTCCGCTGGGTTTCCTGGGTTCTCCATCTGTGGATGCTCTGGTGTTTCCTGCCTGAGATGGTCTAATGTCTGGGACACCCCAAGCTGAGAAGTGTGGGAGCAGTGAAATCCCCTCTTGCTAAGCAGCCTATTTGGCAGCAGGCTGCCCCAGGGCCCTGGAAACCTGAACGGTGGAGGAACCAGATGGGTGACCAGGCAGGAAACTCAGCAGGTTTCTGATGTTTGGAGCCCTGTGCAAGTTTCATGGGAACCTGGGCAAAATTGACTCACCTTGCTGAGATTTTGCTGAATTGGTGAATTCCTCTGAAATGCTGTTTTGCCTGAAACCTTCTGAGCAGGTGCAGTATCTCCAGATATCTCTTGAAGACAGAGACAAGGCATTGGCCTGTGCTTCCAGCATGGGGCTTTGGGAGTCAAAGGCACACTTGCCTTTGCTACTGAGCCCTGTGCCAGCATTCACACTCTGAAAGTGTTGTTGAGGAGGGAGGACACAGGAACTTGGCACTGATGAGTAAAGGATGCTGACAGGTTGTTCTGATCCTTAGAAAATCATTGTGTTCTCATTGCACTACACTCATCCACCTACTCTGTCTTGTCCTGTAGACTGTAAATTCTCCATATTAAATTAATTTCCCAAGTTCTCCATTTGTTTTCACAGCCTCTAGCTGAGTTTCCTAGGTGCTACCCTCATACAAACAATAATAAAGACGGCTCTGTCCTGCTGCAAACCACTTCTGAGGATGTTCCCTCTAATTCTCTTCCTCGTTCAGCGTTGTATCATTAAAAGGCATGAGGTGGTTAATTGGAGGCTCACAGCTTTTGTGACTGATGCAAACCAGTGTGTGTGTGTGTAATTGCCTGCTGCAAGCGCTCAGGTGAATGCTTGAAAAGAAAAGGGGGAGGACGCAGATGGCCACGAGCAGAAGGTTCCCTGCAAAAGGTCAGTGGAAAAGGTTAGTGATAGGGCTGCCCCGAAGCTGGAAAAAAGAACCTAATACCTGGACAACTGGTGAGGAGCCTGGCTAGAGCAGGGCTTTGTTCCCTAAAGGGGGCTGCTGCTGCGAGGAGATTGTACATCAAAGCTCTGGTAAGAAAACACAGCAGAGATCGGTATCACCCAGCCTGTGGCACTGGGGGAAATGGATTGGTTGACAAGTCGGAGGCCCTCTCTGGGCAGATGGCTGGGTAGGAGTTACTGGCTGCTTGCAAAATCTCGGAAGGAGCCTTTAATTGCGTGTGATACTGTATGTTTTAGCGAGCATCTAGATGCTTATCTCGGCTGCATTAGTCACCAGGAGAGTCTGCTCTCAACCTTTCCTCTGCCATACCTCAGCTGCAGGCTTCTTCCCCCAGCTTTTGGAAGAGATGTGAGCTGAACGCTGAGGGATTTGTTGGGCTTTTTGTAATTTTGACAAGGAAATATAACAGGGGCAGGTATTCTTGGTAATGCTCTGCAGAGCATGTTTAGTGCTGTGGTTTCACATGTGCTGTGATAGACTTTGAGAGCCTTGCCCGGGGAGCCAGTGGTCTGAAAAGTCTTATCATGCTCCAAAACAAATAGTTCTGTCTTGAAGCCCATTAGAATAACAACTACAAAGCTTCTCCCAACCTGATGTTAAATGCCTTGCTGTGCCAAAGGTAAACAGGATCAATCACTCATCCTCCCAGGGACCCTCTGATGGCAGTCCATGAATCAAGCTTGGCTTTTGAGGTCATTTTTATCTGCCTTGGGGAGCACAAACTGACCAAAGTGTGGTCTTGCTCTGCATGTGCAGGCTGAAGAGTGCAAGCTTGGCTCTGGCAGGGTGTGTTAATTAGGCGTATCCAGTGTAAATATCTCTGTTGTGATGAGGTCTGCAAAGCGGCCAGACCTGGACGTGCAGGCTCTGGCCACCTCTGCTCTCCTACAAAGCCAATATTGCCACCATGCATCTGCTGGCTTGGCCAAACAACAGCTTGATGCTGCTTTTCCTCCTGTGCCTTTGTACCTGCAGTGTTTTGTTTGTCTTCCTTTGACTATGCCAAAAAAGAGCTTAGCTCAGTGGGGAAACCGAACTCCCAGCAATGCCTGAAGACTGCAGACGATGCAATAGTCTGGAGTTTTGCTAATCCAGACAGTAACATGAGCCCAGGGTGTTCAGTTGAGGTCCCACTATAACTTTCCCCATCACCCAGTGAGATTTAGAGCCTACCAGGTCATGGCTGTATATGCAATTAAAAAGCTCCTTTCCCCAAGGAGTTCACAGTGCAGAGACAAAATATTAACCTCCCAATTAGTTTATTGTGGCAGACTGGGGCACAGAAGTCAGATTATCCGGGGGCAGGCTGAGACCATTCATGTGCCATTGAACTTGGAAAAGGCTTTTTTCACGACATCTGGTTTCAATCAATTTGTCGTCAATTCAGTGTGCTGGGCTCATTTTCTGGGACCATTAAAGTGCACAGTACTGACACAGGGCTGCAGCTGGAATCCAAACATGAGTATCCAGAGCCCTGCTACTTCTTGCTGGTGACTGCGTGGAGAATGAGGATCTGGTGGCCAGGGTCTTCTGGATAAAGCTCTTTTGTTCATTCAAGAAAGCCTCAGGCTGGGCCATCCCCTTCTGCTGGGCCATTTACAGCTTAGTTGTACATGTGGTGCCAGGACAGACCTCATCAGGGACCCATTCTCCAAGAGTTGGGGAGGAGATTCATGCCAAGCCTTCTGGAAGCCTTTGAAAAGGTTCTCCCTGACATGGACCAGGCTCCTTCCCCAGCCTACCTCTGCATTTTGCTCTTAGGGCTCCAAAACCACCTTCTTGTGCAAGCAGCCAGTCTTGCCTGTGACTCTGCCAGTACTGGAACGTGCTGAGAGGAGCCTGGTTCATTTAAATGTGTGGGACCACAGCTCATGCTTTTACAGCATATATTCAGTGAAGCAATGCCTTTATCTGCAATACTTAGCCTTTATCTAACATCTTTTCAGTCTAAAGCTTTTTTTGAAACACAGATTAAGTAATAACAACATAGGATAATTGAGCACATTTTTTCACGGTGACATAGTGATACTTATCTGTGGCTACTGAAAAGCAAGGATAATATACTTTGTCAGTGCTGTATTATCTTGCTTCTGAAACAGAGCAAGTTTGGCATTAGGGCTTAAGTAATTGAAATACGGCTCCTTGTACCGCAGCCTGTTTGTTTACAATAAAGCCTAATGCATCTTTCTAATGGCCACTGCAGTGTCAGAGGCACTGACGCGACCCCTGGCTCTGTGCAGCCTGTGGGGTGTTGGGTCTGGAGGTCACACCGTGCAAGGATTGCATTGGATGTACTGAGGAAAAGCCACCTTGCTTCAGGAGGAGGTGACCTCAAGGATCAGGGTTTGCAATGCGCCCTTGTTTTTTGGATGTCAGGTGAGACGCAGTTCTGAGCATGCTCTGCTCAGCATCACCATGGCTCCTGTGGGGAATTAGCTATAACACTGTTGTGAGCAGACCTTGCAAACCCACTGGGTGATTTTATTTGCACAGGTGGAATAAAACGACAGGCTGGCATGGCAAAACAAGCTGGATGCCCTTTCAATCCCACTGTGTGAGGAGGAAAACCTAAATTAACACCTCCTTCCAAGCCCTCAGACACACAGGTCTCTTCCACAGCAAAACGGCATGTGCATTTTCCAGGAAAAAAATGGAGGATCGATAGGAAAACACTTAGATTTAAATTGATTTGCTGTCCAAAGTGGTATTTGAGTCCCTCTTGCATTTATTCAGGCAGAACATGATGGTGTGTCTCTGGATAATTTTCCACCTGCCTGTTTTGAATATCAAATAGAATCATTAAGCTGGTGAGCTGGAACGGTGCCAAATTTCACAGGAGCTTTTTCTCCCGACTTCTGCTGTTTTTGTAACTACTTAGACAGAATTATCTGAGCATGCTCCCGGCTGGCACAGGGTAAATGCTGAGCAACACAACATGAGTTGACTCTTCCACTCTTTGTGTGTCAACACAATTCCGTAGTTAATGTTAAGCAACAAGCTATTAGGACTCGTTTAACTGTAATTCACAGGTTTTCAAAGGGCCAGACGGGTATTTTATGTCATCTGGACCTGCAGAGCAACGCTCACCCATCAGCAAAGTCATTTCAGACAATGAAAAATAGTTCGTACCGTTTTCTTGCTGGATTTTTTTTTCTTCTGCAGTGCCTCCCAGTGTGCATGACAACCGAATTGCTGAAAGCTTCTTATTCTGTTAAGCATCCTCTAATAGGGTGGAAGTGGGGGTTAATTCAGCAGGTAATGTGTTGCTTTGAAGTTGCTCTATCTATTAAGTGTTTAGCTGTGAATATATATATATATATATATTGGATACAGCTGGAATAGCGATGTCAGGATCCTGCCAGGCTCACCTCTTCCTTCCCTGTGCAGTTTGATTGGCATTAATCCTGAGGAAGGTGGTGCTGGTAACTGTTCTCCCGAGTGGAAAATGAGTATGGTCAGCCCCATCCTCACATGTGGTTGGTATCTCCAGAGCGCAAGAATTTGTTAGTTTAAAGCTTTTCTCTAAATAGGTGACAACTCTTCTCTGATAAGCTGTGGCTGCCCTACATGTGGGACCGCAGACAGCAAATAAACAGTGCTGGCATCAGATAATTCTGTTTAGAATGCTGTGGCCTTAGAAGTGCCCTATCTTTTGAAATGCAATGGTTTTTTCATGGGTTGTTTGCATCTCCCTGCAGTGACTTCATGTCACCTCATAGTTTTTCAGTGTCTATGAAAGCTTCAACCACTGATCCTAGAAAGCATTTACAGGACTGGGTTTCTTTTTCTCGGGCTTTTGGGGATGATTTTTCTTTAATACTCCCTCATGCTCCTAAAACATCCACTGCAGTGCTGATGGGGAAACCCCAGCGTGCAGTCATTAGAGATGTGACATTTCTGGAGAGGACTTGACTTGGTGGTGTGCTCTGAGGGTGAATGTTGTGGTCGATGAGATCCAACTGGGAAACGACACAGATGTCCGCATGCTCAAAGTGTAAAAAGTGCAAACCTCCATGTCAGCAGGTGTCAAAGCGCTGTAGAGATTTCTGCTCACCCCCTTGAAAACACAGGCTGCAAACTGGGAAGATCACGACCTTTTGCAATTTGAGGGAAGGCCTGTGATTTGGGATTTTGGAAACCTCTAGTGCTCAGGAAGCTGTTGAGCAAACAGGACTGAAGCTGGCTGTGTGAAATCACAGAGCATGCCGAGTGTGGAAGAGAAAGCACCAAAAAGCTGAGAGTTTTGAAACTGTTTATCTAAGTTTCTTCCATGGCCCCTCTTATCACAGCATCACAGCACCTCCCAGATGGTTAATATGTTTTATCTTCTTGCCAACACCCTCACAAGGTTCCTATCCCTATTTTACAGTTAGGAGACCCAAGTGGAGGTGCTGAGTGATATGCCCAGTGGCACTTGGGGTTTCTGTGGCAGATCAAGGAATGAAGCTCAACTTTCCCGTGCCCCAGGCTAATTCCTAAACCCTGTGGGATCCTCCTGAAAATGAGCAGAAGGGCTTCGCAAAACACAGCAGCATGCGGAAATAATGCTCAGATGGGGGAGCCCATCCTGTACCAAGTGCAGGCCTTTCTGTCTTGGTCTTTTGGAGCAAGATGCTGCACTGTGGGCTGGTGACAATGACCCATGAATGAGCAGAATAGGGCTGCCATCAAGAAAGGTTCATTACTCCCCACTAATAATGAATTATAGCACCGTGCTGACCAGGCTGAGCCACTTTGGGGGCTGAAATGAGCTGCTGGGTGTGTGGCTCTTGCTGCCCATGCAGAACTGGGATTTCAGGCTCTCTCATCACCTCGGGCCAGAGCTGCATCTCCTTGTCTGCTGGCAGGCCAGTGGATTCTCCAGTGATGTTTGCCCTTGAGAAGGCTCTATCCCAGGAATCCGTTTTGCAAAACTTCACTTCAGGATGGGACTGGTAGACTTTGATCTGCCAAGTACTTGAATTATGCTGAGCTCTCACTCCTCCTTTACTATCCCACTTACATCTCTTGATCCCTGCTTTTTCATTCCTTTATTCTAAAAAAAAAAGTTCTAGAATCACAAAATATTGGTGCAGGGAATTAATAATGTTGGGAGAGTGATTATTTAGTGTGTCCAGACTATTACCTAATAGCCACTCGCTTCATTCATTGGTAATGTTTGGACTACTTAAAATTGCAGCACCTTGTAAATGCTACTCAATAGTGCCATGCCCATAACTTGATTGCAATAATCCATCAGGGACCGTATTTCAAAATGCCAACATTTATCAGCAATTACCTGGAAAACAAGTTCTTAGCAGGAGTGCTGGGATAATTCAGTGTTCGAGATACTGCTGGGTGTGTTGGATACTGATTCTAAATGGTGACTGCACTTTCCTGCTCTGGGCTGTACCTGTGTCCAAAGGCCCTTCTAGGAGGTCAGAGAAATAATGATTAAACAGGCAGGCAGCCTCAGACTGCAGCCTATGGCTTTGTCCAGGATGGCAATGAGGCTGCAGGATGAAAGGCAGGTGCAGTGGAGCGCAGGAGGCAGCAATCCCCGCTGGCTGCCTGCCTGCTCCTCTCTGCTCTCCACGGAGGTTTCGCTGAACAGGCTGCTGTGCTGTCAGCTGGGAATGCTGTCAGCTCCTCAAAACCTCGGTTTCTGAGTGCTTGCTCTCCCATGCACTCTCAGCAAGTTTCCAGCATGAGCAAAAAAAAAAAAAAAAAAAAAAAAAAAAAAAAAGGTCTTTCATTGTCACTGCAAGGCAGCAGCGCATCCCCAAGTCCTCATCTAAGAAGATCCCAGATGAGTGTCTCATTTGCATGTCTAACAAAGCCTTGGGTAATCACCAGGAGGACGCTGGACTCAGTTGAAAGGCTTGGACGATAGCAGCAGGTATTTGGAAAGAGGCATCTGTGCAGGGTGATTCCTTGATCTGCCTCAGATCTGAGTTTGTGTGCTTGTCTTGCAAAAGGATGTTGCAGCAGCTTCACTTCACGACGCATCTGGAAATTCCAGATTTTTGTGGAAGGCATGGGACGGGGAGGTCTGGGACACCCTACAGCTCGTTTTCTCAGGCACTCTTCTGTAGCAAAAGCAGAGTCAGGAGTGCAGGGTCTTCCCATGGAGCAGCAGGGAGGAGGAATAACCAGGGGCTGCTCACACAGCAGAGATCACCAAGGGCCATTCCCAGTCCACGCCTGGCTGGTTGCTGCAACTTTCCTGTGACATTAAACAGAGTCCTTTGAAGATTTCCTCTCATCAGGACCTGCCACATTCTCACAGAGGTAAAGTAGGAAATGATCTAAATGATCTAAATCTTTCTAGGGACTGTAAAGCAATCAGAACTCTGGCTGCAGAATCACCCTGTGGGTGAGTGTGGCAGCAGAGGACTTGAACAGGCTGACTCTGACCTTGAGATGCAGATAAGAATCAGGAAAAAAGATGAGTTAAGGCTTCTGGAACATGGGGAGATGAGCAGACTGCAGCCCTCATAAAGCAAGACCCTTTTTTCTGATGCTCCACAAAGCATATTTTCACCTGAAGCACCATAATCTCTATTTCCTCCCAACCCTCTTATTTTTTTTTTAAGTCTCACAAGTCACAGGTATGCTTTTGCCTTTACCTTCCACTCATTACTTAGGTAATGGTAACTCATTACTTAGTCCCCAGGTGACAGCTCACATCTGGGTCAGGTCATTCTCCGAGTGTGGAGGTGACAGTGGCGTGGCCAGGAAACTCTCTGGACTTAATTTCCTGTCATTCCCCCTCACTTGGAAGTGTTACATCCTCCACACTGATCAGTGTACCCCAGCACAGATGTTCTTAGCTTCACAGACACGTTTTTCACACCTCAGACCATCTAATTCCCAACCATATGCTGCTTGTGCTTACTTTTCCTGATAAAATATCTCCCAGTTTCTCTGTCCATGTTTGTTCCCTCTCTTGACCATTGCACTCTGAGGAAAGTCAAAGGGAGAAATCCCATGGGTGGCTGAAAATAGTTCTTCACCCTCCTTTTTATTTTTAATTTGCATCTCAGCAGGACAGGTAGCAATCGCCTTAGAAACAGCAATATGCCTTCTGCAACATCTCAGTGCTTCCAAAATAAAACTGAAGGAGTGAAAAAATTTGGGCAGCTCTTAATTTGTGAGCACTGACATTTGCTTTCACTAAAATATGATCATTTTCTGTAAGAGAACCTTCCTTTGCAAGTTTTTCAGGCAATGTCATGATGTGCTAGGAGCAAGTATGGAGTCACAAAATCACAGAATGGTTTAGGTCAGAAAGGACCTTAAAGATTATCTAGTTCCAACCCCACTGTTGCTTGTCATGATGTTTGTGCTGAACTGTTCCTCTCCTTGCAGACTAAAAAGTCTTCCATGGGGCAGAGAGATGCTGGGAATCCCCACCTTTTCTCAGAAAAACTCCTGCTTTTTCATCACCTCACAGGCTGATTTCAGGAGGGATTACTCTGACTTGAGCTGTGCCCTCCTGGCAGTGGGAAACCTCTACTTCCATTATGAGTACAAATGAGCATTTCTAGGGGGACTGATTTGAAGGAGGCATTGAATCCTCTTCCTTCCTGAGCTAGCTTTAATAAATAACAGGGTATGAACACAAATTGCTGAGTGCTTGTTGAAGGACAACTGAAGAAATGCCTTTAAAAAGCCAAACCACTGCCATGGGTTTCACTTGGAGCTGCTGCTGGCCCCATGGTGTGGGACTGTGAGTTGAGCTGAGAGCAAGTATGGCTTCATTATGAGGTGGTTTGCCTGGGGGACACTTCAAAATCCTGTGAGCTGACAATTTCCACAGCTGATTGTGCTTGCTGAGCTGCTGCCCTGTGTGTGCTCAGTGTCACCAGACCAAGGGAACGGCAGCTGTAGAGCACAGCACAGGCTCTCTCCCTTTCCAGCACTCCCCAAGCAGGAGAGGAGTTCATTTTTTATTATATAGTCTATATTTGTCTATATTTTCCCTCTTCCTAAAGCACCTCGCTCAGCGGGAAGTTGCCACAGCCCTGGGAACTCGTGACCATTATAATCATCATCTCACAGCTGTGTGACATAATGTTCTTTTAGCAATCAAACCTTAGGCTGCTTTGGGCACTGGTGCCTGAGAATAATCATAGGTCGGTTTTTAAGTGGCACAAGCTTGGTTCTGGGCTGGTGCCTCATCCTGAGCTATTGCTGATTCCATGGATTTGCTGCACAGGCTCTGCAGGGTGTAATCGCCAGGCTGGCAGCACTCTGCTGTGCCAGGTGCCTGTTTCTAACAAGAGTGGGGGTTTTTCTTGTTTTGTTTTGTTTTGGGGTTTTTTTTTTTTTTTTTTTTTTTTTTTTTTTTTTTTTTTTTTTTTTTTTTTTTGTTCAGAATGACTAAATAACCTGTAATCAGTATTAATTCCTTTGAATGCTCCAGAGTGAGTTATTGCTGATTGCTGCTGTCTGACCCTAGTTAAGTCCATTTCTAGAAAAGCGCTTTGTGTGACTGTGTGTGTACAGCTGAAAGGAATGCAGCTTCCCCCTAATTACATACTGGTAATGCAAGAGGAGACATTTCTAGTTCTGCTTCTGAAAGTATTTCCTTTAAGCACTGATGAGCCAGTGATAGCAGTAGCCTCTGAAACCGTTTGAAAAGGAGAGACAAGGCAGGAACTAATAGAGTTTCATCACTCGAAGCCTTTGCATAGATCGTAGCAGCAATTGAGCCATCAGTGAGCCACTGGGGATAATATCTTTAAAATGCTCTGTATTTTAATAAGATTAAATTGATTCGGGTCTTTGCCAGCCTTTTCAAAGCCAGTGCTTTATGGTGGTCAGTATTTCAGGCAGCTCTGCACTGGGAAACAAAGAATTGAAGATTTATATGTTTAAACTGAAGAATACAAGCCCTCATTTTTTTTAATGTGTAATATACTGACTTAGATATATATAAAAATCCCCCCTATAAGCAAGTCACATTCCCTTATCAGCTATGCCTTTCTGATTTTTCTGCAGCCTTTGTTCTTAGCTCTTTTTAATTTTATTTAGATCTCCTGTCAGAACCGTGAAGGCATTTCTTATTGTGGGTGCTGCAAATACAATGAATTTCTTGCAGAAGCGAGTTTAATTGTCAATACCATTTGTTACAGTATTAGTTAAGGAGCTGTGCATAAATCAAAAGGATTAACATGATCTCCCGGGTAGAATAGAGGAACAGAACATTATATTGCTCATGTATCATTGATGAAGAATATTTTCCCAACCTTTCGTTTATAGAAATGAAAATGTATTTCCCTAAAGTGAGTGCTTTTCTGTATTTTCAAACTGGTAACACAATTTTTACCATTTAATCATTAAAAACTGTGTTTAAATCAGCACTGCATTTTCTTATGGGTAAACATTACTTTATTTAAATGTACTTGGGACACTGTCTCGATACATTTAACACTTCTTGAGTTGGGCATTTCATTCATGAATTATTCTTTCCAAAGTAATTAGATGAAAGGAAAAGAATACAAATGAGTTTATCTCCGTTCCTGAGCTGTGTTTTAGAGATAATCCTGTGTTAGCTCGGAGCGAAGGGCATTTGTGTGGACATTTCCTGAACCTCAGCTGACCTGTGGTAACTGCTACTCATTACGGGGCAGCCAGGAGTAAATATATTATTGTGGAGTGACCCCTCTGGTTTAGCTGATCCAGGAGGTTAGGACATGGCTTATTATGGTCTTGGAGTACCTGTGTGTGGAAGAAATTTCTAATGGGAGGTGATGCTTCATGTTAGCAGGAAAGGTTTCAATGGAAATGAGAGTCAATTAGAGCTGGATGACTTGGAACAAGGAAGGCAGCTCACCTTGGAGCAGCAATTCAAGGACAAGTTGGATTTTCCATCTTCTAAGCCTTTATGTTGAGTGTGCATATTTCCCTGGGGATGGCTCATAGCTCAGTGAGGAGTTACAGACTTGAGGCAGGAACTGTGATACATCTTGTGCAGAAGGTCAGACAAGGCAGTGGTTAAGATCTTCCTGGGCCCTTGAAGTCTACAGATTCCAGTGAGAATTACTGCAGGATCACCACAGCTGGGCTTGAACTCGGTGCAGACTTTAATTGCCAAATACTGCATGTCTAAAATACCTTATAAATGAAAAAGTACACAGTAGAATTGCTCTACAGCTCATTTAAAACAGGACATATGACACTGAAGTCTTGTTCTTTAGTCTCTTCCAGTTTACAGCATGACTTTGGGGTTAAACCATTGTAGGATTCAAGATCCTGATTCTGTCACAGGGTTTCTGTTTGTTCTGGGCTAAGCTTTTCACCTTGGCATCACCTGGGTATTTATTTTCCCAGTATCCAATATGAAACACTCTTCTCTCTTCCAACAGATAACCAACTGCATATAGACCACATCTCAAGCATTTTCCAGCTTTTACATTTCTAGAACTTATGCAAAGCAGTAAAAATTCCCAGAAATGTATTTTCAGTCCTTCTGATTTTGACCAGCACAGAAGCTGGGCACTCTTTCATTGAATCTGGCTTTAATTTGCATAATCTCTATAGTACAATTCAGTGATATTTCAGACCCTAAAAGTGACAGGAACGGCACGCAAAATGTGCCTGTATTTATAAAGTACCATTTAAAAATAACTCGTCATTAGGACTGTGTCCAAAAAACCACAGGATTTAAAAATAACTCTCTTTTAATGAGAGCAGATTGGCAGTAGCAGTGTTATAGGTTAGATTTATGCCTGTGTGTCTCTATGTGTGCCCTCCACGATAACCAGCCCTGGCTTTCTGAGACAACAGAAGGGACACGATGCCCTCGGTCCTGTGGTGCTTTTCTCTCTGTTTTGGAAACCCAAAGGTCTCTAGAGTCACCTTTGAAAGGCGCCTCAATAACAGCCTTGAAAACCTGCATCCCAGCAAAATCTCCCAAGCAGGGGCTGTGGTGTACCCACCAAATGTCACATCCATGGAGAAGGCTCCTCTCTCACAGAATGGCTCCTGCTGTGCATGGAAATATGCTCTCAAAAATCAACCTTTCAGGTTACAGTACAGATGGAGAGAGGATGAAAATGAATTTCAGCTTTCAAGTGACTATATTCAGTCTCCTTGATTGACTTGCTGGTTTTAATACTGTAAATTGGGGGATTGTGTGTAATGCATTCATGCCCTCCTTGTCTGGAATGAAGCAGGAACATAATTTATGGGGATATTCTCATCTCAGCCTTTGAGGAATTAGCTTCAATTAACTCTGTTGGGAATTGCATGTGTCGGGTGTCAGAAAGCCATCAAATTTTCTTTAGAAATGCCGGCTGCCGTGCGCGCCTCATTCTTTGGCTGTCTGAGCAGCTTTAGCAATGGATAAGGATTCAAAGCTTGGGAAAAGCAGATCTGGGTGACCAAGTTTCAGAGGGTTAATGCCATGCACAGATGATGGACAGGACCGTAGCTGAATTCATTGCAGGCTGCTATAATTTATATCCCTCCAGCAAGGGTGAGAGAGGGTTTGGGGAGGAGGCAGCAGCTTCTGAACCCAGAGCGCTGAAAGAACAAACACACCAGAAGACACAGCCTGTAAAATAAGATCTCTCTGGATAAATCTTTCTGACATCCATGAGAATCAGAAGGGACATTGATTTCAGGCTGAGTTTGGCCAGTGCTTCTGATCTGAGATCTTTAGGCTGCAGTCTGCATGTCTGTATCTATATTGCTGCCAAATTCGAGGCAAGCCCTAGAGAAAGTGGGGTGATAAGTGTGTGGGAGAGGGGTCCCAGCAGTTCCTGGTGCTTGGGTGCTGTGGCAGAGTCCATTGTGGTGTTGTGTCACTCCTGAGTCCTCAGCTTCATGAGGCCTTGCCATTATGCGATGGACAACCAGAGGGAGGAGAATAAGAGTTTTTAGGGGAGAGACTTTTAGAGGAAAAATAATGGCTTTGGAGAAAGAAGACTTCTGGAAGAATACTTGACTTTCTTGCTGTTTGCAAGAGAAGAGTGTGATGGGGAGCACTGCTCCTTGCCAGACACTGGAGATTCAGAGGGGCAGAAGCTCACTATTGGATTAAACCTGACCCTGGTGTCTCTCACACACACGTGCAGTGCTGCCTCTCAGCATCACCAAGATGAGAAGCACACACATCCTGCCAGACTTCACTGGGCAGCTTTATCAAAATACAGCACCAGAGAGCCATGGGGCTCAAACAGCCCAAGCAATGTCCCCTGTGCCTCCCTTGTCAGTGGTGACTCTCTAATTCCCCTATCAGGCATCATTTCAAATCTGAGATGAGTGGTGGGTGCTTATTTTCACTCTTAGCACACATTCCTCAGCACTCCTAGTTTCTGTGCTAGTAGAGACAGAATGAGGCAAAGTTGTCTGGTGCTTCTTGAAAGCCAAAAATCCCCCTCTGCCCCCACACCCCAGGTTATCACTTTATTATCAAGCAGCACTTGCCAGATCTGACTCTGAAGTCATTTTACATCGGGTGCAGTGAACCATTTCCCAGCGATGCACTTATATCTAAATGGCCAATTCTCTATCCACAGCTTATCCCAAAGATTAAAAACCCAACCAGGCTAGATCTGAGCAAATCCAAAGCAGGCATCCTAATCAGTTCTGTCACTAGAAGTGCATTAGTGCAGCACTGGAGAGAGCGTGGCTTTCTTCCAGACGATACAACAATCGCGGCTCATTTGGGCGGGGAATTTTTCTACCGCTGTGAATTGACACAAAGGAGCACTTAGCTTGATAATGCCTCCTGGCTGCTGCCACGATCTGAATATTAAGAACAAATTAAGGTTAGGATTAAACTCTGGAAGTTGCTACCTGCTCACAGTGAGGCAGCAGTTGCATCTTCAGCTTTTTCACACTAAAATATTGTCTGTCAGCATTTGAGAGTTTAAAAATAAAAATTAAGCTCCTGCCTTATGCAGGAAACAATTAGGATGTCGAGTCTCCTGTAATATTTCTGCCATGGAATTTTTAATCTGCATTTAAATCTGTCATGGACTGCAGACCTCAAGAACTCTGGCTTGTCAGAGTGGTTTACTCATGAAGGAGGTTCAAAGTGGCACAAATACAGCAGTTGCAATAAATTGAAAGCCAGCTCAAAGTTTGTCACAGCTAAAAAATCCCCGGAGGATGAGATGTAGGAGACCCAAAAGTCTCCACGCTGTGTGGAGACTGAGTAAGTCTGGAGCAAACTTTGCTTGCCTGCTTGTACAATTAACATAACTACAGGGGGATGGCTTGCAGGAGGTGTTTCTTGGTTTACAGATGGTAAATCTGGCCAAACGTGGCACTTTCATAAATGATCTCAGAACTAAATTCTGTGTCTGTCTAGTCAGAGCTGCAGTCACTGTGGAACTGGGAGGAACTGGGACAAACGAGCAGCAGAGGAGATCAAGGCTCGTTTTGGAAATACATAAACCAAACAACATGGCTAAAAAACCCCTTCTTATTGATGAGATGAGGAGGTTGGAAAAAGCATGGAGAAATTTGAGTGGAAGATCACGAATGAAGGATGAGCAGCAAGGACAGAGCAGCAGAACTGCAGGGTGATGGGCTGGGCTGGGCTGGGCTGTGTGTGCCGGGCTGCCATCCCTCTCTTCTGAGCCCTCTGATCCCACCCAGCAGGTCCGTGTCCCCTTCCTGCCACTGCGACAGGCTGCCGAGTGTCAGGAATTCAGAAAGCAGCGCCGGCTGGAGCTGGGCAGGCTGATGGAGGTGGCGAGCTATGCGCATAGCTTAGCTAAGCGCCCGTCTGGACATCGGATGAGGAATAGGGCAAAGATTAGGCAACAGCCCGCAGTCATTTGGAAGCCTGACGTGCCGACGAGGAGGAAGAGATATTTTAGGTTGTGAGAGACACAATGAATAAAACAATGGTGTGGTGGGAAGAAAAAAAAAAAAAAGAAAAAAAAAGAAAAAAAAAGTGTGATGAGGACACTATTAAGGCGCTAAATCGCTTTCTAAGGTGAAGGGGTGCAGGTCCATAGTGTGAAATTGGGGTATTACGGTACAACTGTATTGTCGGAATTGTCCCTTGATGAGGATGGAAAGAAATAGACACTTCTTTCCCCCGGCTTTGAAGAAGTGCCTGGCAACATCCTGTCCTCCCCAGCAGTAGCAGAGGATTTCTTGTCCTTAACGGGTCTCTGATAATTCTAAGTGAAAAATTTCCTTCCAAAAATACTGAGGTGATTTGGAAAGACCTCTTATTTTGGTGAGCAACACATGGATAATACTTCAGTTATGCATTTCCAGCCTGAGCTGGAGCACTTCTGAATTCACCCTCCTCAGGGACAGTGTATTTACACGAAATGAACTTTCTTCCCAAATTCCTCTAGGGAACTTGAACATTTTCTTCAATAATGGACATGAATGTGGCCAGCTACACAGTGAGCTCAGCGTTTCTCCCAGCGATACAGACTTGCTGAGGCTACTGGAAATGTGCAGCTGGATTGGGAAATGCAGGAAGTAGTGTGTGGCTAGGCAGCAGCTTAGCAAATCTTGCCAAAATCTCTCTGGCTGCTTTAGTTTTTCCTCTGCGTTTTCTTTCCTTTCATCTTCATTAACCTTTATAACTCTGATTACTGCAGCATTCCCACCATTTCCTACCCAAATGCCGCTCTAATAGCTTTGTTATGGGCAGCCAATATCGACGATGGCCATCGCAGGGTTGTTAACTTCTAAGAGAGTGATTGAGATGGGATGGAGCTGTCTGGAGAGATGCTGACTGTCAAACCACCGCCGGGATCGAAAGGAATGCATGTTAGAGGGGAATGGAGGAGGAATGCATGTTGGAGGGAATGGGAGGAGGAATGCATGTTAGAGGGGAATGGAGGAGGAATGCATGTTGGAGGGGAGGGGAGGAGGAATGCATGTTAGAGGGGAATGGAGGAGGAATGCATGTCAGAGGGGAGTGGAGCATGTTAACAGCGATCTCTGTATGAAATTCACCTCCGTAGGTCTCCCGAGATCGCTGATAACGCCGTGAGAAATTCAACAGCTCCTGGAACTCATCGAACCAACTGCACAACTTTGAGGCTTTGTTCTTTTGCAGCTGATATTTGGGGCCAAGTTTAAAACAACAACAAAACCAAAAGAGCTCTCAAAAAAATGTTCCTGCTGAATAGTTTGGAGAAGATGCTTGTCAGCTGCTGGAGCCTTTGTGAGCTGGGTGTGGCTTTTTTAGGGTATAACTCAGAAATTTCCATTGTCTAACAGCAGCTAGCTAGGGCATTAAATTGTCACGGATCACATCTTTTTTATCACACATGCACAAACCTGGAAGATTAATTATACTCCCCTTTGTAAAACTCAGTATCCCAAGTGATTAGGGAAGAAATGAATCAAGAATATGAATTTAAGTACCTAAAAGTGACACAGCCATAGCTTGACTTGAAAGAAAACAGCTGCCAAGAAAAACAGTAAAGCAAAAATGTGGATCAGCATCTCCAAGGCTGGGGGAGGGATGAGGATTCGGGATGCTCCCAGAGAGTGTTTAGACTGACCTGAGGCCCTGACACTTTCAGATGGGATTTCATCATGTCTTTTACTGAGCTGGGAGAAACTCAGGAGGAATTTCTGTAAGGGACAGGCTGGCTAACCTGTGCAGGTGTTTTTTTCCCTCTCAGTTAGGAGTCATAAAATTCTTTCCTGTCCATGATCGCAGTTTTACCGTCAAGGCTCGATGGTCTTTGCTGGTGTTAAAGGGAAGAGAGAGCAGCAGTGCCCAGGAATTTATGCAGCACGTTTTTTCTCCTGTTCTCCCTGCTACACAGCTTCTTGCAAGATTGCTGTGTTGTGCTCTGTGAGAGGAGATGCAATGAGGAGATGTGAGAGGAACAGGAGCTCTCCCATCAAGGGCTCCCATGGGAGGTGCTGGTGCAAACTGCTGGCAGAGCACATGTGCTCAGTGGGTGCAGCAGCAGAGGGGTGGATGTGTGTCCTGTCCCCAGCCACGACAGGGAGCTTCAGAGGAGGAGCTGCAGCTGTGTGGGTGGAAAATGTGCTTTCCTGGCTGGAGCTGAGTCATGCTCAAGGCGCTGTCGTGTGCAGAGGCCACGCTTAAAGCTGGAGGGGGAGCACTGAGTGAGGACCACAAGAAATCATGAAACATTCACAGAATCATGGAATCATGGAATAGTTTGGGTTGGAAGGGATGTTTAAGACTGTATGGTTCCAACTCCCCTGTCATGGTAAGGACAGTTTTCACTGTCCCAGGTTACTCCAAGCCCTGTGTAACCTGACCTTGGACACAGGGATGGAGCAGCCACAGCTTCTCTGGGCAACCTGAGCCAGGGCCTCAACCCCTCACAGGTCAGAATTTCTTCCTAAAATCCCATCTAGCTCTTCCCTCTGTCAGACAATGCTGGAGCACGTAGGTTTGGTCCAGTATGCGCTCATTCTGGTTTATAACTATAACTGTCTCACTTTCTGACCTCTTGCAAGGAAATTTTCAGAACAGCATTAAAAATGGAACAATACTGCAAAACACAGACTTGCACATCTGTGCCAGCCCAGAGGTAGGACTGGAATGCTGGCACAAGTCATGCTGCAAAACATTTCTGGGGTCTCCTGGGGTCTCCTTTCTGCCTGGCCCTGGTGCCCCTGCTGGGACCTGTTTTTATGCTACCACACTCACCAAAAAATGAGCCACATCACCCTCTCCTTCCAGCACTGTCACCAGCTCTGCTTTGTACATTGTGAACAACCACCAACTCTTTGTTTTTTCCTGAAAAAAAATGCCACTGCTTGTCTAGAGGAGAGATGCAAATGTAGCAAAGTCTGAGTGGGAGCTGTAAACAACTCCAGATGTGTGCTGTGAGCAGGATGGAATGAGCCATTCGCTGGGTCTGCCAGGGACAGGAAAGTGTCTGGGCTTAAACTGCTGTGAGGAACATCCAATTCCAGAAAAAGCTTTGAAGGGTCAAAAGGAGGGAGTTGAGGGAAGCAGTTGCTCAGGAAGACAGGAATTTTGGTTGATGGATATTTTTAGCACTGGGTTGGGCAATAAAGTGTAATTTTACCCTGCCTTTGGGGGATGAACTAGGACACCACTGGAAGTCCCTCATGGCTCCATTTGATGTATTGTGTTGTATTTATCTGTGTTTATGTAGCATTTAAAGGCTCTGTTTTGGGGGCTTGTGGGTATCTGTTCCTGTGCACAGGGATTTGAGCAAGGGGCAGGGAGTTCACAGCGTGACCGGACACATATATCAGAGAGCTTATCAGTAACAGTAGGCAGATAAGGTGGTAGTGAAGCTCTCATTTTAGAGAAGAGAAAGGTTTATAATATGTTTCCATGAAAAGCAGCAAGTGGGGGGAAGGACTGGCGGAAGTCCCACACTCCCTTCCCTCCCCTCTCCCACCCCCATGTTCCCAGGGCTTATCTCTGCCCAGCTCCAGGACTGGTGGGATCCCCCCAGGAGCTGATAAAAGCCACAGGGGTGGGAGAACACTCACCCAGCACGGGCACTGGTCCCCAGTTAATGAGCTGAGGTGGCTTGGGAGAGTCTGGTCACCATCAAACCTCGGTGAAGGGAGGAGCGTGGTGACCAGCTGGAGATGTGGGAGGCTCCCTAAGGCTTTCCTTGGCAAAACTCAGTGGGAAAGATGACTTGTCCAAGACCACAGACACCTGTGATGTGACAGAGCTTTTACCTATGCATTTTCCTCTCTGAGCTACATTCTAGGAGGAAGTAATGTCAGTAAACAGTGTTTTCTGTCATCTTTGGTAGTTCCTACACCAGAAGGTCTCTTGCAGCTCTGCTGTGCAGTTATTTGGACAGGTTTTGTGAGTGGCTGGGGTGGGCTGTGCTGCTCTGTGGAGCTGCAGAGCTCATCCCAGCAGTGCCTGCTGCCGGCTCTGCACAGAGGTGCCAGCCGAGCTCTTGCGAAGCACTTTGGGATGGAAATCACAATCTATATTTGTAACACATCAGCCTCCTCAAACACAAAGAACAAAAAAAGAAAAGAGAAGAAAGAAACCTTTTTTCTTCCTCCTGGGAGGAGCTCTTATCTGATTCCCGAAGATCGTTTTAGTGTCTGCGCTATTTTTGTAGCTGGAAGTGCAGTCTGCTAAAGAGCAGGCAGGGCTGAGAACCTCCCAGAAATTCATTATGAGAGTAGGAGGCCAAAAGTTGAGCAGGGACACGGAAAGCAAACAACTGCCTGCTGAATTTGATCTCCCTCTCTGAAGTCCCACCAGCCGTATGGCTCCCGAGCTCCGAGACAGCTGGGCTGGAGCAAACAGCCTCCACACAGAGGTCTGTAGGCAGGATAAAGTTACCTGAGCATCTTCACCCCATCACTGTCTAATGTGTCACACTTGGTGTCTGCTATCGACTTTCAGGGCTTGGGATCTTTATGACCATCCACCTATAGATCTGAATTAACTCCTGACCTTTGAGAAGTGATGGTGCTGAGCTGCAGGGTTCAAACCTTTCACCAGTTGGTTGCTCCTGCTCTCCAGGTTGGCCATCTGTGTGCAGCTGCCTTCATCTCCTATGAAATGGTTCTTTCCAGAGGGAAATAACTCAGGGAAATGGACTCCTCTTTGCTGCTTTTCCAAAAGGGTGCGGGGTGCTGGGATAAATATGGGATACCAGGCTTCGCTCCTGTTCATTCAGAAAAAAAAGGGAAGACCTGCCAATTTTTTTTTTTTTTCCACATAGCATCTGAAGACCACGTGATTAAAAATCCTACAGAAGGTGCCTTTTTCCCCCCATTTTCCATTTTCCTTTTTTTATTTTTCTTTGGGTTAATGCACAATCCAAAGCACTGATCTCCTGACATATGGCTGCTGACAGGTGCCCATCTGCTCCCCCTGGAAGCCCATCTTTCCTGCCTCTTCTCCTGCCGCGCGTGTGAGATGGGGTGAAGCAGCAGCGTCAGGCTGGCGCGTGTGCTCCTGGCAGAGCTGAGCGGCTCTGCCGGGTGCCTGCAGCCGGATGGGACGCGGGATGGATCGGGATGGATGCAGGATTGCATCTCCCCACAGATGGTCCTCAGGCAGCCGGGTCTGCTTGTCCTCACCCGTGTTGGAAACGTCGCTGCCTGCGGCGCCTGAGCGCACAGGGAAGGGGGAAAAGAGAGGTTCACTGCTGCAAAGGCCTGTGTGTGCTCCTCACACACGGGAATGTTGGTTGGGAATGGGAGATCCGTGAGCTGCCAGCAGGGAAGTGGTTAAAATTTTGATAGCGTTGCTATTAAGCCAGGAAAAGTTTGACCTCTGCCTGTTCTTCACTTCTGACTGAATTCGGGAGATTAAGACAACGGCTGTGTAGGCGTGTTCCCAGTGTTTAGTTTCCAAAAGATGGAAATATCATCTTCCTCAGCCTTCAGTGGATTTAGCAGCAGGAGCTGGAACGCTGAGTTCTTGGCTCATGGAGCATGGTGCAGCCTGGAAACCCCCAGCTCCTGTACCCCAATTTCTTCTGTGCATCCCCCTCACTCCACTGCTGATGGCAGGGCAGGGTTTGCCAAATTATTGACAGTGTCAAAGATGTGGCAGGAGGCAGAACTTGCTGCACTGTGCTCTCCTGAAAATGATTTATGGCATTTTGGGGGTCATGGAGAAGCTAAAGGGTGTACACGTACTTTCCCTCCCTTTCTTTCTGTGTATATATAAATATCTGTGAATGCTGCTACTGCAGTTTTTTTAACGTATTAATATTTATTTAGCCCAGGATTCATCCCACCCTAAATTTGCCTGAGGTGCCTGACTCTGGAGCACAGACATCCTCGGGCTCCCTCTGTTGTTGATGCAGTGAAGCACCTGCAAAGGTGACCTAGCTCTCAGGTGAGAGCTCAGTTCATTTTTTTCTGGTTTATTCTGCACCAGCAAAGCACCTGCAGGCAGCTGGGAAGGATCTGGACCCTCACATCATCCTGTGTATCTGGGACCCTCAACCAGGCTCTGTTGCACCAGGTGCTGCACAGACATGGGGCAGGAAGGTGGCCCTGACCATGGCAGGTCGTGGTCTGGCGGTGCATCCACCTCTAGAGGTGCAAACCCAGGAGCATCAGGCGTAGAATCCCAGAATGGTTTGGAAGGGAACTTCAAGATCTCACTCCAATACCCTGCCATGGCAGGGACACCTTCCACTAGACCAAGTTGCTCAAAGCCCCGTCCAACCTGGCCTAGAACAATTCCGGAGATGGGGCAGCCACAGCTTCTGTGGTAATCTGGGCCAGGGCCTCACCACCTTCACAGGGAATTCCTTCTCTATATCTAATATAAACCAGTCTTTTGTAGGCTTGAAACCATTCCCCCTTGTCCAATTGCTACATGTCCTTGTAAAAAGTCCCTCTCTTGTAGACCCTTTAGGTACTGGAAGGTTCTAGAAGGTCCCCTCAGAGCCTTTTCTTCGCCAGGCTGAACACCCCCAGCTCTCTCAGCTTGTCTTCACAGAAGAGGTTCTGCAGCCCTCAGAGCATCTTCATGGCCTCCTCTGGACTTGTTCCCACAGTTCCATGTCTTTCTGGTGCTGGGGGTCCCAGAGCTGGACCAGCAGTGCAGGAGCACAACTCCCCTCCCTCACCCTGCTCACCACGCTGTGGGCGTGCAGCCCAGCACACAGATGACTTTCTGGGCTGCCAGCACTCATTCCCAGGTCATGTCCAGCCTCTCCTCCACCAACATCCCTAAATCCTTCTCCTCACGTCTGCTCTGAGTCCATTCTCCTCCCATCTCTTACCTGTGCTTGGATTGCCCTGCCTAAGCTGCAGGATCTTGCACTTGACCTTGACCTTCACGAGGTTTACGCGGGCCCAGCCTGTCAAGGTCCCTCTGTAGGGCCAGCTTAGGGTGGAAGCAGAGGAATTCGTGCTTGTCTGTACTAGCTGGTCAATCTAAGATCCTGAAAGCACCTGCCCCATAATCCCCAGCCCTGTGACACCCCTGTGTCCATGGCTCCATAATGAAGGAGAGTTGGGAGAAGGGCAATGAGATGCCATTGCAGGAGTCCCTGGGTGACAGCTCTGCAGTGGGAAGCTGTCAGCCCAAGTCCAATGGTGGGCCCATCCTGCAGCTGCTCAGGGAGGAGAGCTGGCATCTCCAGAGTGAGGAGGAATGAAACAGCCAGGAGAGATGAGAGATAGGGCAGGGCACACCTTGAGATGAAAGACATGTGGTTTGTGTTTGAGGAGCAGTGACGTTCAGTGGAGAGGAGTATTTATTTCTTCATTAACTCAGTGCCTGAACAAGTTTATCTTGAAGCACTGAACAAGTGTCATTAATGTTTCCTTTGAGCAAACAAGGCCCTTTGATAATGCTTACCCTCTTCTGACCTTTATTTTAATTTTGAATGATACTAATTAACACCTATCATTCATTCAAACACTAAACTGGTTGTTCCTGCTAAATGCAAAGCAAATGCTTTGCGGTCAGGAGCAAAATGTGGGCAGGCTTCTGTAGGGAAGCTCCAGGGCTGTGGGACACTGGCACTGGTGTGTTCAAACAAGGGAATTTCCTCTCTGGTCCTGGGGGAGTAGCTGGGAATAACACTTCCCTTAGGAGAGGAGAGGGAGCTCTCAGCAGATGGATTGTGGGGGCAGTGCTGGGAGCCAGAACCATGTACACACTTTTCTTTGAGCTTTTTTTCTGAAGTGCCTGGTTTTCAGCTCCCTTGGTGAGTGCATTATAGTGATGGCTGAACAGTTCTGCTCTGATACCAATTCCCTCCCCAGCACTGCCTGGAGTGCTGACCAAGGATGTGCTTCCTCTGGTCACGGGGGACGTTCCTTCATTCACTCTGTGCACCGAACTCAACCTGTTCTCCAGAGCATACTTCCCACCAACCTGACCAAAATTCCCCACACCTGTGCTTGGAGGTTGTCTTCACCCAGTTTCTTCAAAACACAGGCAGAGAAGGGGATTGAGTTTGTGCCAGAGGGTCTCTGTGGCCAGGGGATGGGTTTGGGGGAGGAGGAAGGGGTTTTACTGCAGGAACACCAAGGGCCAGGATTTTCTTTCTCTGCACAAGCCACACCTGGGCATTTTACTTGGATAACTCATAGAGAGTAAGACATCCAACACAAGCTTAAGGCACAAAACAGGATTTTGAGCTCCAGTGTGAAACTCTCCCTATGTCATATGAGTGTGACTAACCACTGTGGTGAGACAGACTGTGGCCAGGACACAGAGACTGGGGATTTGGAGGTCAAATCCAACTGGAAGCAACTCTACCAGAGCTTTACTTTCCCCTCTGAGGAATGGAGCTAAAAGATTTTCCTGCAGAGAGTTCTGGATCTCCACACCAAAGTGCTTTTCATCTTGTTTGGATTAGATATTAAGCAAGACAGCAGCGCTGCTGAAAGACAGGACCCATCTATTTTGGTCTAATATTTTGCACTTTCTAGCACTCTGCCATCATTGTGGACGTATGATATTTCTAGCACAAGCAAAGGAAGATAAAACATCCACTGGCAATGAATGCCAAGCCTGTAACAGCTTCCAGAGCAGGCCAGTAGATATAATTATGACTTTCTGTGACCAACAGCTTGGCACACCTAGACAAAACTTCTTCCTAGACCCCATGAGAATTTTTATCACCCACAGAACAATCTGGTTTGCTCAACTCCATGTCTGTTATAAACTCAGCCTGCCTTTAGCCATGCTTCCTCAGCCTGGAAGTCCTTTGAGTCTGATTTTAAGGAGGATAGTTTAAACTTCTCATTCAAGAGCCCCACCACATCAGAGGGCAGCAAATGAATCACGTACCCGCTTTATCTGATGATGTGTTTTTGTAAAATGAGCCACATGCAGTGAGGAACTTGCTGTTGCAGGGAATTTGTGTTTACATAAATCTCCAGCCCACAGATTTATTTTCCTCTGCCGTTCCCTGTATGTAAAGTGCTCATTGGGAGCTATTTAAAAACCATCACCATACAAATAGTTTACAAACTGAAGCTGGGAAGGGGGAGGAAATGCATGATTGCAAAGGGATGGAGTGTTTAGGGAGCTAGTCTTGTGGCTCTGGGGAGACCTTAGAGCACCTTCCAGTACCTAAAGGAGCTCCAAGAGAGCTGGAGAGGGACTTTGTACAAGGGCCAGAGTGACAGGACAAGGGGAAATGGCTTTAAGCTGAAGGAAGGGAGATTTATGTTAGATATTAAGCAAGAGATTTTCCCTAAGAGTTTGTTTTTGTGGTTTTCTTTTTTTTTTTTTTTTTGGTTTTTTTTTTTTTTTTTTTTTTGTTTGTTTGTTTGTTCAGTTGTTTGGTTTTTCTTTAATGCAGAAAGGAGGAGTTATGTTAAATGTCCATGAAGACACCTATACCTAAGGACATCGTCAGCACGTTATCTCTACTCCTGGCAAGAATGAATCAATTTATTGCACATCAAAAAAATGCTTGCAGGCTTTGAATGTTGAAAGGACTCTAAAGCAGTGTCTCAGATCTGCAATGCTGCTTAATTATCCCCAAAAGCCTTGAAATCAGGCCCTGAAATCCCACTGATTTATGTGATTTGGCTGACTCCTGATCCTCACCCTGCTGTTTTGTTCCAAACATCCCCCAGCAAAACAGCTCCTGTACCCTCCCTTTTGGAGGCTCTTGCACACAAGATCACATGCTTGCCAAGCCACGCACTGCAAACTTATTCTGGACAATACCAGAAGTGATTTTCTCATGCCTAATTCTCTCTCCCTGTCCATACTTTTCCCCTAGGTCTGTTTGGGGCTACCTGCCTCCCACTCATGGCTTCCTTGTCTGGTCCTGCCACTGAATTCTACCCAAATCCAGGTTTCCCTTTCCTCCAGATGTTTATGCTTTTTTGAGGAGAGTTTAAAAGTTCTTCCTAACGAACACAAGAGCAGCCCCCAGTCCTGAGGACTGGGTCCTTTGCAGATGAGGCTGAGATTGTGGCTACAACAGGTGGTCTGGAAAATCTTCTTTGGTCACAGAATGGTTCAGGCTGGAAGAGACCTTCAAGATCATCCAGTTCCACCCCCTTCCATGGGCAGGGACACCTTCCACTATCCTGGAATACTGCCAAGGATGGGACAGCCACAGCTTCTGTGGGTAGTGTGTACCAGGGCCTCAGCAGCCTCACAGGGAAGAATTATTTCCTAACATCTAATCTAACCCCATCCCTTGCCAGTTTAAAGTCATTCTCCCTTGTCCTATCAATACATGTCCCCCCCAGAAGCTGCTTGGGTGTTTTTGCAGCAGGGAGCCTCCGTTCCTGTGTCACCAAAGGAGGGCAATGCTGGTCCCATGCCCCTTTCGTGGTGGTGTCCTGGGTTCCAACAGTGTTCCATGCACTCTCTTGGAGGACAGTCCTGCCCCATGGAGCACTGAGCACTTCCCTTCCCAAGCCTCATGCCAGGCTCAGCCTAGTTCTGGGAAAACCCTTTGGCTCACACGTCACTAAGAGCTGGCCCCAAGCCTTTCTTGCAGGATGCAGAACACATCTGGTGCTGCCTGCGTGGGCTTTGATGATGGTGCTGAGAGTTTATCATCACCTACTTAACCCTGCCTTAGACGAGCTCGTTGTGCTGCCCCAGGTTACTCTGTTTGCTGGGGTTGCTGCAGGGAAGAACAGCTTGTGCACACAGACATCATTAAAGGCAGGCTCGTGTGTGAGGCACCTGCAATAACTGGGTTGCACTAATAGGTTGTGCCTGTTGTTAACATCACTGAGGTGCCCGGGGCTCAGGCTGGGATCAGCACTCCTGGGCTGATCCAGATCCCAGGGCTCAGGCTGGGATCAGCATGTCTTGGTGCCATGCAGGTATTTGGGAGAGAAATTCCGGTGTGATGTAAGCATCAGGTAGTTTGCAAGGAGGTTTTGTGAGGGGCTGATCACTGCCCTGTGTAGGTTTGGAAGGACATTATTCAAAATCCAGTGAATGCTGGAGTTGGCAGAAGGATGGAGTCTCTGTCTGCTCCCGTTGCAGGGGTCACAGAATCACAGATTCACAGAATCACTGGGTTGGAAGAGACCTTCAAGATCATTGAGTCCAACCTGTTCCCTAACACCTCAACTAAACCCTGGCACCCAGTGCCACATCCAGGCTTTGTTAAACACACCCAGGGATGGTGACTGCACCACCTCCCCAGGCAGACCATTCCAGTACTTTATCACCCTTTGTGTGAAAAACTTATTCCTGATATCCAACATGTATTTCCCTTGATGCAGCTTGAGACTCTCCTTGATGGGTTGGAAAGGAGGGAGAAAACAGAGAGGCAAGAGGGGTTTGATCTGCTCTGAGGAGATGTTTTTGGTGGTGGGGCAGTGTGGTGACTTGCTGGGCAGAACAGCTCAGTCACTGCATGGGCTCGGGCTGCAGGTTAGAAAGGAAACCAGAGAAACTGTGGATGCCTCATTCCTAAAAGTGTTCCAGGCCAGGTTGGATAGGGCTTGGAGAAATCTGGGATGGTGAAAAGTGTCTCTGCTCACTGCAGAGGGGTTGGAACTGGATGGTCTTGATGCCCTCTTCCCATCAAACTGTTGTATAATTCCATGGTTCGATGAAATCTGATATAAGGAGGCAGCAGGGAGCCCTCCCAGCAGCAGTGCAAAGTGGGGACAAGAGCCAGAGCAGGGAGGAGAAAAGAGAGATGCAGTGAAATTGAAAAACTTAATCTTGGTTATTCCTGTGAATACTTTCGGGGCACTTTGGCACAAGGATCCACCAGGGACGTGTCCCAGCAGATGCTCTGTGCTCTCCAGCCTCTCCTCTTCCTGCAGCCACCTCAGCAGTAACTCCAGCTAGCTGAGAAGAGAGGAGAGAGTTCATCCCAAGCAACAGGTGATTCATCTCCCAAGCAGCCTCCTTGTGTGTGTCCCAGACACCCCACTGGGAGTGTGGATTCAGCAAGAGCAGGGGTCAGCCCAGCCTCCTCCAATGCCAAGTCACCCCTTTGGTCACCACATCCAGAGGGGAGCATGTGAAGTGTTGCAACACCCTGAGGGCAATTAGGGGTGAGGATGCCAAGGAATGTGCTCAGCACTGGATTGATCTGTGCTAGGGAAAGGGAGGCATTTGTATAAAAAAGACACAGCTTGGGCAAGAGAGGCCTTAGCTTGCAACAGGCTAGAGGGAAGCTTTGAAATACCCTTGAAGGATATCACAGATCTTCTATTTGCCTTGCAAAACAAAAACCATCCCTCTTCACTGTGTTTCCACAGCTACACAGATATAAACATGCAAAATCCAAGGTTATTTCTGATGGGTTTCTTTAGTGCTCAGAGCAGGCTCTTTCCAGAGTGGAAGCATTGCTAGGAAAGGCTCATTCCAGCAGCAGTGCCCTCAATAATGCTATTTATCGAAGCAAGGCCTTTATTTTGTGATGAGATGTGCTGAGCTGGAAAACATGGGGGCTTGTGATCTCAGAGACTAATCTGCTTGTTCAGAGTGTGGTGGGGGAAGCAGTTATTCAGGGCAATTTTAATGGCTGGAGCAGCTGGGCTGTAAATAACCCATGTAGGGCTGAGTCTAATTTTTCCCTTAACAGGATGCTCCTACAGATGTGACAATTAATCACAGCAATCAGCATTTCTGTACCAGCATTTCCAGATAAACTGAACGAGGGGTTCTTGCTCTTTCAAGGGATCAAACCAAAAATTAAGTCTGGAGGCTTAACACTTAGTCAGTACTTCCCCAGAAATACAGGATATTGAAAGAGAGAAATTACGATGTGGGAAATGTCTCCTGGACTTGCAGTCTGAAGGCCACAGCTGGGATTTATTGGAAATCTTGGCAGTTGCCATGGCATTTATTTTGCCTTTTAAAGGTCTTCCAGGTGATGCTCTTTGACGTTAGAAACGCTAAGTGCGAAAGGAAGCAGGTTAATTGGATTTCTGTGGAAGACAAAACACAAGAGAACCCAGGCTGATAAGCAGCTGGAGTATTTCCTCACGAGGTTGCCAGCTGAGCCTCTGAAAACCAGCTCACACCAGGGATGCCCTCGTGTGCTGCTGCCTGAGCAATGAGCTCCCAGCTCACTGGCTGTTGGCAGGTACACAGAGAGGAGGGAAATCCTGCAGAAGTGGCTGCTTTGCTCTCCCCATCTCCATGAGAACTGTCTCAGAGGGGGCTGGTTGACCCTCACAAGGAGATCTGCACAGCAGACCTGGGGCTGAACACGAGCATGGAATCACAGAATCCTGGAATGGTTTGGGCTGAAAGGGACCCTAAAGATCATCTAGTTCCAAACCCCCTGCCACAGGCAGGGACAGCTTCCCCTAGACCAGGCTGCTCTCCACCCCATCCAACCCAGCCTTGAACAATTCCAGGGTTGGGGCATCCATAGCTTGTCTGAGCAACCTGTTCCAGGTTCCAGGCTGAACCACTGCCCTCACAGGGAGGTATTTATTCCAAACATCTAAATCTCTCATCCTCTATTTTGAAACCACTCTCTCTTGTCTTATCACTATCTGCCCTGCCATGATCAGGCAGGAGTGCCACATGCTGTGTGTGGAGGCTTGGCTGGAGGGTCAGATTTGGGATCAATCCTGAAGTCTGCTCCCAAATGGAGAAGAGGCTGCTTTGCTTTGGATGAGTCATTCCACCCTTCTCATCAGCCTCCTGCTCTGTCCAACCCTGGCCTGCTCAGGGAACACCTCTTCCCATGAAAGAGCTGGAGAAAGGCTTGGACCAGCTCTTGGGAGTTTCCTCATCCTGCCCAGCCTGTGTGACCCATCAGTTTATGGTGTCAGGCAGGAATTCCTCCCTCTGGGACTGATTGTATCACACAGCCATGTGTCACCCAGGCACTTCAGGATTTATTGGGGTGCTGGTCTCTCCAAGAGGCTGTATTTTACAAGCCTGAGTCAGGGGAAGGTGAATAGATATTTTTCTTCTCCCTAGTTGTGATTCCAGGGCAGGGAGGGAGCCTGGATCCCATGAAGGCTCCTCATCAGCTGGGTCCCCAGACCCAGGGATGAAATGGGAATGCGGGAAAGTGAACTTGTGCCTGAAGTGCCTACATTGTCCTGAACATCTGTGTCACACCTGCACCCCCACCTGCTTTAAATCCTGCTCCTGAAGGGAGTAGGTGCTCAATCCCTGTGAGCAGGGTGGGAGATGAGAGATTTTGGCTTTGTTGTCACCTTTGGAGAAAAAGAAGAGTTGTGGTTAGTGGCAAAAGAAACAGTGAGCTCTCATTACCGTGTGCTCTGTGCTGTGTCCCTCTTGCTACTATGAGCAGCAGCAGCAGATAAAGTAACCTGTGCCTGGATATAAAATTGAACAGTGTGGATAAAAAATAAGCAAAAAAGAACAATAAATAGTCCCTAGAAAAGATGTGTTGTTTGGTTTTTTCTCTTGACACTCCAGTGTTTTTCTTTAAAAGCCAAATAATCATGCCCATGCTTGGGATTCTCCATCCTGCTGAGAGCCATTGGGTTTGATTAGCACATTAAGTGCCTGTTGAAATTAAAATTATCAGCAGTTAAAATATGACCTGAATGGTGAGATAAGACACAAACTTTCTATGTAAAAGCTTTTTTGTGAATGAAACAAGATGAAGAAAGGTCCTCTTTTTCTCCCAGGAGTGCATGCAGGACACTGCTCATATTTCTTGCTTCTTCCCTCTGCTGCTGCTTTTCTTTCCTCAGTGACCCTCAGATCATTTGGCTGCTACCAGACTCCTGATGGACATTTTCACAGCCATTAATTGAATTATTGACAAGCGAAAAAATGCTCCACTGTGAAGCCAACCTGCCTTGACCCTCCACCTGCCTTAAAGCAGAGAAGAGCAGCACATGAAATATCTCATTACCAGGGCGAAGGTAATCCTCAGCTGAGAGGAGCCTCGTGAGCTCTCTGCTGGGCTCCCATGTCAGAGCCAGGTCCTCTGCCACTGACAGAGATGTGGGAGGTTCTTTTGTGGCTTCTCTGCAGGTAAGAATGTCAAGAAGGGCCAATTACATCCAATTTTGTCGGCGCGCGTTGGTTGGGTTGGGCCCGCGGGCGAGGTTGCTGAGCTGGCAGTGAGTGGTGGCTCACGTCACTGCTTGCTCTTTGCTGGCCTCAGTTTTGACTTGTTCAATCCCCATGGCCATGAGCAAAATGAGAGGGTTTTGTGGGCACAGTGAGTGCCTGAGCTGTGCTGCCTCTGCCCTGGCTGAGCTTCCCGCAAACACTGCGGAGACCATTTCACCTCTGTGATTGCCACCCTTCCATTCCTGCAGCTCCAGATTTACAGTTGGAACGTTTTCAGCCCAATCCTGCAGCCATGTGACATCATTCTGTGCCTGCTGGTTGGGAGAGGCTCTGATACTGGAAACTGGCTCTTCTTGCAATATTTATGGGCCTCAGCGTCGGCATCTTTGAACTCTCTCTTGCATTAGCAGAGCAGATTGACTTTCTAACCTCTCACTCAAAACCAGCTTTCCCCCTTTATTAGAGCTTTTCTCTGAACTATTTAGAGCTTTTCAACTTTCTTTTTGAAGTGAGAACCCCAGGCATGGATATGTTTTTCCAGCAGCAAATGGTGAATGTGCTGCTCTCCCTCTTGGCAACCCCCACATATCCACATCCCAGGACCCTGTTTATTCTCAGGACTTCAGCAAGAGGAGCTGAGGGACACCACCAGTCACCAGCCAGGCCTTTGTCTAGTGGTTCAGTGAAAATTAAACACTGTGTTAGGTCTGGAGGGGGTGGAGTTAAGTCAACCTACCACAGCTATTTAATTTTGATGGGTCTGGGGCTTTGCTTCTTTTTTGGCAATGATGTTCAAACAAACACTTGTCCAATCTGTGGATATTACTTCTACTTCTGACTCTGAATTGAGCCAGATTAACATAAAAACCTACTGACTTCAGTGGAAGAAGAGCCCAGCTGAGACCTTTGCATATGACAATGCCAGGGTAGGTTTGGTGCTGCTGTGTTGATTTGCTGACCCCAAAGCTTCTCTCTTGGCTTATGGACAATGATATAGACTGAAACTTGATTAATGAGCACATACACTACAGGAAAATGGCTTCGGCATTTGCAAGAAGACAGACAGCCTCAGGCATTTTGTGGCTTTTGACAGCTGGGAGCCATGAATGTCTGTTGTCTTTTTTTTTTTTTTTTTTTTTTTAGCAAATGGAAAAAAAAAAAAAAAGAAAGAAAACATTACTCCCAGCTGGGGTGAGAAAAATCTAGTCTATCAGCGAGATTGTCTGGTGGCTAAAAGGCAGCTTCCTGGGCTTTGATATTGGTGGGTTCATTCTCTGCATTCCTCCTTTCTCTACTTAGATGGCTGGTTAGATTCTTCTAAATTCTTTTTTTTTTTTTTTTTTTTTTTTTTTTTTTTTTTTTTTTTTTCCTGGGTCTTCATTCAGGAAAGACATTTGAGCTATGCAGAGAAGTTGCAGCCAAATTCCCCTGGGAGCACAGTGCATGGACTTGGGTGTTCAAAATGAACAGGACACTCCAGAGAGCCTGGAGAGGCTGGTAGGAGTGAGATTCCACTTTGAAATTCAGAGGAACTGTGAGAGTACAAAGCAGGAAACTGGGAGTACTGGCCAGATTCACTGTGTGGGATGGGAGGGTTGACTTCTGACTTCCATCTGAAGGAAGAGATCCATGATATTTCTCCGTCACCATCACTGCTGGTTGCTCAGACAGCCAGACAGACCCTGCTGCTCTGGTTGTGCCACGTTGCTGGTCAGGGATGCAAGAAAAATAATTTATGGAGGAGAATCATGTTCTGAAGAATATGATGTATTGTGAATGTGTTGTGCAGGTTGAAGCTGGCCAACAGATTTTGTGCTTGGCATGTCTGCTTTAAAATTAATAATTTGTTTAAGTGATATCCCGATTTGGGATGCTTTCCTGAGTTTGGGACCTAAAATGCAACTTTAGGGAAGAGTTCCTTAATCCAACAAATAAATCTGTTGCAGACATAGGAGTGTTTTCTGTTGTTTTTTCATGGAGTTCTTTATAGCTTTCAGATGGGACACTCCCAGCTTCCTCCAGAAACTGCACTTGCAACAAGTTCAACTTCTGGTCAGCACCGAAAATCCACAAAGAATACCAAGTTGTTCAGGGTCTCAGTTACAAAAGCCAAGAAGGGCTAGCAATATTTAGTGATTACATTTGTTTCCTTTCCATAGGAAAGGATTGATTTCTGTGTTAAAAGGAGTGTGTGTTTCTTACAGAGCAGGCAGCATGATGGATTGGCCATACTAATAATAAAGGATTTCTCCTCTAAGGTGTGGTAATGGGCTTCAGACTCACCTCCTCCTCCTCTTCCCTTACAAAAGAGGGAAACAGAGACTAATTTACAGAGATAGGCTGCTCTGTGTGCTGGCTGGCAGAACACATGACTGATTGCTCCATGCTGGAATGTTACACCATAGGTCTCAATAATGGGTCCCCAAAGTCCCCATGTCCCAGCCTGGGGACAGGTCCCTCCAGTGCTGTGATTTCCTGTACTTCCCACAGCCAATGGTTCTGCTGGCAGCAGGACACCCCTCCTGAAAGGCTTTTAGTGCCTCTCACTGACCTTCAAGCCTGTTTTCTCCAGGGTCTGTGGGATGTGTGTGTGGGTTTGAGGGGAGAGTTCCCTTGACCCTGGGAGCACTTGTGGCAGTGAAGTCAGGTGTAGTGAGAGAAACGTGGGGCCAGAGGCTCTGCACAGTGTGAGGGAGGCAGAGGAGAGCTGGCAGGGATGGGAGTGGGAGGCTGAGGCTGTAATTTTCTCCCTCTGTTCTGCCTCACTTATAAATAGGCATTTCCAGCCCTCAGGAGTGGCCTGCACATGGGATACATCCATTGTGTGCCAGCTCCCCCAGGAGTGGGTTCAAAGTGAAGGCAATGCTCCATCAGAGAGCTAATTGAGGAACTGAGCCTGGAGTCTGGTTGCAGAACAACCTGTTTCCTCCATCCTATTTGATTTCCATTCAACTTGCCTGGAAAACTCAGATCTGTGCATCCACATGGCCAGCTCTGTTCATTTCCCTATGGCACCACACATCTTGTTGCAAATTATCAAAACCATGCTCGTGCATTTCCTCTTCATCCTTTGATTACCTGTATTTAATATTTGCAATTACCTGTGTTGTGTTTCCTGCAGTTGTAGCTGTGTGTTTTGCTGGCAAAGGCCAGTGGTGCTTAAAGGCCATTTATTTTTCCATTCTGGGAGGGAGATTTTGCTGCTTATATATCAATATGATGGCTTCCAGTGTTCTGGCAAGCTGGGGAAAGAAGATAAGAATGAAAAAAATGCTGCATTTCATGACCCAGTGGCTTATGCTCTGTGTGCTTCACTGTGGACATTTAACAATCAGGAGAGAAGCTCTTCTATGCCCCTTAAAATATCCACATCTTTAATGTAAATGAATCAGAACCATTTTTCCATGGTTGGGTCATGCGACTCTGGAGTCAGAGGGGATAACAGTGGGGATATTGTATAAATGGATGAAAAGAGCAAGCCCTGACACTGGAGCAGACACTTGGTGCAGAGAGATGCAATAAAGAGATGGCTAACTAGTCTCATGTGCTTAATTTCTGTGTTACATTTGGTTTATCTTCTGAATGTCCCTGAAATGAGAGGTGACGTGTGCAGGTCAGCAGGGTGCTGAGCCCAGGGTTGGGAGCTGGATCCATTCATCCATGCCACTACCTTGCTGGGTGGTTTTAGGTACATCTTTCCCCTCTTTGTTTCCATTGTAGCTTTTCTCTCTCACCCAGCCATACCACAAGTGCTTTGGGGCAGAGATCATCTGTCCCTCTGTGGTTACTCAGTGTCTGGGACCATGGGGATTTGCTCTTCTCTCTTGTTATTTCTTTAGCATAATTTTTATGAGAGGCCTGACTCATTCAAACACTTGAATCAGGGATGGGGGTTAGGCTGGTGCATCTGCCTAAGGAGAAATAGGACGTGCCTTGCAGTTGTCCTTCCTTACAGACCCGAGGCTGCCTCTCCACCCCAGGCCACGTTCACTGCTCCTGGTTAAGGCTGGGCAGGCTGGGTTGGGGTTTGATGGTCTCTCCATGTGGTCAGGACCCATCCCTCTGGCAGGATGTGTCAGACATCAGTTTGCTGTTTGCACCAAGGGTGCTCTGTCAGTGCTGGGTGCTACAGAGCAAACCCAGAAATGCTGTGGAGGGAAGGACCCCCCTCAACCCCACTGCTCCTGGGTGGAGGGGACACTTGCCCCAAACACGGTTTGGCCCTTTTATCTGGCCAGGGAGATATCATAAGGAATGGAAATACAGTAATCAAAATACAAAATTCAGACAAATGTCGTTATTGGAGAAGCAAGTGGTGGACCCCAGTGGGTCAGGACAGGTGGTTTGCCTTGCTTGGTATCCCATCCCACACCCCAAAGGGCAGCTGATCCTGCAGCTCCCTGCAGAGCTCTCTGTGCTTTCAGGAGCTTGCTGGGTCCCTTAAGAAGGGCAAAGCATTTTTGTTCAAGGTCATGCTTTCAGTGTGACAGTGGGAGAAGCTGTGTGTAAATGAAAGGTTTGCATAAAAAATGAGAAAGGTACAGCTAGACTGAAAAAGAATTTTTTTTCCCTGGGTGTGTCAGTGGCATTTCACAAAGGTAACTTCATGTTCCTGGCAATGAGTGTGGCAGGGCCAAATTCAGGGGACATCTGGGGCCAGCTCCTTCTGCCAGTGATAGGTAAGAGGTCGTGAAGTGCCCTAGTGGTATTATGGAGCTGTGTGAGAATTTTCTCTGTGCCCTCTATGGATTTCATGCTCTCAGTGTGTGTGGCTGAGATGCACAGGCAGCCTCCAGCATACTGATGAGCCCCTGACATTAGTATTCAGTGCAAAAAGCCAGAGCTGTTAGACAGGAGTGATGGTGTGAAGGGGAGAACTGATAATTGATTAGGCTGTATTATAATATTGACAGCCCCGACCCAACTCCCTCGCAAAGGGCATTTAACAAGTACCAATTTAGAGCCTCAGCACCACAAATAAGTCACTGTGGAGGACATGTGTGTTTTGGGTGCTGGGTTTGTCCCTGGGGAATTTGCAGAGAGGGAAAAACATGATTGACAAGGGGTTAGAAAAGTCAAGTGACTGGCTCTCTGTCAGTGTGCACACACATGGTTTCTATCAGCAGGGCACCCCCCCTACCTGGCACAGCACTTGGCACGAGGTTAACTTCAAATTAGGCTCAGGCTAAGGTGCTTTTGTTGAAAAGAGCCCTAAGTACATGATCACACGCAGCACTTTGGGCCAAGAGTGCAAAGGGACCGCTGGCAGAGTGATGCATTCCAGATGTTTCAGCTGAAGGTGAAATTTCCCCTTTGCCCTCAGGATCTGGGTTAAATTTTTGGGGTTGGGGTTGCCCAAGGTGTTTGGTATAGGGGCAGGTGCAGCGTGCAGACTGAAGGTTACTGTGCAGGAGTGCCCTGCAGCTGTGGGAGCCACAAACAGATTTCATGGGTAAATTAATTCAAACAGGTAAATGACTTTGCTCTGGTTTGTTGTGTTTAACCTTCGCGCGCTGCCGTCGATGGTTTATCTAGACCTCTGGATAAACAACAGAAAAACCCAGAGGCTAAACCAATGTGATGGTTTTTTGTCTAGTTTTCAAACAGAGCTGATTTATAGTGGGCAGAAAAATATGAGCAAGTGGTTAGGCTTTTTAAAAATAAATTAAAGACAACATCAGGAATGAATGGAGCACGTGACTGAGCCAACTTTTTTCCTGAGCACTTTTTCATGAGAACAATAGTGAGGAACAGCCTCTGATTTTATGATTAGCTGAGAATGGTTGCGAACACTTCCTTGACACCAAAGGCAAATGTGAAGCATCATGAATTAATATTTGCAAGGCAGCATTTTGAGGTCTCTGAGCTCAGCAGACCTGTAATAAAGCAAGGAGCAGAGATCATTATTTTTGTTTGCAAAGCTCAGGATAGGCAGTGGCTGGGGACCAACCTCTAAAATTATCTGGTTGCTGTGGATGTAACTGGGGAGCAGGAAGGGGTTTCCAGCAGGGTGGATTCCCTCCCTGTTGGGGAAGCAGGAGATGGGGACAGATGAGCTGGACATATCCATCACGTGCAGCAGACACCTCTGACAGTGATCTGCACTGCAGCAATTTTCTCTTGGCCAGGTGATTATTACTTGTCAGTGGCAGCTGTTCCCTGCAGGACCCCAGTTAACAATTACTGGAGGGAGTTATCCCCAGCATTGATTATTTTATTAGCTCCCTGATGAATCATCTGTGTCAGCCATCTGAGCCTTATCTACCAACTTCTGGTGCAAGTCAGGGAGCCTTGGCCAACACCAAGTTGGCTGCTGTGGCTTCCCAAAAGGCAAGGGGATCCCGTGGGTCACCTTCTGCCTTGTTCTGGAAGGAGCCCTCATCCCCCTGCCCACCCCAGGATGTTTGTGGCTGCCTCGTCTGGCTCTGTTTTTTGGAGCCACCCCACAAGTGCCAGGAGAGGAGAGTGTGGCTGTCCCACCACCCCAAACAGATGGCACAGCAGAGCTGTGCCCCAGCCTCTGACAGCAAACACCAGGGCCCATTGTTCTCAGGGCTCCAAGAAAATAGATGGGTGACCCACAGGCAGCTGCAGAAAATGTTCTCCAGACTGAGCTTCTCCAATGGATTTAAAAGAAAGAAATAACACCCCCTCACCCCCAAAAAACCAAAAAATTTTTTAAAGGACTAGATATTAATTTCTGTTTAATGATGAGCAGTTCCTGTGGGGAGAGATGACACAGTAGAGGAGATGGTCTGGAAGCAGTCAATGCATATTGCAGCTCTTGATTTGCCTTATTTTTAACCCAAGGTCTGCAGGATCTTAGGGCCTCCCTGTTCAGCACTGCTGCTCCTAATCAGTGCCCTCAAACATAAAGGGAAAATGAAAGAGAAATGCCACCTGGTGAAATCATTCCCACATGGTCCTGGAAGAATAAAGCTCGTTGATCTGCAGGAGAGCTGGAGAGGGACTTTTGACAAAGGCAAGGGGTGAGAGGAAAAGGGGGAATGGCTTCAAACTGACAGAGGTCGGGGTTAGATGTGATTTTGGGAAGAAATTCTTCCCTGTGAGGGTGGTGAGGTCCTGGCAGAGGGTGCACAGAGAAGCTGTGGCTGCCACATCCCTGGCAGTGTTCCAGGCCAGGTTGGATGGGACTTGGAGCAACGTGGGATAGAGGAAGATGCCCCTGTCCATGGCAGAAATTTGGAATTGGATGATCTTTTTGAAGTCTCTTCCAACCCAAACCATTCTATGATTCCATGATGTGTGAAACATGGTGACTTTTTGAGCCACCATCCACAGCCCTTGTGCAGCTTCAGCTGAAGCAGTTGGAGAAGGCACCAGGCTCCTGCTGAGCACATCCTCTTGGTGCCCACCTCCTTTGGCAAACACCAAATCTTCATAGGATTGAAACCACCCTGCCTTGCTGTGGCTGCTGTGGATTTGGGAATGATGGTATAAACTGCTCTGGCCCTCAGTGGATGCAGAATAAGCCAGTGCCTGGCACCAGGTCTAAGGAGTAGAAACCTGAAGGCAGCATCCAGATGGGAGGATTTCCAGCTCGATTCAGACACTGCAGTTGGTTTGTCCACATTTGGCTCAGTCTCAGTGTAACACAGCTCTTCAGAGCAGAGAGGAAAGATCCAACAGAGTGAAAATCTTTGAAACAGGGGAAAAAGAGCAAAAACATAGCCTAGGGAGCCTGTCTAAAGAAAACAAACAAAAGGCAGAGAGGAAATGGGAAGCAGTGGATGGTATGTTACACAGTGTACAAGCCAACAAGCAATATCTGTAGGTCATCCATTCCTCCAAGCCTCGGAGAGGACAGAGGTCCCTGGGATAAATTACAGCCTTCCCTCTCCCCCCAGCCTCTATTATTTTGTCTCCAAATGCCCAGCAACGGGAGTGACAAAAATAGTTTGCAAAGTCTGACAAAAATCTCCATTTCCCAAAGTCTTGCCAAGCCTTATTTCATGTCTCAAGTGCTCTGGCTGCTCCTCCTCAGCTCAGCCCTGACCTTCTGGCTGCTCTGTCCCTGCCTGGTCTGATGGAGAGGTAGAAACACTCTGCATTAACCAGCACCCTGCCAGCCCTTCAAAGCCCTCTTCCTAGCTGTTCCCCTCAATTTTTATTTTTGTTTCTTTTCCTGAATGCCTTGCTTTTAAAATGAGATTTTCTTTGGTTTGTAATACTTCACACTTCATATTTTCTTCATGGCTGGAGGGCTGTGGAAAGGGAGCAGCAGGGGGGTGTTGAAAGCAGCCTCTGAAGGGATGTCCTCAGCCTTTTTTGGGCAGCCCAGCAGCAGGGAGGGCTCACTCTTGGCATTTAGTGAGTGCCTCGGGCTCCCACCCTGGCACAGGGATGTGGCACGGAGCAGATTCAGCTCCTTCAGTCAATTCTTCATGTTACAGACAACAGATTAAATTGTCTACAGCATAGCAATTATCTTAATAAAGACAATTTCAGCTTTGCTGGGGTTACTGAGAAGAACCCACAGACAAAAAGAACATTTGGCAGCAACTCATTCTTGCAGATCATTTCTGGGAGTATTTATTTACTCGCTGAGCATTGGGATGGGAGTTGCAAAGCGGAAAACTCTGAGATGCAGTGGGTGAATCAGGGGAATAAACAGACACCCTCCCTGCTTTCCACTGCAGCTGATTATGCAGCTTTTTGCTATGCTTGCTCCCCCTGCAGCTTTTTTTCCTTAATTTTTTTTTCTTTTTATTATTATTTTTTTTCTTTCCTTGGCATTTTGCTGACAGAGGAAACTACTGTCAGGCCACCTTGGGTTCCACGCTGCTGCCCTGGCTCGTGCAGCAGTGACACAGATGGAGAGGGGACACTTTGCTGCTGCATCAGGTGGGCTGGGTTTGTCTGCCAGCACTGGAGATCTAAGGAGACACTCTCAGCATAATCCCAGAGCTAAGGACAGGCAGAGGATCTGCCTCAGAGCATGTGGTCTCTGATGCTGACCAGGACAGGTCTTAGGAGCTGTTGCTTTGTTTGCTGCCTCCACTGCATTTTTGGCTCTTTTCTGCCAAGCACACCACTGTTCATCCTGTGGAGCATGAGGAACTTAATGAAAGCTTCTTGTCAGCTTTCCCCATGATTTGCTTGGATTTAGCCCATTTTCTTCTTCTTAGAAGGACACAAGTGGGGAGAGGTGTATCTCCTGCACATGTGCTGGAGCAGACATGGAGAAGACAGATCAAGAGACAGAGTCCAGCCAAGCCTGTGTACAGAGAAGGGAAGACGTGATTTAAAAGAGAATAATGGAATCATTAAGACTGGAAAAGACCTCTAAGATCATTGAGTCCAACCACTAACCTAACACTGCCAGGGCACCACTAAACCATGTCCCAAAGAACCACATCTACATGCTTTTTGAGCACTTCCAGAGACAGTTATTCCACCATTCCCTGGACAGGCTGTTCCAGTGCTTCAACAACCTTTCAGTAAACAAATTTTTCCTAATATCCAATTGAGCTCTTCATTGGCATCTGCTGGGCTTGTTCTTTCTCTCCTGTTCTTGATATCACGGAAATATTCAGAGTCCAGAACTGGGGATGATGTGTCCTGAGTTGCTCAGACAAGTAAGACCAACACTCTGCCACAGGAGCTGTGTGCAGACTGTGTGCAAGGCTTTTGGGACAATGGGGGAAAAACTTCTTTGTAAGCAAGCAGGCAGTTATGTGACTAATGAGCCCGAAGTCTGCTGAACTGCCTGGCATCCCTTACTGTAACAGCCTGGCATCTCTTACTGTAACAGACTGCAAATCATTATCGGTATTTTTAGGTCCCTGACAGCTCTAACAACCTGGCTAGAGCTGCTTAAGTCAATACTGAAAATGGGGATCAAGTCCTTTAGTCGCACCAGCACAATTCATCCTACCTGATCTACCCAGGCACAGTCAAGCCTTTAGCTGCAGCAGCTGCTCAGGGCTGACTGTGTGGCTGGGGCAGAAGGACACACGGCCAGAAGATGATTTTCCTCTTCACAGGATGTGTGTCCAGGTCAGGAATGACACATGACCTGCTGGAGAGCCTTTTCTCTGTCCTTTGTGAAGCAGCCTTGAAGACTTCAGCTTTCTCTAAGTGGAGTGTGGGTTTAAGGCTCGCAGCTTGTAGGTGGATAAAATTAGATAAAGAGAACCTTTCACATAGATACTGCTACAAAATTTACTCTGTGTTTTTAAATAGTTCTGTATAAATAACGTTGGGGAATGACACAACCCAGGTCTGCAAGACATTAGCACTCTTGGGCACGCTGCACATTTCACATGGAATGCTGTTAGCAGCAGGGAAAAGGCCAAGCCAGACCTTCACATCTAAGCATGCTCAAGTTGCAGAAAAATCTGGATCTGGAGGAGGATTTGAAGTTTCCTTATGACCTCTATCTTCACAAGGAGCCAAACCACTCTGTCTAGCATTGCTGAGCTTATAGTTCCCTAACTATTTCAATCCAGCTGCTTCAACCCTGGGTCCACCTCAGCTACGAATAGCTCCAGATGAGTAATTCTGATCTTCATGAATATGCAACTCACAGCTTGTGCAGGGCTCTCCTAGACCTCATCTTCTGTACCTTGGATCCAACAGCGAACAGTCTGGCTTCTAGTATACCCTAGATTATGGTTATAAAACAAATGTGGTGCAAAGTGTCCATACAAAGATATTATTTGGCAGAACAACCCCAGCAGCATCAACATCTGCTGGGGAAATCCTGCATGGAGGGAATGGGCATCTGCTGCTGTATTGCTGTGCCTTCCTCAGCCAGCACCCTTCCTCTGAGAGATGGTAATGGCATGTTTCACCCTTCACAAGTAAATCACGTTTGTTAATAATAATAATAATAATAATTTGATCACTGTCATGAACTCATTTCACTTTCCAGGCAGGGGACACTTGATAGTGTGTGATTACTACGAGTACTTGGACACAAGGTATATCTTCTAGCCATGCCCTTGGAGGATCCAAGTGCTGCCCACTTTATTCCCAGCTGTTTGTACACACCGTGGATCCCAGGGACAGTGCATGGAAGTTTTCACCTGTAAACTCACACCCCAGACGTGGTAAGCAGTATCTCTCACCTAGGTTGTTCTTGTAGGTATCTCTGCTCTTTCCATGGTCTCTGTTTTGCATCACCCTGAAAATATTTCTCTCCCCATTTTTCCCCCGGTGTTTCAAGTGCTTTTGGGTTTTTCAGGTTTGCTTTGTGAGGGGTCTGGCCCCACAAACTATGAGAGATTGCACTGCTGGTGGTTGAGCCATCCCATGTGGCAAAGCACTGAGGCACAAGTACACATGGGTTTGCATTTTGTATTGGTTTTAGTAAATCCTTGCTGATAATCTCATATTTTTCCCAACTGCTACAGGCTGACAGGAGGTGGGAAAGGCCTGGAGGAAAGGAAAAAAATATTGTCCCTCCTTGTGAAAGGTCTTCAGGGACTTAGGGGGAATACCAGGGGAAGGTGAGTGGCTGTGGTGCAGCTGGAGCCTGCCCAGGGGAGGAGATGGGACAGGTTTGCTGATTTATTGGGGTCTGAGCATGAAGTTTGCAACACTGGTGCTGTGCCATAGGCAAGAAACCTCCCAGCCCTGGGCTGCTTCTCTGGCAGGTGTGTCAGGTAACACCTACACAAATACACACACACACTTTTCAGCAAGGCTGTGCTCCTCCTTGGAGCTCTGGTGTAGGACCACAGAGTTTTCCCTTTTTAGAGTCGTGGGGGAAAGGACTTTATGGCATAACATGACTGTCCTGAGATGAAGAGGAGGTAACAGAAGAGTGAGTTTGCCATCTGTCCCTGGAGTTATTTAACACAAGTGTGTCTGTAAATGCAGAGAGCTCAAATAGACTGAGGAAATTGCAATGTGCTCCACACTGTAAATCTAGGGCTGCTCCTCTGTTCCTCTGCATACAACCAGGGTCAAATCCTTCTCCTTGCTGCTTTCCTTTAATTTAATATTCCTTGCAATAGGCTGTTCCCCTTAATGTGCCTAATGTAAAACATGCTTGTTTGCTGACTGTGGCAGGAGTCTCTGGCTCAGGCTGCCCTGCACGTCGCCGTGGAGTCTGATGCTGGGGAGGGTAATGACTCTGGGAAGTTTGACACTGAAAATGACATATTGGGAGTATTTACTGGGCAGAGCAAGGGAGAGGAATTATTTTGTTGTCAATGATTGGATCTGGGCTGGCTCGAAACAGAGTAACACTTGCTATTAGACTGGAGGATGCTAATTTTTCAGAAACAAAAGTGGATCCTTTCCTAGATGGCTGCATTCACAGACATATTTGTGCTCCCTTTTAATAAAGTCAAAGCAAGTATGTCTGCCTCGTGCTGAAGGCCAGGGCCTTTTTCCCAAACCCTGGCTCACAACCCCAAGCAGGGTTTGTAGAACGTCCAAGGGAGCACAACAGGATCCCACTGGCAGGAGGGGAGGCTCCCCCCTGGCATTTTCAAACTGGAATCCTGGTCCCCAGGGCAGAGGTTGGCCTTGGAAAGGGCAAGCAGTGTTTCCAGACTCAGTAGAATGAACTCATCTGTCATTGTCATTTTTTAATTGTTTTCTGAGGTTTACTGCTGGTTTTTTAATAGGGTGTGATCCAAACCTTGCTGCTGTGCTGTGGGTGGCATGTGCCCCTGGTCCCCTGCTGTCTCTGCACAGAGTGATAGGGGGACAGGCTGGGGACAGGCTGGGGACAGGACACGTCAGAAATCTCCACCCTTGACTAGTGCTGAGGGGGGAAATGTCCCTGCTCCTCACGGCAACGAATTGCAATGCAGGGATGCTCCCCTTGAGCTGCGGTGTCACAACTACATAAACACTCTCTTCAAGACCATCTTTCCTCTTTCCAGCTGCTCACTTCTGACTTTTTTTTGGTCATTCTAGTGGATTGCGGAGATCACACAGGTAACAAAACCTCTCTTTTTTCTTTTTTCCCCTGCTAAATGAGGCTTTCCTCCCAAACCACATCCATTCCCGGGCACCCTGCAGTGGGCAGGCGATGGGGGAACCAGCTGAAGCAGTCCTGCATGTGAGACCTCAGCTTTTATGCCCTTCTCTCTTTCCTAGCTATAGCAGAACTGGAGGATTCTCAGACATCCTCGTAAAGAGTTCACACGCCTGCAAGATTTGAATTTGCAGTCAGTGGAGCTGGGCAGTGGGAATAACGAGAAGTGGACACCTGCAGTGCCAGTCCTGAGGTGGGATCACAGCTCTGCAGCACCCCAGAAAAGCAAAGGTGAGCTTAAGAGTCACATAAGACTTGGTTAGTACAGGATCCTTTTACTCCCCTTTGGTTTTAGGCTTCCGAGACAGATTTAGCTCAAGTTTTCTGATTTTCTTTCTGACAATGTGCTTCTCTTAACAATTCCTGTAACTGCAGGATTCAGAGATTTAATATATGCACTGAGTCCCTCTCCCTCCCCAAACTGGGTCTGACGAGGAACGACAGCGCCTGGCAAGGACAAGCAGCAATTCCCACTCTCAGAGCCTGATTCCCTTTGCAGCCAGGGCAGGGGACAGTAAGATGCAATTTACCCAGCGGGTCCCCTTCTTTACACTCCATCAGAGTGGCTGCCATCAGCCAAAACACACGCAGGGCTTTCCAGGGACTAATGAGATCTCCCAGTAACCCCCCCGGCCCGGCAGCCAGCACGGTGGGAGCCTTTGTGCGTGTCCCATCCCCGGCAGGAGCCGACTTCAAAGAGCCCACGAAGCTTATGCAGGTCAGCAAGGAGCTCTTATTAGGGAGCTGCTACCCTGTTAATGACATCCTCGCCTCGCAGCCTGTCCCTGCTCCAGCAGCCTTCTGCTGCTGCCTGCCAGCCACATCCGACCCTTTTGCTTATTGTCCATCAAGTCCTCACCTCCTTGTTAACTGCCTGACAGCTTGTCTCTTTGCTCTGCAGCTCCTTGTCCCTTCCCTGTCTGTCTGTCTGTCTCTGGTGGCCTCAGAGGTGTCCTCTCCTCTCTGGCAGGGCACTGCTGCCCCCCAGAACCCAGCGACCCTGCCCGGAGTGCATCACCCGCTGGGCAGCATGTGGCTTCTCTCCCCTGCTTAATCCCACTTTGCTCCTATTCCTGAAGCTTGTGATAGAAGAAAGATTTGCCAGATAAGCTTTTTTTCCCCCTTTCTTTTATTTTTTTTTCCCTTTTTATTTTCTTTTTTAGCTAATGCAGCAGCATGGTGGGGGAGTGGGAGGGAAGTTTCTGAGCATGTGATCCCTTCCTTAGGTCTGAAACAGAAACACTTCATGAACCTGGAGGTTCAGCAGGATGAGAAAGCTGCTGGATTTTACTTTATGTGAAATGGGAGAAGACTGGGGCTGCGTGGGGAGCAGCTCCTTTCTTCACTGAAGGGTGATCAGGCATTGCAAGAGGTTGCCCAGGGAAGTGGTGGAGTTCTCATACCTGGAAATATAAAACAAAAAGTGTGAATGTGATGCTTGTAGACATGGGTTAGTGGTGATGCCAGGTGATGTTGCACTCAATGATCTTAGGGATATTTTCCATCCTCAGTGACTCTATGGCTCTATGATTCCTGCAGCAATCACACCCCAGTATGATCTCCACCTTCAGCTGGAATGACAGAACATGTTTCCCCACATCCCTTTTTTTTTTTTTTTTTAACAGTTTCTGCAAGCCTGAAAACACCCAGCACCTGCTGAGTGATCAGAAGAATTACCAACACATCCACCAGGACCAAAGTGCTCTGGTGGGAGGACCCTGCTGACTTGAGGCATTTGAGGCTTGTCCTAGAGCCCTGGAAGCAGTGCTGCAGCTTTGGTGAGCTGATGGATGATGCTCCAGCCCCAGGGGTCTCAATGTCCCCAAAATGTGCCCTTATCTGGGGCAGCAGGAGTTAAGAGAAAGCAAGCTGCTATCTCACTGATCCCTGCTGGGACGGCTCTTCTCATTTTTAGCTTTGATATTCTTGTGCTGGAACAACTCTGGCTTCTCTGGGCTCATTTTTTGCAAAGCCTGGCTGGGATTTTAACCAGAAAGAGTTGGGGAATCTTATCAATCTGCTATTATTATTTTCTTTTTCTTTCCCCTTTGAATTCCACTCTGCCGCTGACTGTGAAAACACAACAAGAGGCTCAAATCAGTGGGGCCTTGGCGCATTCAAATTGGCACCAGTTTGTTTGTTTTGGGGCTAAAGCCAGAGTGAGAAAGCCGGGGCTTTGAGATGCTATTGGAATCACCTGGGAAAACACACACTCCTTTCATCTCCCTCCATTCCTGTGGCCAGGAGGGCTCTCTGCCCCCAGCTGGGCTCCTCCCAGCCCCCTCCTCCTTTTTATCAGCGGCAGGACCCTGGCTGTGCCTGGGGATGGGCACTTGGTGGTGGCCATCTGACACGGAGTGAAAGTCCCAGGGGAACAGATGTTTCTCTTTCAAGGAGCGTGGGGGCAAGGTATCAAATGCCTTCCAGGCTGTCAAAAATCAATGCTGGGAGCTGCTTCTCTTGATCCTGGCAGGGAGCTGCTAGTAACACCTAAACCCTGGCCCTGCTGCAAAAGACGGACCTGAATGCAACAATGTCTTTATTTATTTATTTATTTATTTATTTTTCCTTGCAGAAAAGACAAGTCCAGAGACATGCACGAAGCTCCTTGAACAATTATTTTTTTAGGCTTGTGAAATTTTTTAATGCATCTTTCTGAGCCCATAAAAACAATGATTCTTTCCCTCTCATAAGAACCAAGGGCCAACCTCCCTGCAATGGAAATAGCTCTGCTGGCCCTGCACGCCAGCACTGGTGTCACCACTCTCTGATTTTCTTCCTCAGCCCCAGGTCCCTCACTAAAAAACAGTTGCTTACATGAAGCTTTGGGGATGGCATCAGCCATTTCTTTGCTCCATGCTGTCTGTTAGGAAGAAATTCTTGACTGTGAGGCTGCTGAGGCCTGGCCCACGCTGCCCACAGAAGCTGTGGCTGCCCCATCCCTGGCAGTGCTCCAGGCCAGCTTGGATGGGGCTTGGAGCAACCTGGGATAGTGGGAGGTGTCCCTGCCAATGGCAGGAGGTAGGACAAGATGATTTTTAATGACCAACCCAAATAATTCTGTGATTCTACAATTTTCTGCTTACAGGGACAACCATATCTCTCTCCTGCTTACCTCAAGTCCTCAGCTTTTTCAGATTCCTTAATCTTCCACCAAACTTTTTTTCTCATTTTTCTTTTCTTTATCCAGGGCTGTATCAGTTTTCAGGACATAGATCTGCTGCAGACCAGGAATTTGCCCTTTCTGGATCCGTGTAGCCTGCTCACACCACTGCTAGAGAGTGATTGATACGAGTTCAGCCCAGCAGCCCTGGATTTGAAAAAAGGTTTCATTTGGAGAGTAACATCCCACATTTATCAAACAGAAGGACGACGTGGCCCCTCTGAAGAGGGCATTGAATGTTTACGTGAACTTTGCTGTCCAGCTGTAAGCTCAGCTCTTCCATCTGCAGCCTGGAAGGTGTGATCCCACAGGGTCACACCCCAACCCCACCATCACCTGAGCTGTCAAACAAGGAATGGGGTCTGCCCGTGGTTTTGAACATCTTGGAAATTAGGGGGTGAAGGAAATTTGTCCCCAGGTTCTCCTTCTCCTGGGTAGCCAAAGTCTCATTACAGGCAGTTTGGTTTCTGGCCACTTTCAAAAATAATTTCTGAGACTGTTCCCTACAGCCATTAACTAAGAATTTGACACTGACCAGTCAAGATGCCAGGTACAAGTGTTTCATAAGTTTCATGTATGACTGAGACCAAAATGGTTTTAATATCTGCTTGCCAGTGACTGGATTTGGGATTTCTTTGCTTTGTTTTTTGTGTTCCTTCTCTGTTAGCTCCAGTGGATGTGCCTGAAACAAAGCATTGCACAGACACCAGGTTTTGCTGTGTGAGTCACTGCCAGAATAAGGATTGATATCCACAATCTTGAATTTCCTCACCCATGCTTGGTGGTACTTTCCCTTTCCACTCTGCCTTTAGCCCAAACTGATGCTTGAAGTGCTTGTTTTGGAAAAGCACAGAGCATGAAGGATTTGATTGGGTATTAGGAAAAATTTCTTCATGAAAAGGGTTATCAAGCATTGGAATGGGCTGTCCAGGGCAGTGGTTGAGTCACCATCCTTGGGGGGATTTAAAAGATGTGTGGATGTGGCACTTGGCATATTTTAGTGGTGGTCTTGGCAGTCTGGGGGAAAGTTTGGGCTTGATGAACCTAAAGTACTTTTCCAACCTAAACAATTTTATACAGCACTGAAAACAACCTTCTACACCTGTAGGAAAGGTCATGAGTGCTGATCTGATAATTCTCTGTGTGTGAAAGGTCATAAATGGAGCCCCACTTAGCTCATAAATTGCTGTAAGTGTTCAGGATTTTAAAAAAATACTGAGCTATGCATTTTATATTCTGTTGTTTTCCCTTCCTTGGGTTTTTAGGCTTTGGTTCCCAAATTCATAGGTACAGAGCAAGCTGAGGCACAGTGCAGAATGATTTCAAGGAAAGAACTCTCAAGTGGATTCATTTTTGGCACTGTTTCATTGGTCTTTTAAACAATGTTGGCTCCCAGGTGCCACAATAAAAACCTGGCTCAGGGGGTGAAGACCAGTTTGGAGACGACCTGAGATCTTCACATCTTATGCACTATCATCACCATCCTTGTGGCAGGGATGAAATGCCCCCCAAGGAGTCCCCAGGGCATGGCAAGGCTGCTGCCCCCAGGAAAAGGTGAGAAATTGGGCACTGACATGAAGACTTGCCCCAGAGCACTAAATAAATGCATGAACAAATCTGGCAGAAGTTTTAACTTGGGGAGCAGAAACCCCACATATGCAACATAATCCAGTGCCACCCAGCTGGGAAAACAGTCTGTCGAGAAAAAATGGCCCAAAATTTCTGCTTGTATCCAGACTTTACTGCTGGATTATTTTTTCTGTCACTGAGAGATGATTGACTGTGACCTTTGTGAGAACAAGGAGTTGTCAGGAGCTCCAGATTCCAAGGGGGGAGTGTGGACTGCAACATGCACTCTGTGGCAAAGCCTGAAAATGCCTTTTCAGCATCACCTGCAGCTTTTTCTTCACTCAGGTTTGTGTCCTGGTCTGTGAGACAGTCCCTGGAGCACACCAAGGCACCGTGATGATGCAGAGTGGCAAACGCATGATTGTGTTAAATCTGTGGGATTTGTAATGGTGTGTTTTCCTCCAGCAGCACATCCCTGAATTCAAACCAGGCAAGGCTTTCTCTGCAAAATAACTGCACATGACTGGCAGCCTCTGCACAACATCTGCTCTTGGTGGGGCAAGTGTGCCTGGTACAAGCAGTCCTGCCTTTGGCCAGTACATTAGTGTAGAGCTTTAGGAAAGGTTTTACAGCAAAATCCCGATTTTGCAGTAAGCTGGCTGCATGTTTTCACTTTCCCTGGTAATTGCCAGCTTCCTGTGTCATCATATCTGTTTCAGTGGCTTTCAAAGCCACCACGCTGCCTTCTCCAGTTAATGGCAGAGGAGTGTTCTCTTAGACATGGACCCTTCTGGAGAAAGAGCTCATTTTTTCCCTGGGAGCTGTGCTTCCATGTACACATCCCAAAGGCACTCAGTGTCCCCATGGCCAGACAATGTTTCACAGGCATTGCCATCTTTTGTGCCTCTGTGGGGCTTTGCAGGGGGCTTATCCCAGCCACTCTGCCTGGGGTGAGATTGACCTCGCTAATGCAGGGCAAGCTTAAGGGTTTCAAAGCCTGCCTCAAGCCCTTGGAGAGCTCTCCATATTCCCATCCTGTCCTCAGGATGCTGCTGGCTCCCTGTGCAATGTCCAGACCCAAGCAGCCTTTTGTTGTCCCTCAGTTCCACTGACAACATCCTGGCCATGCTCTGTGCAAGTGAGTTTGCTGCTGCTGAGCTTGGATGGAGGGTAAAACCCCTTCAGGATAAGAGTTATGCTTCCCACCAGACTCTTCCAGAAATCAGTCTGAGGCAGAAAAAGACAGTGGGATGCTCCAGCCAGTCTTTCATCCCTAACAAGAGGCTCCTAATGAGAGTCTCCTCCTCCTGCCATGGAGCTGTGCCATTGTCCCTCTCTATATTGTTGTAGTGGAGCAAAGGAGGAGCAGGGAAAGGATCATTTAGCACGTGAAAGGCACCTCTTGTGTGGGGCTACATGCGTGGCACAGTTCAGCTGGGGTGAGCGACCAGCTCCTGCCAAGCTGTGATGTATGAGGCAGAAAGGTCAAAAGTTCTCCTTTACAATCAGCAAGAAAAGAGAAGGCAGGCGATGGTCACTTAATTTGTGGGTTTTTCCTCTACTTGTCAGGAGGAGTTTGGGCAGCGGTGATGGATGAGCCATCAGTTAAAGTCGGCCACTTTGTCTTTTGTCCTGGTTCCCAAAGGGCCCAATTCAATCCCTGGCCAAATCGATGGGAGTCCCTCCACTGATGCCAGCAGCTCCTGGATTGGGACCATGCAGGCTGTGGAGCAACTGGGTTGGACAGCCTGCCCTTCTCCATGCTCAGTGCTGTGTCTCTTGCCTCCCCAGTTATCAGGCAGGACTTTTACAGAGCTGAGTCTTTTAACATTTGCTACCAGTCCTTAGATTTCTCTCCCTGCTCCCTCCCCATGTAGGTTCTTTGATGTGCAGCTGGGGCAAACAGTGAGCTGTGCAGTGCAGCAGCTCCTACTCACTCCTTCCTGCTTATCTGACCACACATACTGTTAATATTTCCTCCAAGGCGCTCAGCTCCCATGATAACACTGCTTTATCCACAAAAAAAAAGCCTTTAAACATTTTCCTGGCAAGAGGAACCTTTCCACAGTTTTATTGCAGCATATATGGCCCTTAATGGTTTGATCCTGCAGGACCTGCTCTGCAATCAGCTCTCACAGTCCTACACAAGCACAGGCCACCTGTGACCCCCTTCTTTGGGAAGTATTGTTCCACATTATTGCACACACTGGCCTAGGAAAACTAAGCCAGATTTACAGCCATAAAAGCTCAGTTTGAAGGTGAAGGCAGTACTGACTGTGAAGGATGGCTCAGCCTCCCTGTTCATGCCTGGCAGGGAGCCTTTGATCTTAGATGTTTATAAAAGTCTCCTTCCACACTGGAAAGAGACCTCAGTGTGTGCACCAGACACTTCTTCCTCCCATGTCCTGGTGCCCAGGTTTGCAAGCCAGAGATGCTCCAATGTCCTCTTTCCTCTGACCAGATCTGTACAGTGTGGGATTTGGATCCGCAAGCATGGGGAGGTCACCAGCTCAGAGGATTTATCTTCACTGGAGGCCTGGGCCTGGCACAGGCTTCCTGAATTTAGTGTAGGAAAGAACAGGCACCATGAACTTTCTCCTTTGTTCACCCCTGTGTCAGCCCTAGCTGGGTGAAGGAGCTTCCAGACACATAAGATGGGCATGGCCAAGTGGTTGCCTCCACAAAGGGGTATGATGGGGAAACTGGACACATTTTTCTCCATCACTGGTCTTGGTTGGCCTGAGTAATAACCTGTCCCTTTAAATCAGACATACAGGCTGTTTCCTTTGTGTCACACAGGCTGTGTGAGGATTGCTTCTCCTCAGTCTGGATGGAGAGGTTGGGGACTGTGGGATTTTATGACAGCGCTGTCTGGAAAACCTTCATTGTCTGGTCGGAGCCTGCAGACACTGTCACATGCCTGAGTGCTCCCAGACTGGATGGTTTGTGTTGGCCTGGGATGAACAGACACTAATCTTGTCTTTGCTACATATCTCCTTGGAGAGTTATCCCACTCTCTCTTTGCTGGTCCTCATCACAGGACCTGGCATGAAACACCATGAAAAACTGTTTCTTATGGGAGTGGAACAGAAGCCAGTTTAGCATTTTTCAATCAGCCCCTTTTCCTACAGCAACACTCACGAGGAGGACACAGTTGTGATTTCCATTGGATGGATGGCTTGGCATTTCCATTTGGAGTGAATGAAAGCATTTTGGAACTCACCAGTTAAAATGGTTCAGATTATATAGTAAATACATATAGTAAACACTCTAAAAAATTGGGGAGCCCATGGAGACACGTTGCTCCAGTTGGCATTTTTAGTCCTGATGTCTATGCCATGGTTGTTTCTGGAATACTGCAGCTCCATGAGCATATTCCAGTACCAGTAAATGTATATTCCTGCACATTTTATGTAAAGGACTGGATGGAGTCCCAGAGCCGTGTTGTCCAAGGTCCTGTTTCTTACCGCCTGGGACCATGTTCAAGAGGTCAGAGGAGCCCAGATCTCCTGATCAGAACGTGGCCAGAAGAATTCTGGAAGACTCTCTAGCCTTGGTGGCTGTTCAAGTTGTGAGTGTTGTTTTTGGATGATTGCAAAGGTTTAATAAATGCTGCAGCTGTAGAGAGCATCCTCACTGGAGAGTTTAACTCCTCAAGTCAATATGTGATTTACATTTCCAGGTTCCATGCATCCAGCCTGCAGGACTCCTCTGTCAATGGGGTGGGCAGATCCAGAGCTTACTTTGGCAGAAGAGTTCCTCAAGTCTTGTTTAATTAGAACTCAGACCAGCTTCCTGGAGACTGTGGGAACCTCATTAGCAGCACAAATAGAAACTTGAAGAGGCCAACTCAGTGGGAAAAGATTGCTTGCTAAGAACTTTACTTACCAAGAACTTAACCTCTTCAAGAGTCGTGTCTCTTAGGTACAGCAGAAGAATTTATGGCTGGAATGCAAGGTCTCACAATCTTCCAAATGTTGGAGATTTTGTTTTTCAATGTGAATTAAAAACTCTCAGAGGAGTAGACAAAATCTGTTTGGCTTAACAGTCTCCACTTGCTGTTAGCTATCCTCTCTTCAATTGGTTTTGATGATGGAATCATAGAATGGTTTGGGTTGGAAGAGGCCTTAAAGACCCTCCAGTTCCAACCCCCTTGCCATGGAAGGGACACAATTCCTGGTGTCTGTCTCAATGCTCTTCCACCATTTGGAAATTCTGATTGCTGATTTGCTGTCCTCACCCTTGCCTCAATTCAGTAATATTATATTTTAATATGTATCAGCCTGTTAAAAATTTCAGTTATTTTAATATTTAAGATGTAATAACAATATTTAGACACCAAAATTCAGATTCACTTAGTCTCAGGTGACATCCTTCCCCTTGTGTCTTCAGAAGGTTTTAGTGAGGTCTTCCTAGGCTAAGTTAATAAGCACTGTCTGCCTGTCTGCTTCAGGACTGGCATGGGAAAGCTGTAAAATACAATTAGAACACTTGAATTGCAGCTCAGTAAATATGCACACTTGCCAGTGTCTGTGAGAACTGGATGGAGTCTCAGGGCTACAATTTGCAGTCCTCTCCTCTCCTCTCCTCTCCTCTCCCAAAGAGGCTAAAGGGACCCAGATCTGTTTATCAGAAGGACAGAAGACTCCTGGAAGAGCAGATAATTGATCATTTTTTATCCCCATCCCAGCCTCGTGCTGGCAATGTTGCCATATATTTCAGTGGAGAAATATGTGTTGGTCTATAAAACAAATCCATATATTTTTCCTACCCTAAAGACATGATTATGATGTGACACATAGAGAGCAAAACTGTGTGACTGTATGTACCTACCACTACAGCATTGTTTACAAAATCATGAGGATAAATGATGTTGGTGAAGCTGTGTTTTCTTTTTTTTAATTAAATGCATCCCACCCAACCAGGAAAGAAATCAAACCCCCAGTTAAAATAAAGGAAGATTAAATAAACCTGTGTATGTTTTGAAAAACAATGTTGTCAGTGGGAGGGGGACAGATCAGGGAAAAAAGACCAAACAGTCTTTCTGGAGGAAAAACCTTTTCATGGGCAATTCTTGCAAGCCATGAAAAAGGATTTCTGCTGCAATTTTCACTTCTGAAATTATTTCAGGCTGAAAGACCTCTGGTCTCATGTTGATGAAAGATAAAGCACAGAGACAAGATTTCTCAAATCCCTGTTATTATTGTGCTGGAGAAATAATCCTGTTTTGCTGAGTTTTGAATCTTTCCTACTGTTGCCAATAAAAGTAACTTATTGCCATGATTACAAAAAAGTTTCCCCAGACCAGATACCCACTACAAGGAAAGTGGTTTGCAAAATATAAAAGAGAGAGTGACCTACTGCCTTGATTACAGATTAAAGATGGGTCACATTGTACTTTGTGCTCCCCCAGCTCCTGTTTCCTTCAGGCTGGGACAGATCCTGACTTCTATCCAAACAAAACACTCTGATTCCCTGTGCTTTTATTATAGGATTCCCCCCAAAACCAACAGAATGCCCTTTGGGCTCTGCAGCAACAGCAATGGATCATTTGTAGCCCAGAGTAGTTGTGGATGCCTTAATCCTGGAAATGTTCCAGATGGGGCTCAGAGCAACCTGGCCTAGTGAAAAGGGTGAAAAGGGAGTAGGAACCAGGTGGTCTTTAAGCTTTCTTTCCAAGCCATGCCATAATTCTGTATCCAATCCATGTCCCAGTCTGCCCATGCTGCTGCTGTCCCAGTCCCTGGTTTGCTGCTCTGGAACTGCTCTGGTCTTGCTCCAGCTCCTGCTGTCTCAAATTTGCCCGAAGCTTGGTCTGCAAAATGCAGTCAGTGGTGCAGCTTCACTCTCTGGAGAAGTTCCTACATCTCAGTGGTGTCAGGGCCTTGCCAGGAGTGTTATGAGCATCCCTTACCCTGGGGATCCTGTGTGGGTCCCATTCCTGCTCGTGTGACACAGGTGTGACACACTTGTTCTCTACCCTGCCATTCTCTTCCTTAGTAAGGCAGCATTGCCTCCTCCCAGCTCCTTCAAAACCTTGTTCCAGGTCTCCTGTGGACACAAACTATGCCAGGCTTCAGTACTGTACCTAGACAACAGTTTTCCACCCAAAACCAGAGCCTCTCCTCAGGTGTAGGAACCATCTCAAGGTGCAGCCTGTGCCTCAGGAACAAAAACAGAAAGAAAAACCCAAGGAAGGGTTGAGAGAAGTAGCTCTGCTGCTGGGCACAGGGGATGCTGTGCAGATGTGAGCAGTGTGAGGTCACAGGTTAACAGGGAGAAGTGCTGCCTGTGGAGATGTCAGACTGGCTGAAAATTCACCCTGGGAGGTTGATTTGGGGAGGTAAGGAGGAGCTTGGGAGCTATAGCTGGCTTTTCTGATTTTTTTTTTTTTTAATGCAGGTCCTGACATTCAGTTGGTAAGACTAAGAATTTTATCTGCATTATTAAACACTAAAAAAAAATCAGCATGCATTTGTGTGTTTGTGTACACACACCTCTCTGCTTAACTAGCCAGAGCTCCAGAGCTGAGTTTTCACACTTCATTTGATTTTTATCACTATCTTCAGCACAGAAATTTCCACACAGTTAATTGAAGTGACATATGCTTGCCAGCAGCCAAGTCTTAATCCCATCTTTCCCTTTCACCACGTTTCTGATTATGCTGATGGCAAATCCTCCTCCTTTGACTCAGCCTTGCACACAGAGTGGATACAGCCAGAGCCAAATCTTCTTTTAGAAGCACAGGGATATTTGGTGGATGTCCCACGAGGTCTCAAGTTTTTTGCAGTAATAAACAAGTGCATCGTTGCCTTCTGAGACTGATGGGAGCAGTTATCAGAAACTGCAAGCAGTAACCAGCTCCTAAATTATGTCTGGTAATTCAGAACCATTATTGGTGATAAGCACACTTTGGTAGGGTCTAGAATTCTTGAATGTAGCCCTCTTTTTGCTACATGCTTCAAGCATTCCATAAAAGATGGCATTTGCCTGGCATAACTCAGGGGATTTTTGGCCAGGGGCATTCCCCCCACAGCACTCACTCCTATTCTGAACTACAAATTGTGCAGGAGACCCAAATCCCAAACAATGACGAGATTAATAGAGCAAATCCAAATCCAGAACCCGCCCTACATTGCTGCAGAGAGCACAGGAATGTGAATTTCAAATCCCTGGGATGGGACCGAACGCAAATGCTGCCAATGCCCAGGATGTGCAGGCAGGTGTGCCCTGCTGTGAGCATCCCTAGTGAGTCACAGCAGAAAGTCATTTATGCTAAGCACAAAACACTTTGCTGATCTTCCCAACCAAAGTCCCCAGAGCTCTAATCATTGCACTGATGGTGGAGGTGAAAAGACAAGCAATTTTTACTGTGTGAGAAGCTTTGATTTCCTGTTAATCACTTCCTACTATAAATCAGCTATAGGCAGCTGCATCCACTTGCTCCTCAGGGTAGAAAAATATACCCTGCTGCTAGACAGCAACACAGGCGCCAAAAACATCACGGGATCAAAGGGCACTGCCATTTATCCCAAGCAGAACCTAAACAAGCCTGTCAGCTTGCCTGGACCATTTGTTTATTTTAGCTGAGGACACCCCTGTCTGTCCAGAGTCAGGGGATGGATTTATCATCAGCATCGTTTGTCCCTTCTGAGCTCGCTCTGAATATCCCTTTCATTCAGCATCCTGATGCCTGGTACCCAATCCACACAGGGACCAATTTCCAAGGTTTCAGCACTGCAAGAGGAAATGCAGCTCTTGCCTGTGCTGAGGATTCTCTGTTCAGCTTCTTAAAAGAGGGAAGTGTTAATGTTTCAGCTGCTCTTCCTTCTTTTCCTGACAAAAGCCAACCAAGGGCAATGCCAAAAGAAGCTATTGTGCAGAAACACCCATAGCTAGGTTTAATCTTAGTGCAGAAAAATGCTTTGTTTCTGTTCTCCCCATCCAGGCTTCTCTGGAGCGAGCTGGTTTGCAGACTGCCCTCCTATTTCCTGGCTGGGAGAGCTCAGTGCCTGCTCTGAATCCCTCCCTGAATTTCCCAGAACTGCGGAAGCTTTCTCTGGAAGCTCAGGGTGACTGCTGTGCTTGTCTGGAGAGGGTCAAACATTCTTCAGGGTTCCCAGGAACAGACCTGCCAAGTCAAGTGATGTTTTGGGTTTCTTCTCCCCTCACCCCTATGTAAACTGTACAGAGGGCATGGGAGGTTTGGCCTTTCCTGTGAGATTGGAGCCACAGTTGTTTTTTTGATGCTATCTCTTTGGCACTCATGTTTCGAAGGACAGAGGAATGGGGTTGGGCTGTGAGGAAAAAAATAGGTTTAACATCACAGTGTTTCCTTGTGTCCTGCAGCCATCACTGCCCTCGTGCACAGAGTTGCTCTTTCTTCACTGAGACTGTGAGAAGAAAACAGCCTGGAGCTTCTGGGCATAGATAATACAGAAACCACCAGATCAGGTGACTTAATTACACCAACCCTTCTTCCTTGCAGGGTGGTGGTGTATGCAGAGTAGAGGTAAATGAGTGTTTGTCAAAACCCGGGGCTGGTTGGTGTTCAGTGCTGCTGTGTGGGTCCAGGTGATCACAGCCCAGCTCTGTGACTGCAGGCTGCATTTCAAAGCCCTCCAGTATCTGGGGGTTTCTGAAATACCACCGAAGGTGCCTGAGTTAATTGACCTCTGTATGAATGGGAAGCCTGTTCAAAAATCCCCATGGCAGCCTTGCAGAAAAACATCCCTGCACTTTGAAGCCCAAGGGCTGAAAGGACACTCTCTCTCCATGCCCAACAGAGCGTGCCTGTGAGCACGGAGGAGAGAGGAGCTGCAGGAAGAGGTGGCCATGGTCACATCAGCCCCTGGAAGTGAGTGTGACTACAGGGTGTCCCAGGTCTTTCTGTGCTGCTGCTGTGTGTACATGTCCCCCTCCATCATGGGCACCTGTGGTGGGTAGTTGGATGGAGGAATGGGCATCCAAGGTGGATGGATGAGAGGAGGACACCCACCATGGAGGGCTGGACACCCACAAGAGCTGATGCCAAAGGATTTATGACCAGCCATCACCTACCTCCTATCTTGCTGCACAGATCTGAAGGAATTAGGGGCTCTGAGACAACTTTTGCTTTTAAAATTTTATGTCCTACAGTAGCAGCAGTAGCTGGGTGTCAGGAGATCTACCACACAGGTGGATGATGTGTACCCCAAGGATTTCTCATCCAGCCCTCCTTCACTTCTCTTTTATTCTCTTCTTGCAGGAAACATCTGAGTCCAAGAGAGAAAGAGAGCTGATGAATGGCAGTGGCAAGGGGGAATAGAGGGGAGAAACAAATGGCATGGAAATCTTTTCTGGATACGATGTTAAAGTTGTAACTCCAATGCCTTAATCCATCTGGTTTGTGACATTCAAAGCAACTTTTTTAGCTTGAGAAAAGAATGTGGGACTAGACAAGAAGTAGTTAAGGTAATAACAGTGCCCTGGGTTGCTTGTCAAGTCAGGCCTGCTCACACAGTGAACACTGGAGCACCTCATTCCAGATTCAGAGAGAAGCAGAGGTCACTCCTGCCAAATGGGTCATCACCTCCTGGAGATGCTGTGGTCTTGCTTGGGGACATGGGGATGGTGACAGACACCTCCCTGCAGCACAGAAGGGCTGGACCTGGCTCTAGGGTAAAAACCACAGATCCTTTTTCACTGCCCTGCAGAGTCAGCTTGGGCTGACTGAAGAAAGAAGTCACAGGAGTGACTTAAACACTGGAGAAGATGCTTTGAATCATGAGGCTCAGAGAGCTCTGTTTTCTCCACAGAATGAAAATGCTGAGGTGACCTTATTATCCCTACAGCATCTCCCTGGAGAGAAATCTCTGAGTACCTCCTAGAAAGGACAGAACAAGGACCTGCAGCTGACAACAGACAAACACAAGCCAGAGTTAAGCTGCACATTTATCACAGTTAGTGTGATCAGCCACTGGAACAACTAAAGAAGGAAATGGTTGATCATTTTTGCCTTGAAGCCTGGCAAACACAGAGGACTGGGCTCACAGTGAGACCAAGAGAAAATGCAAGGGTCAGATGCTGCCAGGCATCTTGGCCTTAGGCTCTTGGCGTGGGCGATGTGGACAGCATTTCATCACCTTCATATGCTTGAGTAAGCAGTGTGTGTGCTTTAAACCTGGTGTGCTCAAAATCTTAAAAAATGGTGCAGTAATTGTGGCATTTCTCCATGTGACATTCACCTCATTAAGCCACCTCTTTGAAAATTCAGTAAATGCACTCATTTCTAATAGGCATATGATATATAACATTTGCAAGTGTTCTCACAGCTGGACCATCAAAGAAAGCTCTCTGTAGTGTGTAAAGAATATTTTATCAATAGCTGCTATCTGAGCTGCTGGAGTGGGTGTGAAATAACCATTATGGCCAGTGGTAAACAATTTCCAGTTCCTAGAGCACAGGCTTGGCAAAGCTCTGCTCACAGCCCCTGCGGGCTGCAAAGGTGCAAAATGCATAAGGGAAAAGGCTCTCTGAGCATAAGGGACATTTAGGAAAACAGAGGTGCAGAAATTTAATCTCATGCTTTTGAGGCAGAACAATAATATTAGAAACTCCTGCCGTGCAGTGGGCTCAGAGTCAGTCACCCCACACAAATTAAACCCTGTGTGCTGAGGTACTGTGCCTGGGTTTTTCAGGGAGATGGTATTGAAGAGTGGTTGTATCCAACAGCACCTAGCTGATCCCCACCTGGAATCCCAGGAGCTCTAATCTTTGCACTGAGCACAGCAGAGCAGAAAACAGCAATGCTGGGACCCTACTGGGTGCTGGGATCACTGGTTCCTGATGGAGACCTGGATGCTGCAAAATTTACTTTCTGCTGACAGGCACTGACCCCCAGGAGAACCCATTTGACCTGAGGCCGTGGAGAAGGCTTCCAAAATTGAGTGATAGAACTGGGATTGTGGGTATGGAGTTTGAATAGAAGAGTGCAATATCACAATGTAGAAAACTGAGAGTTTAAGGTTTTAGAATATAGTAATACATATAAAGCAAGATGGAGGTTTTAGGGTGGAGGCTGCTCCTTCTTCTTCACCTTCTCCTTAATGGGTTTGGGTGGTTTTGTGTAATTGGATAAAAAAGTTCCCATTGCAGCCATGGGTTGTTGGTTATTGGGTTAAAAGTAAAAAAAATCTAGGTGTCATTTCTTAATTGGACAGTTTATCCTTAAAAGACCTTGTAGAGATAGATACAGGGTCATTTTTTACCTTGTTAGAGTGAAATGCTGTAGAACTCAGGTTTTGTGAGACTGTAACATAGATAAGAACTAATAAACATCTGAGTCCCAACAAGAAATTCCGTCTCTGCGCATTTAATCCCAGCCCTGACCAAGGCAGAAAAAGAAGATGAAGAATCGACAGGTTCCTGCTCTCCATCAGACATGGATGCACACTAGGGCTCAGAGAAGATCCCCTTTGCCCTTAAGGACCCTTTTTGCTCTTCAGGGTGCATGGTGAGCTCTTTGGGGTGGCGATGAGGAGGCAATGGCTGTGTTGAGCTCACTGGTCTGCAGGGAGAGTCCTCCCTGGGGCACCTCCTCGCCTGGGGCTGGGCCCCGTGGCAGAACCATGGTCTCTGATTGCCACCCACAAATGGTGTCTGAGAAGGGGAGCAGCCCTTGGCTCATTCTCAGGAAGGACAGTTGTTAGTTTTTGACTGAGGCTGTATTTTGTCTGCAAATCCCAATTAGTGCCTCTCCTTGCCCTTCAGGGCAGCAGGATCAGCCCTTGAGCTGAGGCTCTGGAGCAGTCAGTGAGCCATAGCGCAGGAATTGGCGTACTTGCACCTCTGGGCACTGCGTTTTCTCTCATCTGTCAGGCTGACCCGGCAGCTCCCTGCACATGTAGCCTGCTCTTTAGGTGTTTGCATGGCAGAGTGGTGGAAACTTTGCAGCGGAGAGTGTGTGAAGTGAGATATGTGTGCTTACGGCACGGCACAGAGCCAGGAGACAGCACTTGAGGGGCCCTGCGAGGTCCCTGGGGCTGGAAAGGACAGCAATTATCATTCTGTGGAAACCTGCCACATCTCTGTCAAGCTGAGGACCTCTGAAGGAACTTTACCCACATCATTTGCTGCTTTCCTCAGCTATCTGTTTCAGATCCCACAGAAGGCGTTCACAGATTCCTCCCCAAGCCTCAAAACTTTTTTATCCAGAGCCTGTTTCTTCCTCTTGCACATGTCTCCAGCACCTGATAAGTAACATGCTCCTGAGGCACCACTTCAGCTCGTGTAACTGGGGCTTCCTTCTCCTTCACTTTGTCCTAGAGAATGGGATGTTAAAAATGGGAGAAAATCCATTAAAAACAAAGTTGGAAAGAGCCTAACAAAGAGACAGAACAAACTTTCACTGAAATTTTACTGGACTTTATGCACATTGACTACTTCCAATTGATTTTTTTCAGATGGACTCTCAGGTCTTAGCTCTTTGTTTATATGTAGAACACAAAAACAAACCAAGCCCAATTCCTACATGAGGAGACTGGTATGAGCAGGGACCTCTCCCCCATTTCTGGGAAAAGGAATGAGGTCCCGTGGGGTGGGCGTGGGGCTGTAATTAGTTCTACAGCTGCTGGCAGGATGTACTTGAGGGTTCATCAAGCAATGGGAGGCTGACCCCTCTCCCTACAATAAAATGTTAAATATTTTTCAGTGTGCAATAATTTGGGCTTGCACTGATCCTGACTCTGATAAGCCCTGTGCATGGCGGCTCAGGCAGCTGTTTCAGGCAAAAGGGTCTATTCTGCCTCCTCTTGTAGAAGGCCACAGGGCAGGGAAAACAAATGGGTTATCACTGGGAAGAGGAACAGTTGATGTATCTTGATCTTTGTATCTGATTCTTTGAACCAACTTTCATTGCTCTATATCGATAAAAATTACTGCTGAATCCAATTTTTCCTTTGTAATAGCAACCTAGGGCTTCATACCAGGCTGGTGGATATTTGGAAGGCCACAAACAGTGCTGCTGAGAAAGCAAGTCCCACCAGCCTCTGGTGCTGAGATAACACAGAATAACCCATTTTTTTGAACTGCTGGTGATATTCACAGCCTGAATGCACCTTTATGTACCATGGGCTTGTTCATTAATTGTGTCCCTGCAGTGATCACAGGGCGAGGTGCATTGTGAGCTATTTATGCACAATTCTCCTCATGCTGAAGAGGCCCTGTCACGGGCTGCTCCAAATGAAAGGATGTTTGTGTGCCAGCAAGCAGCCCCAACACAGCTCAAGACAAGAGCCCTCAGATGGTGACAGAGTGAGAAGTGCAATGAAATAACGAGGTCTTAGCACATGACTAGTCTTATTCATGCCTTTTTTTGTGGGCATCTTGGTGAGGGGCAGTCTCAGAAGGGAGCTGGCACTGCTCACAGGACAGTCCTGGGGAGCCCAGGAAAACACTGAGAAACTGGGGGGAGAAGAAAAGAACAGATACAAGTCATAAGGGGGAAAAACTTGAGAATGAAGGGCACAGCTGGCTGTTTCAAAGTGGTGGGGAGGATGCCACTGGAAAACTTGTCTGGGAGCTGGACTGGAGCAAATCTAGTGTGGAAGTTGGAGAACAGGGACTCTGGCAGTAATTGTGGCTGAAGAACATGAGAGATGAGATAGAATGGACAGCTGAAGAGGCAAGAAGAGATGCAGGATAAAGCACAAAGGGAAGGAGATGAAGAGCCTAACACCCACAGAGTCTGGTCCATCCTGAGACAGAAGTGAGTACAGAGGCAGTGACAGAAATCCAGAAGTGGGAGAGACCAAGATGGGGAGAAATTTTAACCAGTTCCATAGGCCTTGATGCATTTAACCTTCTCTGACCTCGAAGCCACAGTCCCTAGCATGGTGAGGAGGGTGCTGGGAGAACTGGGTGCTGCAGGTGTGCAGGGCCCTGTGGGTCACCGCCAGCCCATAGAAACGTGCTGAGCTACAAGGTCCCCTCTGTCCCTTTTGCCACTGATAGAGCAGAGGGCCAAGAGGGTGGCACACCTTTTGAGATGCCAGTGAGAGGTGATGCTGTGACTGGCTCTAGCTGTCCCTGATTCTGCCACACAGAAATCAGCTACAGCTCTGTTCCCACTTTAACACCTGTACCAACAGAGAGGGGACAGAAAAGTGTCCCAGACAGTCCCTCCACTGCACAGGAGACAGCAGAGCAGAAAGTGCTTGGCCACATCAGCAGGACCTACCACGAGGAATCCCCTGGCCTAAATAAACACAGATCCTGCAGCTGTGTGTCTGTGTGTGTCCCCATGTCAGTGTGCAAATGTTTTTGGCACAGACAATCCTCTCCTCTCCTCTCCTCTCCTCTCCCTGGTCCCTCCCAGTGCAGAAGTGAGGAAGAGGAGCAGACCCTGGGTCAGCTCTGGGAAGGGAGGAAGCACCCTGGGGTTTTGGCTCTTGGGCTCAGAGCCGTGGGGAGGATCCACACAGCTCAGATGGCCTCTGCACCCATCCTCTTCCCTTTCCAAGTCCCAAATGCTGCAGCTGGCAGGGGCTCAGCACTGTGTGTCCCCCATGTCCTCATGTCCCTCTGGGCCATCTGTGGTCCGTGTCTCGTGCCAGCAGCTGGACCAAACCACGGAGGGGACGGGCAGGGGCTGCAGAGGACACGTGTAGGGCAGAGCTGTGCAGTGATGCTGCTGAATTCCCATGACTGGCCTCTCTCCAAGCTGTCACATTTTGGGGCAGGGTTTGCCAAGCAGGAACATAGCAGTGGGGACAAAAGGATTGTTTCTTTCTGGTCTAAAGGACAAATGAGCATTTTTACTTTCCTGAGAAGTCAGGGCCTGACCTGCCCCTGTCCCTCCTGTGACAAGATGAGTTCCTTTTCCCCCCATGTCTGTTGTCCTTTGCTCCTGTTCTGTCTGTCTGGGGGTGGGGGGGTGGGGGGGATGAGGGGAGATTTATCTCAGCAAAATCAAAGAAAAATAAATTCTAAAGGGAGAAAAAAAGCCCTAAGAAAACCAAACCACGGAACTTCCTTTCTCTTTTTGAATCCTCCACAAATTCTCATCCTCCCAGCCAATACAAAGAAAACACCCTCTAAACTTTCTCTTGGCCAGCAGAGGAATACATCCCAATCAAACAAACAAGAACTGGACTGCTCTGCAGCCTGGTGGGTCCATGGGGTTTTTTCTCCAAGGCCACCTTCTGAAAGGCTTGGACAGTCTCACACTGGCCCCTGCTCTGAGAATTTCTGTCACAAGCCTGAGCTTGGCTGCAGTCGGTGCCGCTGCCTTGCTCGATCCATCACGCTGACAGGGACCTACTGCTGCTGCTGCTGGGAGCACCCTGCCCCTGGATGTGCTCCTGGGCCACCAGCCGTGTGCTGATGGGGCTTGCAAGAGGGAGCAAAGAGTGTGAGGTCAGGAAGAGGGTCTGGAGCAGGCTGTGCTGATATAAGCATGAGGCAATACCCAGAAATGCACCCTCTTCACTCTTCCTGTTTCTTGTGTCAGTGCTTTTGGCATTGCCCTGCACTTTCTCTCTGTTATCACATCACCCTAGAGTCAGGCTTGCAATGCAGAAATGAACCCAGGGTTTTGCCTGGCACCTTAAAGCCTGATCCAGCTGGCACTGAAATTTATTGGACAAATAGTAGTATGGAGATGGTGGAAGCTGAGCTCCTCTAAAAAACAATTCCCAGTCTAACCAGAAAACCCAGTTTCTGGATCCCCTTCAACTTCCAGAAATCCCTTTGTAGGCAGAAGGGGCAACAGCTATTCCCTTCCTCAGTTTTCCAGAGAATACATCAAAATGTGACTCCCAAAAATGCAGGCTCAGTAACCGTGCAGGTGGGAGCTGTCACATAACTCTGTCCCCCAGGTGTGGGCAAAGCCAAGGACCTCAGCTGCCCCCCAGACCCAGAGAGGGGAGCCTGGGCACCACCTTCTCGAGGCCACTGTGTCTTTCTCTGACCCCCATTCCAGTTTTGTGTCTGTCTCATCCACCCTCTCATCTTTCCAAAGTTCTTTCATGGACAGTAGTGGTGGAAAGGTAGAACCATGATTGTGCCCTTTCCTGGTATCTCTTCAAGCAACAGGAACATCTTTTTTCCCCCTCCTTTTTACCAATCAGGTCCCATCTCTTAAGATACAAATCCTGGTAATGCTCTGCCTCTTCTGAGCAGCCTCCTTGCTCAGCAGTGATGGGAATTTCCTTGAGTCTTTTATGGACTTGTTCCTGTTACTCAGCTCTTCAACTCATGAGATCTTGCAGCAATACACCAAATGCTTAGGAGGGAAATGGCTGATTTCATCACTTTTTCCATTATAAATACCTTTCCATCTTTTCCCTACCCTTCTCTTCTTCCCTGAGGATCACAGCAAGTTGATATGTAGTTGCAATGGGCTATTCAGAAGCCTTATCTCATCCCTGTTTGAGAGAAACCTGGCAGGTTATTTTTAACATTTATACACATCTGAAAAATGTGAATGTGGTCTGCTGTGCTATGAGCCAGGAGCACCCCAGAGACCCTGGGCTGAAAAGAGAAACAACTTCTAAATATTAAGTGGGAGGCACTTGACTGACCTCGTTTAGGTAGATATGTGCTCACTACATCATGTCTTCAGCTGGGACCAGGGCCAAGCTGGGGCCTCTGCCTCCTCCAGCATTGCTGGCTCTGGTCCTTGCTGTCCCCTGAAGAAGGAGAGATGAGAACATGCCCTACCTCCAGGACACCTTCCCTGGTGTGCCTTGGTCCCAGTTTGGAATGCCAGGGGTGGTGATGGAGGGGCTGCTTCCTGGGACGCGGCTCTGGAGCGAAGCTGTGCTGGGACGTTTGCAAGGTGGAGGGGATCAGTGGTTAAAGCAGATGCTGGTGGCTGGGGTAACAACTTGTGTGCGTGTTTCCAGAGGGGGTGTGGGATTTGCAGAAGCAAACAGGTGATTATTTGTTTGGGTTTTTTTAAAATTAGACTTGCTTGTGATTGCAAGCCAAAATGAATAACTCAGTCGAGTCAAATACAAAAGCTTTGGATCTAGCAGTCTGGGTGGATTACCCTGTTCCTCCCTCTTCTCCCCTTGATGTAAACCCTTATCTGAAGCTCTGGGACACAGTATTTGGTCCATCCCTGTGACCTGTTAGTAGTGCTGCCCCATCCCTCACCCATAGCAGTGGAGGCTCCTTTTTCCTCCTGCCATTAGAACAAGATCCCTCAAGGAAAGGCCACTGGACCAGCCTGGGTCTGCTGCTCTGGGTGTGCAAAGCTCTCTTCTATGCAGGAATCCCACCAGGCTGGGGCCAAAAGCCCAGATGAGCCCAAAGCCACCATGGCAGCATTAGAACTGCACTGAGATGTGTCTGTGCCACAGCCAAAAACTCTTGGCAAGCCAGGGGCTTGATGAATTGCTTACACCATTTGCTGTCTAGGCTCTTCTAGTGTTTAGTTACATGGACTAGAAAGGTGCTCTCAGAAAACAAGGTTCTGCTCTTATCCCATGAGAGTCCTTTGCATGAGCCTTTAGTGTCTGAGGCAGTGGTTTATACAGCCAGACAGGGACTGACTAACCCAACATCATTTCTCTCGCCTTGTATGACATCCGATGGTTTAAATAATGCCACTGATGGAAAATCCCCTGCAGCCCTGGGGAGGCAGTCTCGCAGTTTAAAACAAAACCATGCCTCGTGCCTAATTGTAAATTGTTGTCAGCTGAACATGGCCTTGGCTGAATTCCAGCCCTGATTGTATTTACAGCTATTCATTGGAGAACTGTGGCATGAATGTACCTTATCTCACTGGGAGATGCTCATTACAGCCCGGGTCCCTCCCTGCCCTGACTGCAATCAGCATGAGCCTGTGTGCTGGGGAAAGCTCAGTGCAGGGCTCCTGCTCACTTACATCCTCTCCTGTTGCCAGAGAAAGAAAAGTTCACCGTTACCCAATTTTGTCTGCTACCTCCTGTTTGGTGAGAAAGCACCTTTTGAGGGAAGGCACAACACCCCCAAATGAGAAGAGGCTTTTCTCCTTGATGATGGTTGCTGCTCCCAAGGCAGGCAGATGGCTCAGAGGAGTGAAGGGGTCTCTGGTCTCTTGTGGTGTGTTTGTGCTGGTCCCAGTCCTTGGCAGTGCACAGTCTGCAGTCTGCAGCAAAGAGCCCAGGGTGTCACTTGGGCTTGGAATGGTGGTTTTATCTTACAGCTCTGGGACTGTGAGTGGTCAGAAACGCTGATGGAGAAAGTCACAGTTGGCAATGCCAGGGAAATGCCTGCTGTCTTGCTGGAGACTGAGGTTTTCTTGCTCCTAGAAAGTGGGAGGGAGCTCTGGTGGGGTCAGGAGAATGGTGGGAGAGAGAAACTCGTCAGGAGGAAGGGCTGTAGGTTGTCCACAGTGACATTTGTGAGTGGTGTGCACCTCTCCTGGCCTGACACAGAGACTTGTCCTGCCTCAGTGAGCCTGGCATCACTGCAGGTGCAAGGGAATATCTGCCCATCGTGCCAGGCACTCTCCCTGAGGCCAGTGCTGAGAGGGGTTAAAATAGAAACAGTAAAATGTGAGAGAAAGGACTTATTTGACTTAGTGGTACACAAGCTATAAATCACCAAGCTTTTTGGGAGGTCAGATAACAGCTGCTAAGTGAAGACTAATCTTCTTTATTAGGTGAGCTATTTATTAATCATTCATTATCCAACTAATCTTAAATGTCTAAGCTGTTCTCTGCACCAGCTGTTTCAGTAGGAGGCAGGACACTGGTGACAGCACCTGCTGGATCATGGCTGATTCCTTTGACTTTGTACAGAAAAGTGAGTGAGTTTGAAAACTGTGCCTGTGAATGGCCCATGAGGAAAAAAATGGAGTTTCCTGAGCCACAGCCAAGCTGTGGCAGCTGCCCATGCTCATTCCCCTGGTGTGCAGCATGAGCTGTGAGGATCTGAGATTTAGGTCAATGTAAAGGGATGCATCATTCCTGTTATTGCTTCCAGCTCAAGGGATGCTTCTGGGCTCTGCTCCACTGCTGTGCAGTGATTTGTGAAGCTGAGGCTTAAGGCTGGGGATGAATAGACCTGCGAAATGAAAATGTCCATCTTTCACTTGTTGCATGCCTGGAGGAAATCTTCTGTGCATAACAGGGGTCTGCTGCTATTGATTTGGGATGTCTGTGTTTCTGGAGACTTCACCTTTCCTTGATGTGAGTGTCAGGGTTTCATTTTCCTGCTGCATTGCTTGGCAGCGCTGTCAGTGCTGTCAGCTGCAGATACAAGGGCAGAGCTGGCTTTTGAAAGGCTGGAATGCCTTAATGGGTTTTCTGATATGAAAGCAAATTCCTGCAGAGGTCAGGTCTCCCTTGTGGATAACTTAGGGGGAACTGAAATGGAGAAACACCCCTCTAAATCTTTAAACCTAGAGAAATGTTCCTGTGCCTGTGTAGAGGGAATAGAGCACTGTGGTGGGACAAGTCTCTGGTCTCCTGTGCTATCACAGATTGACAGAATGGCTTGGGGTACAAAGGACCTCAAACACCATCTGGTTCCAACCCCTTGCCATGGGTAGGGACACCTTCCACAAGACCAGGTTGCTCCAAGTCCTGTCCTGTCCTGTCCTTGAACCCTTCCATCCACAGCTTCTCTGGGCAAGTATTTGCAGCTGTGGCATGAGGAACATGCAGACAGTGCAACAGCAACTGTGACCTGCACCCAGGACAAAATACCACCTTGCATATTCTGGGTTGGAGCTGTTTATCGTTGGAGGTTCCTCCTCTTTGGAAAGACTTTGTTAGTTTTCAACAACTGCACCTTTACATGGTAAGTGCTCCAGTCTCCAGGAAGGAATTACATTAAGGCGTGGACACTTGCAGGTGTTTTCTCACTGCTGTCCCACCCTCACATCAGGCTCTGAGTGAGGTCCCCTGCACAGATGAAGGCTCCCTTAAGTGGTGAGTTGAAAGGGAATTGACTGACAGACTTGAAATATTTATAATGAATGCCTATGTCAGCATATAACATTTTTTCCTCTCTACTGAAGGATGCTACACACCAAAATAGAACACGTGGTAAATGGACTGGAAGAATTAACGTTTGTCCTTCTGACTGCTAAAGATCTGTGCTATTCTGGGGGCTTGACTTGCACTCAACCTGCCACAGACATGGGGGACATCTGTTTTGGTCTGGCAAAAGCCAGTGGAGTTATGCTAATGCAAACCCCAAGCTTCTGCATGTGTGGCCTGATGTAGCCAAAGCTGCAAGCAAAGCAAACTACTTCTCTCCTCATAGAGTAATGAGAAGCCCTTGTTCCCATCACAGGAAGTCCATATGATCAAACTCTGCTTGACACATCTGGCAGTCTGGGCTGGGTGCATCTGTGGGGAAGAGGAGCTGTTCCAGGTGGGAGGAACGTCTGTGCCCTCATTCTGCTCCCAGGGAAGGGCCTGGGCTGCAGCAGACTTTGGTTTCAGCAAACAGAGCCTGTCTGGCAGGAGCTGGGATGGTTCTGATGCGTGGCTGGCTTGTTTAGGATGGGATCAGTCTCTTGGATGTCAGTGTTGCTCCCTTATCTCTTGGCTGCATTCAAGGTGACTTGTCTTCAGCATTCAACAGCAGCTGCCAGAAATCTGTCTTTTTGGAAGGTTGGTACTGAGCTACTGAAGCAGCTGGATGCACATCTGTCTGCTTTGGGGAGGGAATGCTGAAAGGGCTCCCCTGGTACCCATTCCAAGAAAATATTTACTCACTTTAAAGACAGCATGTTTTTTCAGTCCAGCTCTGGGACAAAACACAGCTTCAGAACAAAGATCTCTTGTGTCCCAGCTGATTTCCAAAGCAATGCAGGAGCAGGGCTATTAGACTGGGTTGGGAGCCTTTGTGGAACCAAGTGCTGTTAAAAATAAATAAAATATTTTTAATCTCACTATAAGTAGTATGTTAATGGGACTGAACCCAGCTTGCACACCCTTATAACAAATACAAAAGTGCAAAGGCAGATGAAATTCAAAGTAAATTTCCCTTCCCTCCCACTCCTCCACACATCTGCCAGTGGTTTCTGACATGCTGTGGTGTGAGGACAGACTTTGGAAAATCCAGGCCAGCTCCCCAAAGAACAGGGTGTTAGCACATGTCTGTGTATGTTACTGATGAAAATGGAAAGTACAATCAGGGAGGGCAGGAGGAGCCAGGCTGGTGCCTTAACTCCTCATTTCATGGTGAAGGCTCTCCCTCAGGGGATTGTGAATAAAGTTGTAAATCCCCCCAAAAAAAACCATCTAAAAGAAGTCTGTGAGGGGTGCCCTTCCTCTGGAGCACATCCAGTGCTTTGCAAACCCTGTCACTGCCACTGTCACCTCATTAAAGCCCACAGCCTCTGTGGCCAACCACAGCCCATGCCTGCTGCCAGCCAGCAAGCAGCCACCTCACAGCTTTCAAACATTGCAGCCCAATTCCATGAAATGTTCTTTTTCAGACACTTTTTCTTCTTCTCAGGGTGAAGCTGGGAGATGTACCAAGGAAAAAAGAGAGCAGCAAACGTCCTCCAGGAGTTCTGGCCACAGGACAATGGCCAGCATGTTTCAGTGGCTCCACACAGTCCTGTGGCCGCGCTGGTGGATGAGCTCCACAGGGAGTATTTTAAATCCATGTGAAAGCTCAAGTTCCTTTTCACACTGGCTAGTTAATTTGAGATCTGGCATATATTTGGATTAATGTTTAACCCTTCAGCCTCTGTGCCTGCCTGGCACTGGAGATATGCAGCTGCCTTATAAAAAGTGAGTTGATGCCCAGGGAAGTAGTGCTGTGTGCAGGAATTATCTTCCCATCTCTCAGCTGGAGTGGTCCAAAGGATGGAGCATCTCAGCTGCTGGGAAATGTGAGATGAAGGGGAGGAAATGCTCTCACTTCTTTGACAGTGTCCAGATTATTGGCTTGGCACACAAGTAAACAGCTGAACTTGGGCTTCCCCAGCACAGCAGAAATCAAACCCACAGCTCTGAAAGCTCAGTCTCTGCCCTGTGTCTTTACTCACACCGAGTGGTTTGGCTAAGATCTCCTGAAGCATTTTGCATGCTCAGCAGGAAAAGTGAGGGGGTGAACAAGGAGAATTTCAGTTCAAAATGAGAGTTGGTTGCTGCCTCTTGGCTTCTGTTGACTTCAGCTCCCACCATTTCCCTGTCTCCTTCTGAATTATAACTTGTCATGACACTGCATGGAATTAACTCAGTTGTTCATGATGATTTTTCCATGATGTTAAAGCCAGGATCATATTCACTGAGTCTCACTTTTTCTGTAAAAGCCATGAGCAGGAGGCATATAAAATGGGATACAGGATTCATCTGTGTGGGACAGGTAATGTGTGTCTTCTGGAAGTGTGTCTTCTCAATGCCCGCCCCACTTCCCCTAATTCTGCATGCAGGCAGCATAATGGGAAGAGTAACTTGTTGAACTCCTTGCAGCTCTTGCTGCTCACACATGATGTCTACCAGCTGTTGTTTTCCCAGACTCACTGGCCTCTATTCTTTGATTCCAAAGCTCAAAAGGTGCTTCTCAGACTTTACCATATCTGTAATGGCATATGTCAATATTGAGCCCACAGAGGACAGAGATTTATGTTCTTTTGTAACAAAATACTCCTTTAACAGTGAACATTGTCTTCCTGAACACCAGTTCAAACTATGTATGAATGGTGTCCCAATTTAGACACAATTCTGCGTCTCCAAAGCCTTCTGGGATGATGTTGCTGGAAAAATATTCCTGCGGCCACTGTTGTGCCAATGTTTTAATCCATCTTTTAATAAACTGTAACTGAAGAACAGAGTGTGGAATTCATCAAATGGTGTGCTGTACCTCACTGGGGAGTGGGGTGTTGGAGCCAAAACTGAAGGCAGCTGTTGCAACTGCTGCCTGTAATTCAGCCTCACCAAAATATTGACTATTGTTACTTGTGCCCCAACATGGAAAGCATTTAGCTCAGTGTCGGTATTGGCAGCACTGCCATTGTTGGAGAGAGGACTCTGGAGTCAGTGGAGTGAGCTCAGCCCCCACAGATCTGGGGGGAGGTGGGGTTAGGTGGCTGGAAAGCGCTCCCTCGACGTACACAGCAGCCTTTGAAACGCCATGCAAGCCGTGTCGATCATCTGTTCTTCATAGAGAGAGGGGAAGAGTTATTATGAGAGAATAATTAAACCAGCTGAAAAGAGCAAAGTGTTGGCAGACTGCAACCTCCCTGCACAGACCACACAACAGCTTGCTGGGATCAGCAGAAAGGGCTGGGGAGCCCCGGGGGAGGCACGGGAGGGAAGCTGGTGGGATCCTGCAGGACCCTTCTCTCACCCCACGCCGGAGTCAAACCCGACCGTGCCGACGCTCCTCGGAGCTGAGCTGATCTCCAGCCACAGAGACGTGTAGCTCAGGCTTCCAAGTGCTTCCTCTGGATGGAAAGTCCAACAAAGAAAAGTCTGATTTGGTCTTAGGGGAATTTTTTGCACTGTGAGAGTGATCAAACAATGACACAGGTAAGAATTTCAGGCCTCGGAAATGTTAAAAATTCTACTAGGAAAAATGCCCTTAGCAGCCTGATTTAAGCTGGCTTTGTCCTGAACAAGGAGTGACCTCTAGAAGTCCCCAAAACCTCAACTATTCTGTCATTCTGTGTTTCCACCAGGTGGTCAGGGCACAAATATACCTTTCTGGACATGCATCACCTTTTTATTTTGTGTAAGAGACAAAGGGACACTCTTGATTAAATATTGGCATGGTGGGGACTGTGACCCACTGGTGACTGGGTCATGTTGGGAACCAGTATTTGCCTACCACCAGAAAAAATCTCCACTTGAAGACTCTCAAGTGATTCACATCTTTTCTTGGTGGCTGGGTCAAATGGATAATTGCCTTCACTCTTTAAAACACATCTCCTCTTCTTTCAATTGGAATTGTGTTTGAATTCTAAAGCTGCCGTTTCAGATTTGTTGCTTTACCTGACAATTTATTCTAGGAGAGGCTACTGAAAACCCTCTTCTCCTCAAGAAGGTGAACTCCAGTAAGTCTCAGTGTGATATCTTTAGCTTGTGACAGAAGAGTAATTCTCTTCACTGCTATCAGTGGGGAACCAAGAGCAGGTAAACTGCTGTTGCATGGTAACGTCTCACACAGCAGCTCCTTGATTTGCTCTTAGCTCTTAATCTCCACAATGAAATTGTGTGAAATCCATTTCTCTGTTTAGCTGGTGTCTGCTTCCTTCTTTGTGCTGAGACATTCCAAGAGTATGATGGCAGGACTTCTGCCAGTGCCTCTGCTCCAGGCACCGGCATGTGAAGGGCAGAGATGGAGAAGAATTTTTGCTCCAGGGAGTGAAACCAGCCTTGTGGGATCTTCCATGGTGGTGTGTCCCAAGCTCTGCCATGGGTGGCCTGGGCAGGGCTTGTCTCACCTGACTTCCCTAGCCAGCCTGGGGACCAGCAGCCTGGTCAGGGCAGGGTTCACTGCTTGTCTCACTTGGAGTCAAGGCTCAGCTCACCCTGAGCTGTGGTGGTGGTGGTGGTATAGATACATTCTGGATAAAATCCAGATCCCAGAAGTCCTGTTGGCAGCTGGTAGCCAAAGAATTGTTCAACTGTAGGGTTGTAAGCCAGTCTATGAAGCAGTTTCGAGGCAAGGCTGTAGGAAATGGCTGGTACCTCTGTTCTGGCTAAAATGGCCTCAGAGACATCACCATCTGCACTTTAGAGCTAGAGAAACACAGGCTCAGCTTATCGTAAATTTAGTCAGCGTGACAAGGTGGATTTTTGCTCTTCTTTCCACACCCTGTGGTCTGTAGAGTCTGGGATGGAAGCCCATGCTGCTAGGGTGAAAAACCATAGTTGTTAGTTCATAATTGTCCCAGTGTCCCTTAAACTGGTGGAAATCCCTGGTGTCAGGGCAGGTCTCCCTGCCATGCAGCACTGTGTGACCTCAGAGGACAGATTTCAGTTCCAGTGTGTCCCTGGAGATAACTGAAGATGAAGTGATGACTGAAGAAGGTGAGGCTTGCGGGGGATGCAATCCCCCTCCTTTCTGAGATAAAAGGAAATACTGTGCTCTGATGTTCACTGACATATTCAGTGTTTTACACGTCATGGCATACCTGGATTTGTTCCCACAGTGGTATTTCCTGTCCTGTATCCTCCTTGGTAAAAGAAATATCCATCCCAGCATTCATGGTGCTGGGGTAACTGGGAAGAGGACCAGGCTGCAGCCACTGGCCCCAGCGCTGCCTTTCCCTCCACTCTGAGAAGTTCTTGGACTGATACAGCAGAGCTCAGACATCAAATTCTACTCCCATGACAGCTGGGAAAACAGGACACCAGGATGCAGTCAGGTCCTTTAAGAAGACTATTCAGCTTTTGAAGTGTTTGTATTCACTTAAAAAAAAATTAAAATCTGTCTTCTATTTTTCTTGTTCCCCAAATAATTTTTTAATAGCGTAGGGACCTCTTAACCTCGCTTTATAGTGAACTATACACTGAGGAAAGATTGAGTTTAGAACCATGAAATCAAAAGTAAATGTTTCCTGAAAAGCTGGCAAAACAAAAATGGACTCTAAGGTTTAATTCCTGCTGGCTTTCAGGTACATTTCCAGGGTCTAGACAGACAATGTGAGACAAAAACCCCAACATATTGTCATTCCCTGAATATTGCAACAGGGCTCTTGTGTCTACATTGGCCTGAGCTTCAAGTCTTGAAAAATTCAGCCTGCTTGGAAGTAACAGTGATACCCTGCTTTGGTGGATATGCTTTTGCAGGCAGCACTAATTCCAGTCCACTAATTCCAATTACCAAGAGAAGGAACAGAGCAGTCTCGGCAGGAAAACAAATAACCTATCACTTGCTCTTGATCATCTCACACTTAGCTATTCCCAGCCATTAGTTTAAGGACTGTAATTAAATTCTTCATGAAACTCCTGATTATATAACCCATGTGCAAATAGCTGTTTGTGCTGTGTTGCCAGAGGACCTCAGAGCTGACAATGCCTCCAGCAAACTCTGGCTTCTGGGAATTCTGGGAGCATCAGCTCCAGTTCCCTTTCTTAATTTTGACAATAAACAGCAAATTACCTACTTTGGCTTCTTAGGCCTCCATGAAATTGTGAGCTTTGGAAGAAAATAACTTCAATACTTAGAGCTCACAGAGGAGAGGTGGGTAACAGGAAGGCATCCAAGAGCCTCTCTCTGAGGATCTGCAGCAAGGGAGAATGTTGCCCAGAAAGCAGAAGATAGGACCAGGATATTGCAAGGATTTTTATTTCAGGACTGATTTTCATGTAAATATGGATGACAAGGAAGCTTAGGTCCTAAAAACTTCTGCTCATGGATCATGATGGTTAATGCTGGGACACTGTCCTTAAACACTTGGCAAGGAGTTCCAAAATGAGAGCATGGGACTGACATTTCTAGAGCATGTGACCTGAAGAAAGGCTACCTGTGGTGGTAAAAAGTGGACTGAGCAAAACCTGATATTAGAAGGAAGACACATGATTAGAAACTGGGTTTGAAGGAGACCAGTGGCAGAACTGTGAGTTTGGAGAAGCCTCTGTACACTCACAAAATGTACAAAATGAAAAGTTCTTTCACCTGGTGGAGTGGTTTTTTGCATCCCCAAGGTCTCCCAGCTTTATAAAATTTTGGTCTTCAATGCCCTCTGGCTGTCAAATAAGACAGAAGATATTTGAATCAACCAGCCTTTCCAAAGACTGTAAATCTCCTGTACTCAATCTTCTCTGGTGCTATGATGTTGGCCCAAAGCACTTTCCAGTTCTCCTAGAAAATGTCACCTCACCTGCTGACTAAACTGTTAAACCATCACTTTCTGCTCACCAACTTAAACCATTTCACTTTTTCTCATTTGAATGAGCCTGCAGTAAACATATTTAACTCTCCTGCTCCTAAATGTCACTTCCAAATCCTCTCTGCTGTCATGCTTAAGCAGCTTGGTGATAATTTTGTGACTTCCCATGGAGAAAGGGAAGGGTGTCTGAATGCTGTGCAATGAAAGCTTTAATTTTTTCTGGCAGGTACGAAACATGCTGTGGTTTTCATTTAACCCTGCAAGAGAATGACCTGTATGAATAATGGATCCAAGGGAAAGTTTAGAGAATGGAAAGAACAGAGGTTGCCATGCTCTGGCTTCATGTTGGGGCCATCTGGTTCCTGCCATTAATATGAAATGCTGGTAACAAAAGCACAGAGTGTGTGTGGGGGTGGGACTGCAAAGCCTCTTGAGTGCCTGGTGTCAGTGATTTGTTTGGCAACCTGTGTTGGGCAGGTGGCAGAAGTGAGGATTGTGTCTCACGTAGGCAGGTCACCCAAACGAGCTCCTTTCACCCCGTGCTGGCACCAGCCCAGCCAGCTGGGGAAGGTGCACTTGCACACTCAGCTCCTTTGGATGCCCTGGCGGTGTGAAAGAGCCATAAAACTCATGGATGTGACCATGGGACGTACCCATGTTGTGGGCTGGTTCTTCCTGGTGCTGTGGAGCTTGTGCAGAGCCAACACCAGGAACAGCCTTCTCTTCCGAGGCTGAAGCAGATGTGCTGGGCTGCCAGAGCTGACACCACAGATCTTGTCCAGACCAAAAATCTTTGCTGGTTCTCAAGCCATGGCTGAGCTCAGGTGCCCACACCTGTGCCAAAACACATCCAGGTTTGCATCTGCTTGTCTTGTGCTGTTTCATGCAGTGGTGCTTGCTGCTCCTTGAATCAAGTCCAGCAACTCTGGACACTCCCTCTTCCCTGTGTTCAGGTAGTTACTGTCCTGGGCACTGTTGGCTGTCCATTCCCCATTGCAGAATTTTCTTGATGCTGAAAGGAAAGGAAGAGCTTGGTCCCTTCTCATTGTTGCCTAGAAAAAACTCATTTAAAAAAAAAAAGGAAAAAAATGAGAGTGAAAAAATATAATGCCACTCTTGTGAGTATCTCTTTTTTTTTTTTTTTTTTTTAAGATGTAGAAACAGGAGATTTTTTCAATACATTTAGCTCTTAAGTGGTGCCTGCCAGTTACATCTCTCCTAAGCTGGCAGTCATTTTCCAAAACAAAAGCTTTTTACCTTTCCCCCTATGGCTTTTCCCTGTTATGGTCAATAAAAATACAATTGTAGAAAAGATTCTCACCTTCCACACTGTGTTTGTTTTATATTTCCATATAGGTTCATGCAAATGCATGCACTCTGAACCCCCTAATGAAACTCTTACCTGCATCTCTGGATTTTAAATCTTACAGCTACTATGCCATTTGTAGATGATTGTTATTTTCTAAGCCCCAAATCCCAGGGTATTCACTCTAATGTCATAAACATACCTATATTTTATGTCATCAAGTGAAAAGCTACCAGCTTGTCACCACACAACAGCACTTTTATTCTGCAGTGCTTCCCATCTGTTAATCTCTGCTGTGAACTGGCTGCTATGACAAACAAACTGTGCTTTTTCTTGGGCCTGGCTTTATCTGCACCTCCCAGGGGATTTGAAGGAAAGATCACACAGAGGCACTCAGGGGTGATGGAGAGAAGAGATTCCTCCTGGGCTGAGATCCCTCAGGTGCCTAACAGCTATAAAATTCCTGAAGTTTCCAGTAATTTCCAAAGGGGTGGCTGTTGTCCAGAGCTGACTACCACAGCTTGAAAACACTTCACCAGAAAGCTTTGCCAGCATCTGCTTAATTTTGGGGCTTTGTTGGATACAAGCACATCTCTGATTTATGTCTGGTGGAAAACACTTTACTGCCGGTGCCATGTGAGGGGATGAGCCATGGGGACCCCATTTCTTGTGGGACAGGAGCACCCATCACCCAGCCCAGCCCTTGCCCAGTGCAGTTCTTGCTGCCCAAGTGGTGCTCATTGCACAGTGCCAGGCAGACAGCACGGCTCCAGACTGCAAATCTCCTCCAGGAGTCAAGCTGCCAGCCTGGTGAACGTGGAATCTGTCAAGCCTGGAGGATGTGAGACCTCCAGGCCATTATTAGCTGATACAAAGCTTGTAAAGGACTCCGTAAATCAGCCCTAAATAATTTCACCAGTAAGGCTGTGAAGGTGCAGAGCTTGTTTGGTGTTTGAAAGCCCCTGTAATGCCCTGCCAGGGGGATTAAAAGCTATCACTGTGTGTCAGGTATTTTACACTGTGCTGGGAGGGGTGTGTGTGTCCCTTGTTTGCTTGTTTGGTGAGGATTTAGTGTGAGAAACGGGAGAGCCAGGGAGATCCCACACATGCACATGCAAGGGGGAGCAGGTTCTGGGGGACGGGGGCTGATTGATACTGCAGGTCAAACCTGCAGAAAGTGAGCTGGGCAAGTTCTAACACCTATTTTGTATGTTGTCTCTTGTCCAAAGCTTGCAAGTTTTGATCTCTGACACATGGATGCCTCAAAGTGTTCGAGGCCAGGTTGAATGGGGCTTGGAGCAACCTGGGATGGTGGAAGGTGTCCTTGCCCATGGCAGGGGGTTGGAAAAAGATAGTCTTGAAGGTCCTTTCCAATCCAAATCAATTCTATGATTCTAAGTTGTACTCCTGCTCTGACACATCTCTCCTGACTCTCTGGCTGTGCTGTTTTGCTGTGCTGCCTCCAAGGCAGTAAGTTATTGCCTTCCAGAAAAGTCTTCAAAACAGAGTGAATCATTTTCATACGACACGTGTTTTGTTTCCATGGTTATTAGAGCCAGGTTCACTTACATCCATCCTTTCTTGGCACAAAACATTTCTGTTGTCTTTTCAACTGGTGTATTTGTCTGGGCTCCTGCTACTGCTCCAAGATAAGAAATGTTTTCAAAGGAAAATATAAACAAGAGGTATGAAGTTCCCAGTTTAGAAACTAAGAGGGGTATAAAATCAACATGGTGTTCTTCAGAAAATGAGTTGGAAGGTTTGAGTCAGGCATAGTCCAGCTCATCATCTGAAGCTGTTGTTCCTGGCAATGGATAAATCTCAGCCCCCATTAAAAATGCCACTTTGATTGGTTGGTTTGAAACAAACACCCAACTCCTCAGGAGAAGACTCGGCCTCCAAAGCAGAAGTGGCAGATTCTGGTCTACAGCTGGTGCAGAGGAGTGGGAGGGAATCAAGGAGAAGGCTATTTCTCTCGTTCAATAAAAGCATTGCTGATTATACAGCTCTGCTTGGGCCTATTCCAGGTCCATTAAAGTAAATGGAAAATCTTTTCTTGACATAAACGGGAGCTGGCCCCAGCTCCAGGGATTAAACAGTGTACAGGTGGATCTTCACAGGGGAACAAATCATGATCCTGCTGAGCCAGTCCCTGATGAGTTTATTTTATATTCTTGTAATTTTCTGGCTTTATGTGTTTCATATGCTGCCTTGTGCTGTTTGCCTTGTGGTCACCTACAGTGGTCACAGTGGGCCTTGGCCAACTGTTGTGGTGTGTTTTCATTTTCTTTATTTGGTATATTTTACTGTTTGATTTGTGGGGTTTTTAATCTCTCTGTGTTTTTCTCCCCCTGCCTTTGGAGTGGCACAGGTTCCCCATTTTGTATCTTATGTTGCTAAATTTAGACTCACTCCCTTATTGTTATTCAGCTCGGTTAACTGTCAGTTCTTGTTTGTTGCCTGGCCACTCCCTGCTAAATTGTCAATCCCTCTTGTCCCTACCTTTTTTCCCCAAAACCTTCCCTGCTCCTCCCCTCCTCAGATGTCAATCCCTTCCTAAACCTGCCCTTCCCTCCAGAATCTTCTGTGTCAGTTTTGTATCCTTTGAAACCCCATTGGTTTATCTGAGCCTTTCCCCTCCCTTAAAATCTTCTATTGGTTTACAGATTGTATTTCACTGCCTTGTGTTCCACCCTCAGTCCTCCCGATTGGTCAAAAATTGTATCCTCCCCCAAGACCGTCCCTGTTTATAAGCTGGTGCCTGCCTTTGGTTCAGGGTCTTGGGACTTCAGATTTGGGGAGTTGTGTTGCCAGATAAAGCTACCCCTGTTCTGACCCCAGGACCTCTACTGCTGCCTCTTTGTTCATCTGCGCCGAACCTGTGCTAGCAGCTGGAATTGTGCAGGATCTGTGCAGGATCTGTCGCGCCCCTGTTGTCGTCACTGCCGGGCTGGGGGCACGTAGTCCCCGCACCGTGACAGCCAACTCAGGTTGGTGCCGAGCTCTTGAGGTACCAGCCGCAACACCCACGGGGACATGTGTGAGCTCTGCTCCAAAATGGAGGGGGTAACCACACAGCCCATCATAAGATGCCTGGACGCCTGCCTGTCATAACTTCTGGATGAGGTGATGTCTTTTTTGTGTTGAAGAAGGTCCTGGTTGGTAACAACCACTTGTCTGTGAGCAGCTTTCTCTGAGACACAGAGAGCTGGTAGCAGAGAGGGATCTTAGCTGGGCCTGGCAGCTCACCTGCTGTAGCACCTGGGAGGCTCTGCATAAATAGTAGATATTGAAGGGAGATGACACAGATGTAGAAGAATATAGCTGGGAAATGGCTTCTGTGAATGGAGCTGTAAAAGCAGCAGATCCAATTAGAGAAAATAGCTTTAAGTGCTTCTTGTTTTTCCCAGGGGAAGGCCTTTCTGCAGGTTTTTCTTCCTTCCTGCTTCCCCCTGTTTTCGTGCCCTTTATAGTCTTTATTTTTCCTCCTTCAGTTCAGAAGCCTTCCTTTCCCTTGACCCACTACAACCAGTGGAGCCAAAGTGAATTTTTCATTGTTCATCTTTCCGGTCTGAGGCTGGTGGCCAAACACACTCCGGAGATCAGGAAAGCCATCCTGAGGGCTCTGCCTCAGAGCATGTGGTGACTTCAGGAACACAGGAGGCATTTCCACAAGTTTCCAGCCTCCTAGGAGGAGCCCCAGATCAGGTATCTGTTCTCAGCAGTCTGCATGACCTGCTATGCCACACACTGAGCAATCAACAGCTCTGCACACGCAGTTGGTGCACAGGAGGAATCTCCTTGGAGAGATGTAAGCACTGGTGAGACGGGCTAGGAAACATCTGTGTGGCAACGAAGGGTGGTAACAGAGGTACCTCATGAAGCAAACCTCACTGCAGACATAGAAGAACATCATTAGAAGGTGTGAAGGACCTGCCTCAAGTCATGGAAATCTCTGGTGGTTGGTGCTCCAGAAAGAATTCCTGGAGCATCTGGTGGCACAGGGAAAGGCAAGCGCCCTTGCCTGGACAGCAAGGGGTCATGAGAAGAGAAAAAACCCCATCAGGATGTTATATTAAAAGCACATCTGTGCACAGTCTGGAATGGTAAATACATTTTCAGGCTCCCCTCATAAAGCTGCAGTGTTTAAAACTGCTGATAAAGTGCATTCCAGCGTCCTTGAAGTACTGCAGTGCGCCACACACACCACGCAGTGTTTATCCGGGATCGGTGCAGAGCGGCCGGAGATGAATGGGCTGTATGTGTGCAGGGCAGGGATTCATGGGTTGTCACCAGAAAATGGTGTCCAGCTGGCTTGTCCTGGCCCTAGAGACCCTGGGACACTGCATTTCACTGTGCCCAGAACAGGCTGGGAAGCTGCTGGCACAGCAGGAAGGGATCAAGCAGCTCTCAGCATCCCTCACCACTGCCCCATTTGTGTGGGACATAATAGGTCTGTATGCAGCCCCTAACAGCTGCCCTGCTTTTTAAGAGAGGAGTTCACAAATTCTGGGGCTGGTGCTGTTCTCTCTCCTGTGCCAGGTTTTTCTTGTAGGTTTATTGTCACTTGCCGTGCCACTGAATTCCTCTTAGGCTGCCCTTTCTATTCTGCCCTCTCCTTGTGCACTCATGAGCCTTGGATAGGGTTTTGCTGCTCTCAGAGGAGTTGTTTTCTCTCCCCTGGCTCACAGAGGAGCATCCGTTCTTCCCAGCATATAAGAAGACTATTAAGACTGCTTATTTAGTTCCTCAGAATAAGAGGGTCCTTTGAGAATGGTTTGGAATAGAAGTTTCAAAGCTCTGTTTGCAGCACAAAGCAGGAGGTGAAGATGGATGGTTTGGAAAGCAGCTGCAGAGCTGGGCCAACACCTTTCTGAGGCTTGGCTGTGCTCTGGCTTTAGTGGAAGCTGTGATCTATTACAAACTTCAAAAATTTGCAGTACAAGTTTTGGGAAAGGGCTGCTAAAGAGTTTATCATGTCAGACAATATTTCGGAATTGAAATGCCTTGGACCATGCAGTATTATGAAGCCTTTCTTGCTGCTGTTTGGGCTGTGATTGCCTAATTAAGCATCTTTACAATAAATTGGTTAAAATGACTGGATCTGAAGGGAAAGAAAGCAAGAGATCTTGGGAAGGAACTGCATTCTAGAAGGTGATTGTGTAGGAGAGAGGGAGAGGAGAAAGTTCCAGTCTAGAGGGGCAGCAGGAGGGATGGCTGAGGCTGGAGAGGGGGAAAGCTGCAGGGGAAATGGTGTAATGTCTTGGTCCTGCCTGAGCAGTGGTGAGGGAAGGAGTGACAGAGGAGATGAAGGTGGAATTGAGAGACAAACAGAAGCCAAAAAGAGACATTTCAGACACAGAAGACAGCCGGGACACAGCAGTTTCTTGTGACATAAGCTGCAAAAATGGCAGGCAAAACATTGAACGTCAGCATGCTTATGATGCCCAGTTTCCCAAGTCTGATGTAAGTGGATACAACTCCCCAGGAACTTGTAACTCTTCATGTCTTGCACCTCTGGAGCACACTTTCCTGGCTGCTGACATCTGTCATGCCACCTCACGCTCGTGGTGCCACCCCGCCACCTGCCCAAATTCACTCACACTTCTGCTCCTATGAAATGTATGAATCATAACTTCCACGGCTCTCTGCAAGATGGTGTTTCCAGAAATAGCATCCTGCAAGCCAAGAGCCGTGAGATTGCCCGTATGGTGGTGGAGGCCCAAAGAGAGGGAGGGCTGAGGGAGTGTAAGGAAAACAAACCACCCAACGGCGTGGCGGGAGGAAGGGAAGCACTGTGCAGGATCCAGTCCTTCACTGGGATTGTTCTTAGTTTGAAAGTTGAGACTATCAGAGTCCCAGTGCGGGATGAAGTTTGGAAATGGGTCCTCTATTGGTGAAACATTCTTTGCGCTACAAAAAGAGATTCACTAACACTTTAAACTGGGCTAATGAAGTGTTCCAGCTGAAGCACTGTGTGGTATTTTAATGGCACTTCGTGGAATCACAGAATGGTTTGGGCTGGAAGGGAACCTCAAGATCATCCACTTTCAACTCCCCTGACATGGGCAGGGGCCTTCCACTAGATCAAGTTGTTCCAAGCCCTGTCCAGCCTGGCCTTGAGCACTTCCAAGGAGGGACATCCAGAGCTTCTCTGGGCAACCTGTGCCAGGGCCTCAGCACCTTCACAGTAAAACCTGCAGCATTTCCTAATACAAATCCCTTTTCTCCCGGTGTTGGTTTCGCATTAGACTTCCCAGTAAGTACAGTATTCCTTTAACCAACTCTAACCCAATCAGATGTTTTATAAATGCATTTGTAATTGGAAATTATGTGAGGAGCATCTTCTGAGGTGTGGAATAGCCATTACAACTGTGCAGCTCATAATTTATTCCTAGTGCTGTGACTTCTTCCTCATCCACATGCTGTTGTTTATACTCCCTGGCCAAATCCTCTAACATGTGTTAAACTATTTCCATATGAATTCATCATAGCTGAGTCCTAATGCAAACTCTTATTTTTGGTAAATCAGTCTCACAGGTGCCCATTAGAAGCAGAGCTATGTTTATATGAATATTATCATGTATTAAAAAGGCCAGGGCCTTAGAGTAAATTTTGAGCTGCAGCTAAATCACAGCAGATTATCCCTCTAACCAGCTGCAATGAGTGTTTTGCTTAAAAATGGTTCCAGAGATATTGTTTTTGTGTTGCTTTGTTGTGAAGACAAAAGATGCTTTTTCACTGCATAAAGGAAATGTTATTTGGAGAAGTCATTCTGCTTTTCATAAGGTAAATACTTTGTAGGCTCTCTCATTTCAGTGGTTATATCCACTTTTCTAAGCAGGTCTTCACCTGATGCATGTCAGGAACACAGATGGATATAATTGTGCCCTATTTACTGACAAAATTTACTCTTCTCCTGACATATAAATGATGGTTTGGTATAGTACCACCAGGGATGGATTTAGCACATCAAATACACCTGCCAAAGCAGTGAGGGGGGAAAAAAAGAGGCAGGAAAAATGGAAAAGAGGTATGAAAGGCAATATTATTTTACTTTTAATAGCTGTTATTTAATTCTGCTCACTCCCCTCTCCTTTCTGCAGGCTTAAAAGCTGTTTTGTATGAAATCAGCCAGTGAAAGTTCCACATTTGCCAGATGTTCAGCTGAGTAAAACCCTCAGTAAAGATTTTTGGAAGGTCACTTCCTGGAGAACCAGCCTTTTCCCTGCCATCCAAATCGAGGTCTGGATTTGCTGAATCTTTTGATCAAACACTATCTGCAGTTTCTCTAAGTCAGTCCTGTGTAGGACAAGGAGCTGGACTTCAAATGAACCTCGTGGATCCCCCCCAGCTCAGGATATTCTGTGAGTGATGCACAGAGGAATGGAAGAACTGACCAGTCAGGGAGGCAGCGCCAGTAGAAGTTGCTCTCACTTAATCCCTGCCAGGTATTAATTAGTAGGCTACCATCACATCCATTTCATAAAATGGATTCGTAATAAACTGTGTGAGAGTCTCTTTAGAGAAGGTTTGTGGTCAGACTGAAATGTCGGGAATTTCCACAGCGTTTGCAAGTCTTTAGGAACAATGGGAAAGCAGGGGAAAAAGCCGATAAAAACTCTCCTGGCTGTCGCAGTTGTTATCGGGATGTTTCAGCTGGCAGGGAAGCCGGGTGGTCTGAAGAAACTGGGTAGGAACCTCTGCTGGGAGTTTCCCTCCTGCACAAAGCATGGAGGTTTGGCTTTTGTGGGTTTTGGTGTGAAATTAATTTTTTTTTTTTTTCCAGTGAGGTTGACCAAAGCCAGAATCACAGGATCACAGCACCTTAGAATGGTTTGAATTGGAAAGAACCTTAAAGATGACCTAGTTCCACCCCCCCTGCCATGGCAGCTGGCATTTAGTGGAGGAGTGTTAGCTCCATCCCAGTACTCTGTCAGACACAGCTCTGACCATCTGACTTAAAAGGACCTGGAAAACAGACTGGGAATGCCTGGGAGGAAATAGCTGTCCTGCAGAACCACAGATGCCAAAGCAAAATGTTAGCCCTACATGTGACAAAACCTGCTGCTCCCATGCCCTAGACAAAGGTGGGGAGAACATACAAACTGTGTCCTCATCAAACATTTAGAAATAAAAATACAACAACTTTGAAACCGCAGGAGACTTTTCCAGGTTATTCATCCTGTAGCAGTTTTGTTCCCAAAAGCTGAATGCCCGTGCTGGGCAGAGGGCCATCCTCCTAACTGGTATCAGTCAGCAACAGCTCCATTCACTCAGATGGACCACATTTAGCCCATCTGGACACTAATTTGTCTTTCTGACAAGACTTGAACGCTCACTTTGACGTGCTCAGGAGCTGAGGCTGCCAGCAGTTGTTTCTTTCCTTGGCAAACCTCTGCGGTGCTAACACAAGCACTTTTTTCCCCGTACAGCATGCACAGGCACCGCAGAAGGGCTCAGTTGCTGGTTGTAATGATCTCATGTATTTTTGGAGCTCAGCCTTTTACGAGGGTGGTGCCTGGGGTGCAGACAGATGGGCTCTGCCCACCTTTCCTCTGGATGCTTGAGGGATCTCCCAGGTCTTTCCCTACAGTGTAATTTTGAATCGTGTCTCTTTTATTTGTCTTTTTCACTCATTACCTGCTGTTCACCGTGGGGCTCCTCGGGGCTTTCTTGTTATAAATTTGATTTGGAAGTAGAAATTGGAAATAGAAATCAGTGGTTCTGCGATTACAACAAGGAGGGAATGTGTCCCAAAGGTTAGCTGGATGTGGTTTGACTCAGGCTCTTGATACAGAGCTAGAAATTGAAACCATTCTCTGTTGATGTCCCTTTGGATGTCTAGAAGAAAAAGACTACCTGGCCCTTTTCCTGGAGGTGAGGCTCATCAGGGAAGCAGCACATGTGCTGATGTCTGGCAAAATAAGCAGGCATTGCTAGCAAGGTGAGAGAGTGTTTTTATTGAGAAAATTTAAAGAAATATGGTTCTGTTCAATGTTAAATTGAAGGGAGAAAAGTTTTCTGTGTAATGAGATTGAGGCTGATACTAAAGATAACCTTAAATGTGGCCTGAAAACAAGTCAAATCCCTTGCCTCAGTTGTGAGTAAGGCAGTGAAGTGAATATTTAAGGCAAAACCAGGTAGGGGAGTGATAATGGGGCTGTGGGTGCCAAAATTACCACATTCATGAGAGGAGCCAATTTCAGACTTGAGTGCACTTGGGCTGGTGGCAAGGGGACAGAAACAAGGCAGGAAATCTCCATCCCAGAGCATGGAAAATGCACATTCAGGAGCAATGGTGGCTCTTCAGTGCATCAAACTGGGGAAGTGGATGAGGACTGAATGTACAGGAAAGACAGGTCTGTATATAAGGAGAGAAGGAAGCCCATTGCTGTGACCCCAATTACATGGATATAAATGAAAAATAAAGCATGAAGTTTAATAGAAAATTGGAGAGAATGCAGCTTGAGTCTAGCAAAGACAGGCTGTGATGTATAAACCTGATATCTTTGATAAAATAATGGATTTTTCTAGATGTAGATTAGATCTATGGCATTTCCTACCTGGATTCAGTGAAGTGAATATAGTGCCTTGTGAAAAATGGTGAGGTGAGCTGACAGGGGAAGAATAATACAAGAACTGGAGGTGAGGGGATATAAAAGTGTCTAAAAGGAAGAACCAGTGGATTTTGCTAAAAGGTGAGTTTTGGGTGGGGGGGGAGGTGTTGGGAAGAAATTGCTGGGGAAGTCCCTCAAGAGCTAGCCTTGAAATGAGGTCTAACTTGTTGTCAGTGAGCTTGTGACAGCTGGGACAGCACGAGTTGTCCCTGACACAAAGTCCTGGAGCATCTTCTGGGGAGAAGAGGGTGACTTCGTAGAGGGAAGGAAGAGTGCTGGGATGGGACAGCACGGCTGTAGAATCATGGAAGTTCCCAGTAAGAGGGCCCAGTTCAACCTGTTTGGATAGAAGCAGGAAAAGAGATGCCTGTGGGTATTAATACAGTTCTGAAATATTAGGAAGTCTGGTGTGAAAAAGAGATACCTGGAGCTCATAAGGGCAGAGGGCAATGAGATGATCTCGTTTGCTTGGCATGGAGCTGAGTTCAGACTGAGTGCATGGTGGGAAACAAAGCCAGGGACAGAAAGGGATGATGGAGTTAATAAAGGATGAGTGTCCACCTGGTCCACGGTAACTTGTCCCTTATAGTTCAGATGGGGCAATCACACCTGGGGCAATGCAGGGTGACCTTTATTCCAGATGGTCTTCAGGTACCAAAAGTAGCTGCAAAAAGGAAGGAAACAAGAAACCTGACCTGCAGCAAGCCTAAATGTTAGTCACAACTTTTAAAGTAAGGACTGCAAACTGGTGTGGTAGAACAGCGTGGAGGCTGTGGGGTGTCCGTCACTTGGGCTTCTTGGGTGCTGTTTACACCATGCCAGCTGTTCACCTTTGGAAAGCTGAAAATGTTCTCTGACAGAGCAGAACACCTGGGCTGGGCTGGGCTGAGGTGGATCTTTTCCATGGGGTTTTGTCATGGGACTTGCCCCAGCAATGGGGGCACTTTTTTTGGAAGGAATGGGTGCATCCTTTTTGAGCTGCCGCTTTCAGCAGCTGTAGTGCCAGAGTTGGCTGTAGATGCCAATAAGACTGAATAGTTTCAATTTTTATGCACCTCTTGGAAGACTTGGGCTACAGGAATTCATCTCTGTCCTCTAGTAAGAGCCTTCTGAGGGCTTTTCCATGATCCAGGCGAGGAAGGCAATGGATTCATCTGCCAGCTCCGGTTCTGTCATAGAGGCTTTCTTACATCAAAGGTATTTATTCCACGAGTTCTTCCTTTCCTGAGATGAATAGAATAAATTAAATGAGAATTTTTAAAGAGCCTTTCAAAAAACCTTTGTGTTTTTTGGTTTGTTGTTGTATTGTTTTCTAATTCTTTTTAAATAAAAGTCCTTGATGTAGCAGAAAAATAACACGTGATCTGGGCGCACTGGGGAAAACCAATCCCATGGTTCTTGTTGCTTGTCAGGAAGCCTGGATTGGTGATTCCTGCCAGTGTGGCATGCTTTCAGGCTTTCTCTGAGTGCACATTTTCCTCCCTGATTTAACAGTATTACTTAACACATACGTGACACTTTTCGTCTTAAAGGATGCTGGGGCACTTCACCACCTACATACAGCCCTGCCAAAGAGGCAGAAAATAGCAGGCACACTTGAGAGAGCACTTTGTGGTCCCACAGATCCTGACTGAGATCCCTCTGGTGCAGTGCACTCTCTGGGTGGAGTCTCACCTATGAAGAACAGAAGGCTGATGCAGGAAATGCAGTGTTAAAATAAAATGGAAACCTTAAAACCTTGCAGGTGGTCACTATTGAGCATTATCATGACCAAATAAAGTTTTGAAAGGTATGATGATTATTATAGTTAATAAAGAAGATGTAGGGTGATGATGTTCCCTTTAGCCTGTGAGAGGTGAGGTCTCAGCTTAATGCTTGTGGGCTCTGAGCTCATTGAAGTATCCTTCTTTCTTACTGCTCATAATTAAATCCACACCTGAGCATGCTCTGTAATTTACTGCAGTAGCCTCTTCTCTCCCCCTTAGATATTCCTGTGAAATACCTTTGCCACCAAAGGCAGAACTTCTTTAATCTTTCTTCCCTCTTCATTAAATTCACAGCTTTGGTAATTTGCAGATATTGTGGAATCTGGCCCTGTTTTCCACCCTGCAGACTTGCAAGGCAACAACATCATTCAAGCACCATATGGTTCTCAACAAAGTCAGGTTTCAGATCCAACCTAAACAGTTTAATATTATCAAAAGCCTGAGCTGGCTGCAGCAATAACAACCCCTGCTTCCTCTCCCTGCATTGTGTAACCAGAGGAAGAAAGCTCTCAAACCCAGCAAGCTGCTGTGATCTTGAACAGGGGCTGCAGGGCTGGGGAAAAGCCTTTGTAGCACCTTCATTATGATCATAGGATGAGTGCCCACCTGGACCACAAAGGAAGTACAAATCCAGGCCTGGTTTCAATTAGAATGCCTTAAAAACACAGACCACATTTAGTTCCTTTTGTTGTTATATCCAATTAATTTATTTGATGTTTAGATTTTAATGAGAGAATGTTACATGCCTCCAAGATGCAGGACATGCAGTCATCTCTATAATAGTTTAATGTATATTTGGCTTTTTCTCTTTTAGAGGCTGGGATCCTAGATCCCACCAAATTTAATGCAGGTAAATATTTTCTGTCAGAGTTAATGTATTTGGCATGAGGAGGGGAGCACAGGCTGGGTGGGGACAGGGGAGCTGGGCTGAGTGTTCATTCCTCAAGCTGCACTCGTGGTACAGTGTTTGGAAAAAGCTAAGTCTTCCACTTCCTCACTTAATAGACTAAGAGGTCTCTGTAGATGATGAGTAATGCTGTGTGGAACAGATGCCAAAATGGAACAGGAGCCCTGAGACGCCTTTTGTTGCAGTACCTTGTAGCAATCAGAAATTATTTCCCTCCTTGTGCTATGATGCTATCAGCTGGCTGAGGACCTTGCACTGAGTCACAGCAATCCCAAATGGTTACAGACACCTGCACTGCATCAGGGGGGCAGCAGTCACCGTGCTGGGCACACACCCCTCCTGACCCACGTGGAAATAGGCACCCTGAGGGCTCTGGCTGCTCCTCAGCCTTCTGGCAGTGTCCAGCTTATGTCCAGCCTCTGGGTATGGGATACAGCCTGCAAAAGGGATGGGAAAGATGTTTATGCCTGTTAGGTAACAAACCTAGGAAAACTTTTCCATTTACCTGTTGGGAGCTTCTACTATTTATAGGAGAATAAGAAGAAGGTATAAGTGGTGGTTTGATGTAAAAAGAAAAAGCCATTTGCAGATTAATTAGCATTTTAAAGAGCCACAGGGGCTTTTTAGGAGAAAGCTATATGGAGCTACCAAATGAAGAGATTTATGCAGAAGCAATGATCTACAAGTGTTTTCTTGGTAGCTTTCAGGAGGGTGAACATGTTGTTAGAGGTATCAGTAATGGGGTGTCTGTTTGTTATCTGGGACAAAATAAATCATCTCTGTAACATGATGCTTCTTGTGAAGTGACAAAAGCACCCAGATGTGGCCTTTCCTACCAAGCTGCAGTGTAGGATTTGCTGGAGAGAGGTTAGATACAGCTCCCTAGCAAGAAAAGGGTTATTCCAGCAGATTATGAACAGGGCAATTAACAAAATATTCCTTTCCTACAAGGGGCTGACCCCGATGTAACAGGACAGGTACTATAGATGAGGATGCAGGGGATGCTTGTATTCTGTATTGTCTTTACTGGAGTACGTGGATGGAATAAGGGGTTTGTGATCTCAGCATTTGCATATTGATATTGGGAAGAGCTCCCTGAGGAAATGGTGGAGAGCTTTTGCACAGGGAGCTTTCAGGGAAGATGTGAAGTCAAAAAGGATTGTGAGTTGACAGTCTGGGAAAAGTCAACTCATTCATAACAAAAGGCAGAACTCAGCCTCTGGGACACAGAAGGCAATCAGGGGGAAAAAAATCTCAATTGTTCCTCTGCGTGCCTGTTTGTTTAGTTTCTGCTGTGGAAAAAGGAATATTGAATGCTACTTTACATGCAGTAAATTAGGTGTGGTCTTTTGATAAAATCATATTGTGCCTTGCTGAAATCTTCATTCTGCCAACAATAAACCTGGTTGGATTATATCAGGAATAAGCTGCTAACACAAGATTTACCAGCAATGTTTTTGTTAGATGCAGCTATTTGGCTGGAAGGAAGAAGGGCCCTTGTACCCTGAAAACAAACACCTTCCTGTAACCCCAGCTGAACAGATCTGTTGCTGACATGGAACAGCACCACTGAAGCTTTCAGAAATGTAGTATTGGATGATTAAAAAGAGTTGTTTTCCACACCAGGTCTTGCCTCCCCCTCTGACTTTGGCATCCTAGAAAGAGGCAGGCAGGGGGAAGGATGTTTATGCACTTGGGGTGTTTGTGGTGTTTTCACTTCAGAGTCCAGCTGAGCTGGAGAACAGTCCCACTATGTGCTTTGATTCCAAACCAGCAGAAGTGAATTCATGGCAGGCCAAATACCACATCTCAGTGGGTAAATTGTCCTTTAAAGTGAGCAGGAACAGAGCCATCCAAGTGGCTGAAAGCTGAGCAAAGTGCTCCACCCAATGTGCCTCAAACCCATGGAAGCAGAAGCCAGAGGGGCAGAGGGGATGGTGTTTGTCACCAGATGCCCCATGAGTGGCTTCAGTGGGAAAGGAATGAACATTTTGTGCTTCCCAGCTCTTGCAAGGAGACCTGTGGCCATGCAGGAGGCTGTGAGCAGAAATATCTCCATGAACAGTTACGAAGGTCCCACTACCATGGATCCACGTGACCAGGACACACTTGTTCCTTCCAACTTCAGTCATGTTTGCACTTTGACACTGGCTATGTCTTTGTGGGTTTGCCATCCTGTAAAACAAAAAGGTTCTCTGGGATTTTTACATTTCTTCACTGGAAGGGTGGGCAAGCATTGGGACAGGTTGCCTGAGGAGGTGGGGGAATTGCTGTCTCTGTCTCACACAAGCTGTAGATGTGGTGCTTAGGTTGGTTTGGTGATGGTTTAGTGACAAATCTGGCAGTGTTGGTTAATGGTTGGACTCAATGGTCTGATCTTTTCCAACCTGAATGATTCTGTAATTTCAAAGGTGGTGTTTTTTTGTTGTTTTTCAGCAGGTGTGAGTTATCTGAGTCTGGCTGGGAATTTGGGCTCCAGATAAACAATCACCAATAAAAGTTGCTGCTCATTGATGAATTGCCTGGGAATCCTTTGCCTTTGGAGCTTGTGTTCCTTTCTTCTTGGGGGAGAAAGGGCTGGTTGGTTACTTGATGTCTGAGCTGCTCTTGCAGTCTCACCTCATCCATCTAAGCCCTGCACCTGCTGTATTTGAGCAAGACAGGGGTTGCAGTTTCTCCAAATGCTTGGAAATGGAATAACAGATGACAGGTTGTCATTTGAACCTTTCCATTCCTTTGTGGAAGTGCACAATTTTATCAATTTTTGCCACAGCTAAATAAGCTGTTTTGGTCCCCAGCTCATTCACAGATTTGACTAAATCAGCTTCTCTCAGATTTTCTCCCTAAGACCACCATGGCCTAAAGCCAATGACCTTCACGAGGAATTGCAGGGCAAGAAGTTGAAATACAGAAAATATGCCCCTCTGGAAACTCATTTATGGAGAATTGCAGGTCTCCCACCCCAATAAAAGCTTTTCAGCCACCTGGCATAGACGTAACAAGATTAGAGCTTGTGAACACGGCGTCATCTCGCTGACCCTCCTGACGTTTCGTGGCTCCATCAGTGTTTGCAGTGTGGCGAGCACTTTCTGGTTGACAGCAGCAGTGGCAGATGGTGTTTGTTTAATTCAGCTTGTTCCCAGCACGGTGTGGGCGGCTCTTTGCTGTCCAGGTGGAGCCAGGCACAGTGGGATCTGGGACATCCTGCAAGGCTGTGACCACGGGACGCTTCCGGCGCCATCGGGACATTGGTGGGGAGGGAGGTCTGCAGCCCCCTATGCCTTAACCTCTCTTCTGCTGAGTGTTCCCTACTTTAAAAGTGTAATTCAAGCTTTGCTCTGATAAAACAATTAGGTTCAGGCATGCAAAGCTTTTTGGAGTGGCTTTTTGAAAGGTGAAGTCTGGTCGAACAGAGGGACGGGATGAAGGGGATGCAGCTGGGGCTTGTGAAAGGTGGTGAGGATGCTCAGGGTGGTCAGTGGCTTGCAGAAGTGGCTGACAATGTGAAGGACCTGTTCTCACCTGGATTTTAACTTTTAAATCTGTTATAAAATACTCAGCTGTGAATGATTTTTTAAAGCCCTGGCAGTCCCAAGGCAAGTGGACTGTTCTGTGTCATTGGCCCTGGCACAGCCATGGTGTGGTGGGTCACCCATTGCAGGGCACATCTTCCTTATAAATGCACAGGGGAGAGTAGCAGGAGGAGAAAGACTGGGTGTTTGTGGATCTGTGAGGTGTGTGAGGGTGGGTGTGAGAGAGGGAAGTGCCAGAAGGGGAAATGTGACCCTGTTCTTCATCCTTCCTGATTGCAGCTATGATTTCCGTTAATGGGAAACTAGGACGTTTCATTGCACGGTTTGTTTAACCTAAATTTCACGTTCAACTCCCCTGCAGACAGGTTGAATGAGTGGTCTGTTTTCCCTATTTCACCCCACATGGTGCTGGAGACTCTCTCAGAGATAAACAGGGGCTGCTCTCTTGCCTGAGTGGGTCTCTGACTCTTTCCAGCAGAGGGGTCCCAGGAGATGTGGCTGGGAACAGCAGCTCTCTTCCATCTTCTAACATCCTTCAGTACATGTTTCACCTCCTGCAGCATCCATCAGGGCCACCAGGGATGCCACCAGGGATGCCCAGCTTGGCTGTCCCTTCCCTGGACACAGAGGAAAACATGGAGGGTGTGTGGCCAGGCTCCTAAAGGATGAATAAGGACATGAAGGAATGCTATGGAAAGGGATAAAATTCAGCCTAAGCACACTAAAATGAATCCTGTAGGAGGCAAAGCTGGACTGGGACTGGCTGTTCTGTGTGCTGGTGACAGAAAAACCAGTGTGGGGTGTGACTTTCCACGTAGCCCAGAAACTATGTAGAAAGTGATTCTGTCCCAGCAGAAAATCTGCCAGGGCTTGTAACATGAAGAAATCTCCTTTGGGTAAGCACAGCTTGATCGAAATCTCTGCTTCAGACACGCCATCTACTCTCTAAACATAGAGAGTAATGGCTTTTGTACTTGTAGATTTCTGCTTCCCAGTTTGGATTGGGATCACATGTTGCAGTACCCAAAATTAGAGCTAGAAGGGGGAGCCTTGCATGTTCATTTCTTGCTGAAATCAGGCTCCATTGAGGCTCCTCAGCATTTTACTGATAATTCTCCTTTGCCAGCAGAACTAGGCATGGGGCCTAATCGTGCCCTTATTAAACTCACTGGAAGTTTTGATGTGGATTTCAATGGCACCAGCACTTTTCCCCAAAGGGACACTGATTTTTTTTTTTTTTTTTTTTCCCTCTACAGCTCAGTCTTGCAACTGTTTCTGCTGAGTTTTGCTGATTTCCTTCACAGGACCAGTAGCCCTTGCAATGGGCAAATAAACAGAAATGGTTCCCAGAAATAGACCCAGATAAAGGTCATTTCAGTTAGAAATTAGAAATTTAGTTTAAAATTTACTTGGAAATTTCCACATCTGGAATTCCTTTCACAGTAAAATGACTGGGATCAGGAAGTGTTAGATCCCAGCAAAATCCAGTTTGATTGCTAGCAGGTGCAAATGCAAATGAGGAAAGCATCATACCTGCACTTTGGCTCTGGATTTTGCCTTCCCAAATCTTCCAACAAAAACTCCTCATTAGATTTTTTTTTTATCCCATAGAAGAAAATTAGAAAATTACTGACTTTCAAGTTGGTTTCCTTGCTTTCTTTCTAAATGAAAGCATCACTTGGAAACATGTGTGCCTGCAAGTCTGCTTGGAAGCAGGGCTGCCCCCTCTAACCCAGCTCATTTTTTTTAATTCCTTGAAGGTGCCGAAAGACCCCCCAAGAGCTTTTGATCTTTGAAGCTGTTTTATTACTACCCAAAAAATTATAAGCACAAGAAAAATATTTATTTAAAGAGGGAAAAACAATGAAATCCTGGGTGAGACAGATAAATTAAAAGCTGGAAAACTAATCTCCAACCTGGCCTGTGAGTTCTGGCAAGCTGAATGTCCTCGTCCTGCTGGTCACTGTGTACATCCAGAGAAACCCTCCCTATCCCAAAGTGGGTTTTTTTGCCCAACCTTCCCTAGATTTGGAGCTGGCCAAGCAAGGAGGCTCTGAATGCTTCTGATGAGCAAAGTCTTAGAGATTAAAAGGATAAGATCTGTCAGAAACTGGAATACTGAGAAATCTTGGGAGAGGGGTGTGAAGGAGATATGTGAAGTCATGCAGGGTGTGGAGTACAGCAAGGCAACAAAAGTCTCCTTAATGCCCATCAGAGTCCAGGAGGAGGTTAGGAGGGTGTAAAACACCAAGGAAGTATTTTTTTACAGGGTGGATCAGAAAGGGATTGTGCTGCATCCTGTAACTGTAGAAGCCAAAGATTTTCAAAGGGCTTACAGTAGACAAATGTATGGGTGACAGAAACACCTGTGGCCATTAGGTGAAAACAGGGATTTGGGAGATGACCATCAGGTGCCAACAGGGATTTGGGAGATGGCCACCTGCTCAGCAACAGACAGATCTGCAGTGCAAGACCCTGGGAAAGGCCCTTTGTCCATCCTTCATTTCTTACACGCTTTCCCAACCTGTCCTCGCTTCCCATGGGATCCCTTATCCTCCCTCCACGGGGACAAATGAGCATCTCTGTGAGTTTGTCCTCCTGCCCTAATTTGATGTCGCTCTTTGAAGTACCGCCAATGACAGAACTCCTCCTGAACCCTCTCTGTGTCATTGCACAAAAAAGCCCCCTCTCTGCCAAGGGAGGCCCATGGTATTTCATCTTGCTCGAGGCAACAGATGAGAGAGTTTCCTCTTTTATGGGTTAGCTCAGATGTAGAGCCCACAGTGTTCCCTGGCAGATTATTAAAGCATTAACCATGCTCATTTAATAGCATTGAGATGCAGATAAGATGTAATGTATCATGTATTGTATTCCCCTCTCAGTGTGGCTGAGCATGATTTTTAATGTCAAGGGCAGGTGTTTTTGTGTGATACCTACTTAGTGGTATTTATGGTGATATTTGTTCCAGGGCTGCAGTTAATATCGTGTCCTCTGTTTCGTTACACTCTGAGGTTAAACTGCATGTCTGGCACATCGTTTATTCAATTATTAAAACATCTTAATGAAGGTTAACAGCACAGTGCAGCACGGCAGCGCAGAGCCGACACGCATAAATCCGCCAGGCGCGGCGTTGGGAAGGGCGGCTGAACGGCACCTCCCCAAGTGCAGATGGGGCAGATTAAAAGTGCATGCAAAGCACTGGCAGAAACAGCTCTGAACACAACCCTGCTGGGAGCCAGAGCTGGAGAAATGAAAAAAAGAGCTATAACGGGTGTCCCTGCTTTCAGCTGCCAGGAGCACTGAGGTAAATGGGACATTTTGGTTTTTTGTCTCTCTCGCTGATGTTGGGTGAACCCTTCTGAGCTTTGAAAGAGCAACTCCAGTGCAGTATGTCTCTGAACAGGTCTGGTTAGGCTCTCCAGGGCTTTAGGGGGATGCTGGGGCTCTGCTCTGCCAAGGGGAACCATTTTGGTGACTGTGCAGGCAGAGAAATTTCCTCTGTGGAGCCTCCGAGTCTGGGCTGAGCCCAGCACAGACTGTGTGATGGCACTGGGCTAGTGCTAGCCACCAGCACAGGTATGCTGCAGTGCCCATGGAGGAACTCAGGGCTGCAGAAATGGTGTCCTAGTCTCTCATTCACCCTGGGAAAAGGCTCCCTAAAACCCAGGAAAGCCCTGAGCTGAAGTCTTGCTCCAGCAGCTACTGGGACGGCGTTTAAATTTTTTTGTTCCTTTAGCAAATATGAGTTGAAGCCCAGGAAGATGTTAGAGGACTTTGTTGTCATTTTACACAACATTGTTAAGGAATAAGTTAAATTTCCAAATAAGTCTGGGGTCAGTAAAAATTCTGTAGCTGTCTCTGAGTTATCTAGAGCTGATCTGCCACCTAAGCCTGATCTCAGGCTAAGGGGCTTGATGGATTAGTTCTACTTCACCAAAGAAAGGACAATATTTGTGATTCACATCAAATACCCATGGCTATCCCAAAATGCTTAAATGACACTTTATTCCCCCATCATCGTGTGAGAGCCATTGGATTGACATGCAGAAAGCAAAGAGATGTGCATTGTGCTCAGCAGTTTGTTGATGTGTTTACCAACTGCAGCGACATTTGTTGCTCAGTGGTACAAGTCTTAATTGAATTGTTGCCTTGTTAATTTTTTAATCAACTCATTATAATATTTTAATGACTTTGGAGCAGTAGAGGTTTTCCAGGCCAGGATATGCCGATAACCTGGGGCTTTGGGAGCCAGTTTGAACGATCTTCAGTAAATGAAGTCATTCTACTGTACACTGTAGTTTGTACAAAGATGGTTGTTTAAGATTTTACAGATGTCTTAGACATGGAAGCCAAAATCAGCAGCAAAGGTATTTCCTGTCTTCTTCCAGAGTTGTTCCTGTGCCCTTTGCTCATTCCACTATATTTAATTATTTCATTCATTTCTCTTGAGATGAAATGATTTATCCCAGAGTTCAAGTGCTCATCATGTGCTCATGCAGTTCAATAGCCATTCACTGATGCACTTCATGGCCCTGCAAGCATTACCTGCCAGTCCTCTGGTGGCCCTGCTGACATCTCCACTCCCCTCCCCAGAGGTAATTAATCACTCACTGCCTCATTCTCCCCACTTCATTCACACCCAGCAGTGGCAAAGCCCAAAAAATGGTCACAAGAAGAGAAAACACTCCCAGGCACGATGTTGGTATGGCTGGGAGGACACTGCTGTGCTTATTCCTTCCCTGCACATCTGCAGGTCAGTGGCTTTCCAATGAATATGTCACAGCTCAGACTGATGGAGAAGAAGACAGAGTTTTTCCCCAGAACTCACTCATCTTTCACTCTGCTCAGTCAGGTTTGGGAAACCATAAAATAGACCTTTCAAGCATATAAAGATCACCAGGGTAGAACATTTACCAGGATTTAATGGGGAAGTAACATGAGTGTCGTTGATGCAAAGGAAAGCTCTCCATCACCCCAGTTTTAAGTCCCAAAGGCAATTCTCTGTGACACTTCAAACATATAAACAGTGTAGTGAGAATAAATATAATATATGGGCTTTGCCAATGCAAATGAAAAGCAATTATCCCAAATCGCAGTCTTAATTTATAAGCAGTCAGTATAATTTGAAAAACTGAAATCTGATGTTGCTAAATCAAATTCCTGTAATTCCACTGGGCATTAAGCACATAATAAGATTACACTGTGCACTGAGCATGTCCTTGTTAAATCTGCTGGCTACTGCATTTTTATTGCTCTCCTGGGGGTTTATTGAGTTTACACTTCCAGTAAAAGGTAATGTTTTCACAGTGTCTTTGGTGTGTTGGCCACACAAGTCTGTCTGCAGCAGGCAGAATTCTTAAGCCATATAATTTGCTTACATCCCTTAGTGGCTCAATTGGAAAAATAAAAAGGCTATTAAAAGACACCATGCAGTTGTATACGACCAAATTAAAAATAATAATAATGAATCTGCTGTACTGTAATCAGTAAGGAAAGGAAGCCATGCATAATGGTGAAGGTCTAGCTGTGAGACAGCTGAATTGATGAGCTCTCCTGCTTAGGCTTGGTTCTGAATGCCTGAATAGTGGTGCTAATATGATATCTGCAATTTATATACAAAAGTGACCTTGAGCCTAGCTGCTCTCCAAACAAGCAGGAAGAATGGGATTTCCTTGCAACAGGCTGTCTGTAGTCTTGGGAAACAGAGGAGAAGGCAGGGGATAAAGGGAAGGCTCCAGGTAATGTGGATATTGGCCAGTGAAAGTCCCTGTGAGCAGCATGGTATTTCCTAAGGAAGACACAGAGATGAAATGTGCCATTTTAGAAGGAGGCAAAAAGCTAAGAAACAAATTCTCTCCCAACAAACAATGAAGGCATTGCCAAAATGAATGCAACAGAGACACCAAAGAGATTTGCACACCTGTGAACACTTAGCATGGACATCCTTGCAGGACCATCTCAGTGTCCCCCTGCAGATGTGCTCTCTTGGTGTTTGATTCCCTCCTGCTGTCTTAGAAGAGTTGGTTTAAACTTTTAGGTGTGAAAGTCTTCTTGAACATGCTTATCATTAATCAGGATAATGCCGGATAAGCTTGATAGATGCATTAATTTACATTTTAAATCTCTGCTGTTGTGTCTGGGACAATTCCAGTGTCAAACTGTGGGCTCAGATCTCTCCTAAGAAGTAAGACTGTTTTATTCACTGGGACCTCATAGGGTTGTGTAATCATCCTGTAATATTTAAATCTCAGTGCTTTTGAAGGGTCATCCTTTGTTCTCCTGGTTAGCTCACCTCCCAGAACACTTTCACATTCAAGGTTCCAAGAACACCTTGCTTTTACAGGTGAATTTTGTCAGAAAATAACAGACCAAGTGTGCATTCCTCTCTGGGACTAAAGATAATTTTGCTAAGTAGGATTTGTAATGGCAGCATGAGAACAGTGCAGCATGAGAACAGCATGAGAACTGTGACCACTTAGAGAACCCCAAACTTCTGCTTAGGAACAGGTCTGAACTGGAAGACAGACTTTCATAGAATCACAGAATCATGTAATGGTTTGGGTGGAAAGGGATTTTCAGGACTGTCTTTTTCCAGCCCCCCTACCCTGGGCACAGACACCTTCCACCAGACAGGTTGCTCCAAGCCCCATCCAGCCTGGTTTGGAACACTTCCATGCCTGACATTTCTCTGGCATGCTCTTGCAGTTTCCAGCAGCTGACTCTTGGGAAAAAAAAAAAAAAAAAAAAAAAAAAAACAAAAGCAAAATCAAAAAGAGCTGGTTACTTAAAAAAAAAAAAAAAAAAAAAGAAAAAAAAAGAAAAAAAGAAAAAGAAAAAGAAAAAAAAAAACAGGCAATATGGGATTCCTGATTGAATACAAAGCTTCCTGGACTGACTTTTTCCTTCATCACTCCTTGTTTTCTGCAGATATAGCATTACAGAATTACAGAGCCAAGCACATAAGAGGTCGGAGTCTCACCTCTGGGGTGTCCTGCTGCTTGTGTGGAAAAAGTGATGGAGAGTCACTCATCGTGCAGTGAGTGCTGCAGCTCTCTGCAGGGACTCATTTTGCTCTAGTTTTAATGATTTTGGAACCTTGAGGGATTTCATATGTCTAAACCCTCATGTCCTCCAGCCAGTCACCAGCTATTCCTGAAATCTGAATGTCAAGGCCAAAGTTTGTGTCAAACCTGCCTGGGCAATTCTGGAGATTTCTGTTTGAAATAGTTTCTCAGGGGTAGATACACCAAGACTTTGACTGAACTCTTCCATTATTTCAGATTTATTGCTGGCAGTGGACAAGTTCCTCTGGGAAAGCCTTAACATGAGATGACAGTAATTCACCAGAAGTTTGGCATGGTCTTACCCGAGGGAACTCTAAACCAGCAAGCCTTCCCATGACATAAATATCACAGAGGTCACAGAGCAATTAGGATTAGGGTTACAAATGTGTTTATCAGTGTCAGGACAATTATGTCTTCTAGCTTTGTTAGATGGGCATCTTGAGACACCTACTTTGGAAAACTTACTGGGAAAAGGAAAAGCTTGAATCAAAAACCTCACCAGTGCTGTGTGTGCCATGCAGGCTGTCCCTTAAATGTTGAAAACATACTGACATGTTAAAATGTTGAAAATATACTGGCACTGCCAGGAAGGACTGGAACAGGATTTTCACTCTTTTTTTTTTTTTTCCCCCCCCTCAAAGGCCAGAAGGAAGTGAGAAGAAACTCAACAGACACAAAACGAGGTGCACCTTCCCATGTAAGGCCAGTGCCTGTGGGACAAGCACAGTGCCTTGATCAGCTGTGGATACAGGTGCCAAAAAATTGATGAGGGCTCGAGCAAACACTAAAGAAGTTCATGCAAGAGAGATGCACAGAAATCACATCTGTCTTGGGAAACCCTTGTGCTAAAAAGGGCTGGAAGCTGGAGAAATATCAGTAGCTGCTTCCCTGAGGTCAGACTCTACCATAGCTATCTCCTCTTGAGTTGGGCTCGTCTGTGTTCTGATGGCTGTGGCCGTGTTGGTTTGTTGTGCTACAGCCTTTCACATTTGGACTTTGAGGGCATAAAACAGCCCTGGTCATGCTCTCCCTTTCTCCCCTTCCCCCCCTAACATGCTGCATCTGCTGTGTGGGGTGAGAACCACGCAAACCTCTGACCTTGTGCATGGCACATCTCGCATCAGGAAAGCAGGAGCAAGGTGTGTGCTCAGAGACCACTGCCAGAAAATTATCCTGGAGGGAAGGCAGTTTTAATTTATGACCTCAGTTCATCACATTAGCAATAATTCACTTTATTCCTGCTCAGGGGTGGTGCTTTTCCTCTGAAAGGATGAGATGTAGCTTTTCATGAGGATCACACTTGTGTCTCTTTTCCAGAGAGGAAAGATGAGGATTTTGTATGTTTTTCATGCTGTAATCAATTTATTGCTTTATGGGATTCAGAGCTCCCCAGGAAAGTGTCATGGATTGTGTCATGGTGCACACTACTTGCATGGAGACCTTTGATTCAGCTGACAGACATTAAAAGAAGACAAAATAAGTTTAGCCAAAATGCTCAGTAATGACTGCATGTGTGCAGCTGCAAGAAGAGCAGTGGTAATTGAGCCAAGAGTGGGAATTACTGGCAGCAGGGTCTGCATTCATATGTGATTTATATATTTTTTCCTGATGTATAATTTCTTTACCAGCTGTGCAAGGTCCCTGCTATGTCCCCACCTAACTGCTGCCCACCCTGCTGCCTTCCCAGGGCTCTTCAGATCCACGGCTGAGCATGACCTGCTCTTGACATTGGCTTCCTCTGCCTGAGAGTCAGGGAGGTGCTCTTGAGTTTCTTCCAGCCATAAACATTTGGGGTGATGTAGTGGAGCAAGAACTTCCCCTGTATACCTTAGCCCAGGTCTGGAGGAGCTGGAAGCAGACTGGGAGCTCAGGAACTGGGGCTGGAGCCAGAGAAACCAGAGCCATCAAGGGAAAGATGTTTCAAGCTTCAATCCAGCTTGTACAACCCAGCCAGTAAATTCCCATCTCAAGGCTTGTCAAAATTGTCCAGACAAGACGGATTTTGTCCTCAATGTATGTTTTCTTCCTCCTCTCATCATCAGTGGTGCTGAGAGCTTGTTGACAGCAGTAGTGTCCATCGCATGCTGGTTTAAGACCTTCACCTTCTCCTGCTGGATGCAGGGTGCAGGTTGCAGTTTGTGCTCATGGCAGCTGTCATGGAAAAGGTTAAAACTGTTGAGGACACAATTCTTTGCAGCTTAAGTCATTTTTACAAAACTCTCAAGAGCCAACTGGTGGGCAGAGGGAGAAGGAAACACTCATATAAATAAGTCTCTGGGTTAATGGATGCTGCAGTCTCCTCTCCACTTGCTGAGGTAACTTGACATAATTCCAGGAGCAGACTGAGCTGAAGAAGCAGATCCTTGAGTATTCCTAGTCTTAAAGTGGGTTTTTCCTGTGTTTCTATAAGCAACTTAACAACTGAGGTAATGTTCAGCTCCAGCCAGGACTGATGGCTATGCTTGGTCCCATATTTTGGGTGCCCAGTGGGTACAGCAGTCAGAAATATTGCCGCAGGATGGAGATAGACCACGAGTCCCAGCAGTGCTGGTAGCTGCTCCCACTGGCTTGCAGAGCCTTCATTTGTAGAATAAAAGGCAGAAAAAGAAGGATTCTTTCACTGGCTTGTTAAAACACAGGGTTTCTGCTGGGCAAAGGAGATGTCAGAACTCCTGGCCTTAAGCAGTGAGGAGGCCAATAGAGCACAGCAAACTGGAAGTTTGAGACAAAGTACCTGCTTGTAATGAGCTGTTTTTCCAAAGAGTCGTAGTGCAGACTGGCTGGAGTCTGCACACAAACCTCCCCCATCCCAGACACAAGGCTCTGCTGGGGCTGCTCAGAGTTCTGAAGTTACACAGAATTATGCCCTTAGAGAGATGAAATCCTGGTCCTGTTGGCCCAGAAGCCAAACCTCTTTTTTCACATTTCATAGAACTATAGAACAATTGAGGTTGGAAATCACAGAGTCCAAGCATTTTAAAATCATAGAGTCCAACCATTAACCCAGGTCCACCCCTAAACCATGTCCCCAAGTGCCACATCTACATGTCTTTTGAGGACATCCAGGGATGGGGATTCCACCACTTTCCTGGGTAACCCGTTCCCATGCCTGATCACCATTTCCATGAAGAAATTTTTCCCAATATCCAATACAAACCTCCCCTGATACAACTTGAAGCTTTTTCCTCTTGCCCTGTCCCTTGTTACTTTAGAGAAGAGACCGACCTGCAGCTGGCTGCCACCTCCTTTCAGAGAGCTGTAGAGCTCTGCCCCATCCTCCCAGGGACAGGGACAAGGGATGGTGGCCAGGGTGGTGTAATTTGCTGCTGGGGACTGATGAGGAGGCAGCACTCACACTTCAGATGCATGGTTTGGTGAGCCTGGGAACACCAAAGCCTCAGCCAGGTGCTGCCACAGGAAAGGATGGCTTTTCCCTCAAAGGCAGGACCTCAGCAGGGACCTACAGGGCCCCCAGGAAGCCCTGGGGTAATTCCTGAGCTTTGCTGGCCTGGCAGCTCTGAGTGCAGCTGGACTTGGGCTGTGCTTTGCTGGGAGATGGCACAGCAGAAGCCACAATGTGTTTTCAGCCTTTTCCACTTCCGTCTTTGCTCCTGCAAGCAGCAGAGCTGCCTCTCACTCCAAGCTCTGGTGTTCAGGAAGGTGTGATTTCTGTGGAAGTTGTGAATTTTTCTTGTAAGACTTCCCTTTCTTCTCTCCCTTGTGATGGCAAATGGATTCTTGCAAATATAGCACAGGTTTATTTTAAAGGTTGGAACAGCAAAGTGCAAGAGAGCGTTGTACAAAAAAAATGAGAAACAGATCCCAACTGTACTATTCATTTGCCTTATAGGACATGAGGCTTTTTACACTATTTTTAAAAATTCTTGTGGGTATGCTTATGCTTTACAAGTTATAAAATCTGGAGCCTGCTGTTGCTGGATTAGGTCTGAGTTAGAGGCAGAGAGGGGATGCTGCTTTTAGTCATCCCAAGAGTCCTTTGTAGCCCCACTCAGTACCAGGAGCACATGGGGTGCAATCCCCCACAGATGGATGTATCTCCTGAAAACCTCATGCATAGCTCTTCCTGGATTTCTTACTTTCCTTTCCCTCTTCAGAGGTGTTGGTCCCTTTTGCTCCCCCTGGGGAAGTTCTGCCCCAGCAGGAACACAACCTGTCAAGCCACTGCCTTTAAACCCTGGTGAATGGTTTTCAGGCCAATAAATCCTGTTTGAATTTGAGGTTTTGTCCAGGCCCTCCTGTGTTCCACTGCCAGTAGGTGTGAGTGATGTCCCAGGTTTTAGGTTTTATATTTTTCAGATTCTCTACTGCTTTAGTGTGTACTTCTGAGCTTAGGGGATGGTGAACTCTCCGCACAGAGTGGGAGACAAAACAATTCCTGCTCTAGCTGGGGACCAAGGACAAATGATCCCAATTTCAGGCCCAAGAGCATAAACAATGTGGACTGAAGAGAGAAAAACAAGAAGGATGGAACTTCATGGGCTAAAGCTGTAATTGGACAATGAACTCCAACGTGCAAATGGAGCAGAACTGATTAAAGTGAGAGACCTTGTGACAGGTCGTGCATTTTGTGACCATTTTGGGTTCCCCTGGGGTGCAGCCCTGGCTGGGCTCTTGTGCTGCCCAAGGTGGATCCATTGAGGCCTTTTAATGAATCCCTACTTTATTCTTTAACTCTGTCCAGTCTCTGTTCTAGGTCAGCCTTCTCAAGGCATCAGTTTCTGGCAACCCAGATGGGACAGAAACATCTGGAAAACCCCCTGGACTAGAGACAGAGGAACGTCCAGCTCCTCTGGACAGGAAGAGGATGAGGAGGATAAGGTCTGGTGTACCAATTACAGCGCTCTAAATACCTGCAGGGGGAAGGCTGTGCCCTCACCATCAGGTGTCTATGGGCTCTGTCTCTCTTGCTTGGGCCCAGCTGCACCCCAGTGCTTCTCTGAGGGAAGTTTTTCCCTTTGTTTGCAGAGCTCTTGAATTTGCACAGGAACCCTCCCAGGCCCAGCACCTGCAGCTTTGGTTCCTGGCCTGGAGCTAGGGCTTGGCAGAGAATCCTGAAGCTGCCCCACTTCTTTCCAGCCCTAAAACTCAGAGTGACATATGCAGAGATCTCCATACACAAGGAGGCAGGGTAAATAGAATCATTAAGGTTGCAAAAGATTTCTAAGATCATCAATATAAACAATTAGCACAGCACATGCGCAACCTCCTTCAGAGGCAAGGATGCAATTTAGGAGCCATGACCTACCTTGACTATTAATAATCCTCTCTGTTATAGAGGAATTACTTGCATTCAGACATGATTTCATTCAGTCTTAGGTCTTCTGTTCTTTCCTTTCTCCATTTTGCCCTAATTTCTCCATAGCAGGCTTTTGTCAGGGCCTGAGTGTGGTCCCAGGGAGCTCCAAGTGCCTCTGTGTTGGTGTAAAGGCTCGTGGGGAGCAGTGCAGCTGGGGATGGGGCACTTCCAGTCACTCACTCTCCTCCTCCTCCCACCTCTGTGTCTCTTTCACTGGTGCCTGCCCAGGTTTGGTGCCCTCCAGTCCATTTTCATCCTCAGACAGAGAGAGCTGCCATCTCCTGGGGCGAGCTCTCAAGGTGAGAACATGGGCAACACCTGGCAGCCATCAGAATCACGTTATTTACACTGTTCCCAGAGCGACCCGAGGTGCTCAGCAATAAATGCCACTGACACAGAAGGTGCCAGGCTTCAGCAAGCTGCTCCCTGCCTGGGCTGTGCTCCTTCCTGATGAAAATAAGGCTGGTGCCACAGGGAATGAGGCAAAACAGCACACAGGGAGATGAAACTGCTGGGAAAGGGGAAAAGTATAACTTAAAAGAGAACCTCTGGTGGTGTGGGCTTCTTTAGTAGTCCTAAGGCCTCATTTGTGTTTTGCTGTGATTAATGTGATTCATGTATCCTCCTGCTTGGCATTGGCTGTGGCTCCTGAGTCATCTGAGGGTCTCTTGGGACTGATCACAGAATCCTATGACATTTTGGGCTGGAAGGGATCTTAAAGACCATGTAGTTTCCATCTCCCCTTCTACTAAATGAGGTTGTTCAGAGCCCCTTCCAGCCTGGCCTTGAATACTTCCAGGAACCCATATTCACACCCTCTTTGGAAAACTTTTGCCTCTCTACCCTCATAGTAAAAAAAAAAACCTTCCTCCTTATATCTAATCTAAATTGACCCTCTTTTAGTTTAAAGCCATTGTCCTATTGCAGCAGGATGCTGCTGACTGAGTTGGATACTGCATTGGAGAGGTACCAAATACCTTCTCCAGTTTCACTGCTGGAGATAGCAGCCAAATTTATCCTCTGCTCTTTTGCACTCTTTGCAAGACATACACCTCCAGCTGCCATTGCTTTCAAAGACATAGGATCACTCATTCCAGGTAGAATATATTTTATTTTTTAACCACGTGACAGCATAAATACTTCTGCAAAGTGGAACTGGAATTTCATGGAGGCTTAGCCATGTACCTCAGGACCCAGCCTCCCAGTGCCATAGGGGACTGGTCCACAGGATCCAAAACTGGCTGAATCAAAGTGCTAGAGCTGAGGAAGAGCTTGTAAGGGGGACAGAGAAATACCTGTATTTTGCATGTAGAAATTCCTGTTGATGGCAGTTTGGAGAAACAGGTCTCTGCTGGGAGAGGATGAGCCAGAGGTGCACCAGGGACAAGGGACAGTCAGGACCAGCCAGATATGATGTTCCTTGCAGTCTCCCAGGTGTATGACCAGCTCCCCATACCCCTAATATCAATTATTCCCCACTTCCCACACATCAAACCCCCAGAACGTCTCGGTCTGCAGAGGAATTAACCACCATGCATGTACAAAATGATCCTGTTTTCTCAGCAGGATGACCCACTGGTTCCTGGCTGGAATCTAACCCCAGAGCTGCTGCTGTGCTGTTCAACCAGCTGCTATTGATTTTTATTTCATGCACATTGATAGAGATGGTGCAGGTGGGAAATTGTGAAAGGAGACATAAATAATAAACTAAGAAAAGCTGTAGCACGGGGTGAGGGGAAAGCAGTCTGGCATTTATTGGAAAGGAGAGTTTAGCGGGTAATTTTTCAACACAAAGAGAGTTTTGCTACAGAAAATGTTGGGCCTGCTTTAGCTGTTAGTTATGCAAGTGGAATTTGGAATCAGTCCTGGGCCAGTGCAGAGAGTGGGGACAGAGTCAGCCCCACTGCTTTCCTTGTGTCTTTTCCCATGTGGCAGCAACAGCTCGAGGCAGGAATGGTCTGCTGCCACTGCCAAGAACCTGGGCTAACAGAGGCTCTGCTGATCAATTAGCAGCTCCAATCAACTTGGCTAGTAGGGTTTTTTAATCAAGATTTTTCTTTTGGGGAATGAACTGAATTGTCTTTCTTGCTCACTGTTCAGGTAGATTTACTGAGTGTGGGATAGTTTGAAGGGAAAGGAGGCCCAAGTGAGGGTTTGCTGAACACAATATGAGTTTTTAATATAAGGTAAAAGCCTTGCCAGCTGTCCTGGACTAAAATGATAAACTTCTTCTCTCCTGTTCAGCACCTTTTATTCAGGAGGTACTGCACAATGCTGTGTAAGAACAAAGTAGTGAGGCAGAGGATAGGCAGGAAAAAGGGACATGTAATTTCTGAGATGGGTGAATCCAGCATGTCCCTCTGTGCACGGTCTGGGTCTTGTTTGTGGTGCTCACCAGAGCTGCAGGTCCTGTCCTGGGACACACCAGAAGCACAACAAGCAGCAGGTCAGACCTCTGGTTTCCTCAAGACGATCCATTTGGGATCAAGAGAATGCTCAAAGCTGCATCCCACTGGGAACAAATAACCCACGATTTCCAGTTATCCACTGATTCACTTTCATAGGGAACAGAAAAGGCAGAGGTATGTCCAGAGCTAAGCAAGTTGTGGAGAGTGAGGAAAGGATCTGAAACCACTTGGAGAAGAGTGTTAGAAAACTCAGAGTGAACAGGAGGAGAACTGGGACAGGAAAACCCAGATCCTCTCCCTTCAGGTGCATTTGGAGCAGGTTGTTTTACACACCAGCTCAGTTTCACAAGGCTCCCTGTGCACACCCGAGGGTCTCTCTGCACTGGCACAGAGGATGCAGCTCTGAGAGAGGCTGCCCACTCTTCCTGTCCTCACAAATCTGGCCAGGAATCTCCCTTCCCTTCTGAACTGTTTTTCCAGCAAGCAGCATTTATCAGTCAATTTGCCTGTGGTGCAGATGTCTGTCTGGAACTGTAATGACATTTACTAAAGGGGACTAGAAATTATCACTGGGGGACTGCAAATAATGAAGCCAATGCCTTTTATTGACACACGTGGAAGCTGTTTAATTTGGGATGTTGGCTGTCAGAAAATTGAGCTCTTTTGTGGCAGCAAGGCAATATTGTGCTTAGTTTCAAGGTTCGTGCTTGTGTTTAGAAGGGAGCTATTTTCAGCTTTTAGGTTTGGAGTTTCTTCACAGCAATAACCTATCAATTCAACACACATCTAAGTGTCTGATCTGCCTTTGTCTGAAAACTTTGATGATTTCTGCCAAGGATTTCTTGCTATGAAAGGACACAAGAATTTTCATTTTTTTGTAGCTGCAAGCCAAGTCCTCAAGCCTGGGCCCTTGGGTGCCTTTCAGTCCCCAGCTTCTGATTTAGACATTCTGTTTCCCATTTATGATAGGAAATGTGGTTTTCTTTGAATTTTTGTGTGTTTAAAAGAGGCAAACTCTTTGCCACCTTGTTGTAGAGTCAGCCAAGTGGACTCTCAAAGTCTCTCAAACTGGTATATAAAGCTGAGCATCGTATGTTTAAAGACCAGGAAAACATCTCCTGCTAGGAGAGGATCCAGGTGCACACCTCCTAAACTCATCTGGTTCTGTTCATCTCACACAAGAGACGACATGGTCAGCACCTCAAAAACTGAGTGATGAACTTGGATGGTACAACAACAAAGGTTTGCACAAGATCAGCTTTGTTCTGGCTGCAGCTCCCATCAGGGCTGAGATCTTGGTGCCACTTTGCATCCACCTCTTCCCATTGGGAACTGTGGAGAAGAAAAAAAAAAAGGCTATTTTTGCATGTGTAATATAGAGGGGAAGGAGGATGGGGCATGCTGATCATTTTGGAAGGGGGATCTTTGCTGTCTGGGCTGCTCACGGCCACGGCAGAGTCACCTCTGGGATTAAAGCCCTCACAAGTGGCTCCAATAGCAATCTCCTCTCCCAAAGACATGTATGCATTAGGGCTTATCTCACTGCTTCATTAAGGAATAGGAGCAGGGGCAACCTCAGGGGTCACCAAATCCTGTCTCCTGCCACTGCAGGTAGACATGCTGTTAATCCCTTTATTATTGTACAGGAGCAGAGGCGAACATCAGCAGGGACCTGAGCCCGTGCAGGTTGGAAATGGCACTGGGAAAGGCCCATGGTGCCTTTACAGGACATCTGCCAGGGCTGCATCCATCCCAAGACACATCTTCTAGGATGGTGAAGCCCCAGAGGAGGCAGCCTGGCCTGTTAATTTTAAGTGTGCTTGAGATATTGTAGTTTGCAAAGCTATCATCATGAAAGGGCTCAGCAGCATGTAATCACTGCTCAGCCTTACAAAGAGACCTCTGTTATGCTCAGGCTTCTCCAAAGACCAGTTATAATCTACATTATTTATGTGGAAAAGTATTATTAGCCGAGTTTCCCCCCCTTTTTTTTTTAATGGAAGAATTCTAAGGGAGTTCTTTGTAAGAAGTCCCAGAGGCTCTGGGACTTTCTCTCTGTTTCCTGGTGGGACTAGATTTTTTATTTATTTACCTTTTTTTTTTTTTTTTAACTGAATATTTCAAATACCAGGAAGAGATATAATGTTAAAGCCAAGCCTGTCAATGTGTAATTGTGGCACCAGTCTAGCCAGTGTGAAAAACTGCATTTTCTGTTTTATTACGAGAGCCTGGGAAATTTAAGAGTTTACCTTTTAACAGCCTCCATAAGAACATGGACACACATTAATGATTGGAATAGGCAATTAAATGCAAGAATGGCTGACACCCTCAAAGGCACAGGGTGGGGTTTGTAATGAATTAGACCTAGAAATAGATATTGGCAAAAAGCACCTCTGGAATTATTAAAAAAAAAAAAAAAAAAAAAAAAAAAAAAAAAAAAAGAAAGAAAGAAAGAAGAGCTTGCAGCTCGATCAGGCACTGCAGGAATCTCAATCACAGTGACAACTCTGCCTCTGCCTTGAGTTTGTGGAGCAGAGAGGTTTCAGTGAGTGTCCCCTGCTCGTGCCAGCCTGAGCAGGAGTCCTCTTGTCTGGTGACCATTTATTCTGGCAGCTGTGGCAGAAAAAAGATGGAAAATGGGCCAAACTGTCAGTTTTGGGGGTAATCTGGAGCAGATCCAGGGCTGATCTGCCTGGACTCAGCAACCCCTCAAAGTGTGTTTTTGCCCTGACACCAAATTACCTGCAAATGCTGTTTTATGGAAGTGGGACCTCAAGGAACCACAGAAGCTGCAACAGAAGTAAAATACCCACTTAGAGTCTGCTCTGAGAGCACTGCACTCAATGCATACGTGGATTAACTCATTAGTGCCTTGTTTCATCAGGCATTTGGAATAAATGCTGCTGAAGAATTGGGCAATGGATTTACCAGGGGTCTAAAGCAGGACGTGGTGCTTTGCACCTCGAGGTGCAGCCCACACCCTCCTGAAACGGGCCCTGAGCCAAATCCAGGCTGGCTCTGGTCAGGGCTCAGACTGGAATATCCTCATGGGTCCCTTCCAACTCAGGATATTCCAGGATTCTATGAACCACTGTGTCTCAGGGCCATCCTTTCCCTCCCTGGCTTACAGCACAATTTCTTTCTGCTGTGATTTTTATCCTTCATTCCCTGCAAATATTTACAGCCCTGATTCCAAATTAGCTTTTCTGCCTTTTGTAATGCATAAGAACGAACCGCTCATTGAATATTCAGAATATTAAGGAAAAAAAAAACAAAAAAGCCATGTCCAGCATTTGCTGTAAATATGTATAAATGGATCTTACCCAGTAGCACCTGTTTCTTCTGATGAGGCCTGAGATAGGGAAGAAAAATGCAAACAGGAGCCTTGTAAATGAAATGGCAAATTTAGGCGGCGTAACGCGGGGAATACCAATGAGCAGCCGCGCACAATGACCTTGCTCAGCCGCGCTGGGGAAGGGACCCTCGGCGACAAAGAGATGGCTCTGATTAAACTCCAGCCACCTCACCTCTCCGGGGACCTGCAGATTAAAGAGCTCAGGGCCAGCACCTGGATTCAGCTCACGCTCCCTCCAGCCCTGCCGCCCTCCTCACCGCGCCTGGGTGATGCCTGATTAATAAAAATACCAGACTGGCACCCTGCTCCCTCCCGCAGCCTCAAGCTGGTCAATTATCCTGCTTTAATTACCCACCTAAACATGTCTTTTAGAGGCGTGGGCTTTGCTGTGTCTATGCCTGACGGAGTAATGAAGTGATGCAGTGATAAATTAACTTGAGGTGGGGATGGGACATGACAAGTGAAGGGCTGTGCAGGTGGGGATTCAGAGGAGTTTAGAGCATTGCTGCACTTCAGGGACACAGCTTTTTTTTCCCCCTTTCCCTGTGGAATGTCTTTGTCTCTCCTTCGGTTTTGCAGCAATTTTGATGTTTTAGCATAAGTTTGTCTTTTATTATGCGACTGAATATGAAAATGCTGGAAGTGTCTTTGTTCAGCAGGTTAATTTTCTCACTGATGATTAAAAGGAGACAATCATTTAAGACAGCAGAATAAAAAAATCGCACTTGGGATTTTCACTAGACCAAGAAATAGAGTGGGGGGATTTTAATAAGGGGCTGTCTAATTTGGATTTCTTTCTTTCTAACCAGAATGTGGAAACTGCTTTCTATTATGTAAAATCAATAATACCGTTTTTAAATTCCATTTTCATGTTTAATACTTTGCTTCACATTGATGCTGGATTTTTCTGCCATTCCAGCACTGACCCCAAAATCCAGTGCAGGGGTATTTTCTGCAGCGACCTTCTGTGTAACACCAGACATTATGTCTTCCAGCAATGACAACTCTTGCTCTGTACTGGGGAGAACAAAAAGTTGAAGAGCAGAGGAGATGTTGGCATGACAGAGGTGGGGTATGAGTGGAGTCTGAGTCTTATGTGGACTTTGAGTTTCTGCAGAATGACTGGTCCAGGGAGGGGATTCCTCCCCATGGGCCATCAGCAGATCCCTCTGTGCACATCCCCAGCCCAGGAGTCACCACTGCAGCTGACACAGCTTGAGGGACTCCTGCTCATACCCTGAGGTCCCTTCACATTGTTGCTGGTCACTTTTAAATTCTAGCCAACATTCAGGCTAGGAATTTTGGTGCATATATAGAATAACTCCCAAAACCTGATTTTCAGGGGCCAGAAGATCAAAAGCTTAGTGTAATATATTACCATTTTTTTTTAAATTTCTGGCCAACTTCTCTACACTACTTGAGTGCAGCTGAATCCTGTTTCTATTGTAGTGAGTTTATAAGTTTTGGGGTTTTTTTCCTCCAGAGTGTAGAGGGCCAAAAAGATTTCTACACTATGCTTTAAGTGGCTGAGACTCCTGCTCATGCTCATGAACAACTGCAAGAGCTGACATAAAACAGGCATGGAGCATCCTGGACGGTCCTATGAGTCAGACCAAGGAAATTTTGGGGCAGAACCTTGCAGAGCCTTTCTTCTCCAGGAGCATTCATAGTTCCACAGTCCCTACTTGGCCTGGTGGTGTCCTCAGCTACTGGTGAGAGCCTGGAGCCCTCCAGCTCTGATCTGTCCTGCAGCTCCTTCCATGCACAGCTGGAAACCCTCTCAGAAAACTTGTTAAATTAAGTGAAAGCCAGGCTACCCTGGAGCAAAGAGAGCTCCCTCAGAAACAACACTTGATTTGCAACCCCTCCCTCCCAGGAGCGCTGCTCAAAGCAGCCCTGTGTTACATAGGTAAGGATGTGGCTGAGCAGCTACTGAAAATATGTAAAGCTGCAGAAAATAAATGGGCTGGACCTGCAATAACTCTCGGGGCTGCCTCTGGTCTCTTGAAACAGCCATTTCATCACCGTCCTGCCGGGTGTCTCCTCACCTTCGCAGACGGAAAGAGGCTGGGCTGGAAAAGGAGCCCTGGGCGGGCAGGATGTGAGAGGCAGACGGTCTGGGGTGAAAGTCAAGGGTGTGAAATGGGAGGAAAAATTGGTTTTCAAGCAAACCTCAACTTGCAGGGTGTTCAAGCTGGTTGTGGTGAGAGGGACAGATTGTCCCGTGCCCACCGCAGCTCTGTCCCATCCTGTGTTAATTGTGTTAACCAACATTAAATGTTGGTTTTTGCTTTATTTTTTTTTGTTGTTGTTTTTGTTTTTGTTTTATTTTGTTGAAGTTGGTATTGAAGGTATTTGAGATGATACGTTGTGTTTAGATTTAAGTGTTTATTATTTTTTAATTTATGTTATATAGGTAGTGAGTTTTATCATTTCTCATTAATAAGGTATAAAAGGGTCAATCATTTTTTGCTATAAGGTTTTTTGGGGTCAAATTATTTAATTAAGAAATTATACTTAAATTATTTTTAACTTAATAATTATTTGAATTTAACTTAATAATTAATTATTTGAAGTCTGTAATGTGGATGTTTTTGTTTAATTATAAAATATTATTTAAACTTATGGAGAAGAAGTTAAAGAAGAAGTTAAAGAAGAGTTTTTAGTTTTTGGTTTAAAACTTTTATTTTGTTTGATATATATTACTATATTTCAACATTTTAAATTTTAAGTTTAAAATTTTTTAATTTTAAGGTTTTTATTTTGTGATATTATATATTTTTAATTAATTCTACATTTGTAATCTTAGTGTTAGCAATTAATTTTAGATGTTTTCTTTAAGTTTTTAGGTCAAATGTAGTGTTCTCTTGGGTCCTGGTGACTTGTCTCTACCTGGCTTCACAACACCACCTCCTTGCACCTCTTGCTTTCCCCCCTAGGAGTGAGGAAGTTCAGGTTTTTCCTTCCAGCTTCCCCCCTCGCCTCCCTTTTGCACTCTGCAGCATTTCCACACGTTCACCTGCGGGATCTCAGCTCAGCCTGGCCCCCAGGCAGAAGAGTTTCCCTCCACGCAAGTGCGGACACTCACGGTGACCCTCCAGCAATGATGTGTGGAGGGAGCAACCCTCCAGCTCTGTCCTCCCTGCTCAGGGCTCTGGAGGTGTCGGAACCCAGGACATCTCTCTGGATGCCCTGGATAGCTCAAAGCCTTGGCAGAGGTTTGGAGGCCCTGGCAAGAAGCCAAAGACACCTGGAAATTCGACCTCAACCCATGGAGCAAATTGCCAACTTTATATGAAGAATTACAAGTCACAAAAGTTTAAGTAGCATAATAATAACAATCACAGGGTGAAAGGAAAAATTTTGGAACCCTGTACAGGGGGGTTTTGAACCTTGTACAGGGGGGGTTGGAATTCTGTACATAAGAATCAGAGGTTCCAAGATAGAGGGATTTGGACGTGCCCTATCCTTCTTCTTTCTTCTCCCTAGCATCCATGTTCAGGATGATGTTGGCATTCACAGATTGGTTTAAAGTAGAAAGTCACTGTCTAACATAGATGATAGGTATTGGAACATAATTGTAAACATAGTATATGTAGTTTTTAGTATAAAAGATAGCACCAGCCCGAGAGGCGGAGAGTGTGCCTGAGACCGACCTGCAGAACAGACCTTGGCAGGCCAAACAAAAAATGTTTAAGATAAAGAAATAATAAACAACCTTAAGAACGTGAACCGAAGACTTCTCAACTCCTTCTTCGGCTGCTGGGTTGGGGAAAAAAGACTTTTAACAGAGACACACCTTGAGGTCTTCCCAATCACACCAACCAGACCAGACCAGAGGAGATCCCAAGAACTGGCGTCCCTGGGTGGGCGACAAAGGGTGGGCACCTCACCTCACCACCAGAGAAAAGGAGATCCTGAGATGGAGGGAGCACAGGCTGAGCAGGCACCAGGCTGCTGGCCAACCTTCTTGACCATGAAAAACAAGGCAAATACCATGATAGATCAGGATTCTGGCTTTGGGAAGGCACCTGTTTCTGCAGAATAAGGCTGTCTCCTGCTGGATAGAGGAAAATAATCTTGTCTGACAGAAGGTGTCACCCAGGTCCACCCCATTGGCCTGTGGTGGTTTTGTTCCCACTGAGCAAGGGAGGTCGGGGCAGGTTACAGAGCAGAAGAGTCATTGCCTGGAAAACTGGAGAGGCCCCCATGGCAGGACCTGGGGAGGGAATTGTGGAATAGCCATTTGCCTCTACTCTTCCACCAACACCCCAGCAACGTCCTAAACTCCTGGAGGATGTGTAGAGACAGTAGGATGGAGTGGGAAGATTGGCCTTGGTGGTTCTGTCTGGCTCAGGACACAGGGTCCAGCTCTGGCAGCCCCTCAATGGCCTTTCCTTGCAGGAGGAACACTCTTCCCCAAGGCCACACAGCAGCTTCATGACCTCAGAGGGATTTCTGGCACCTCCTGAAATGGCAATACAAAGCCCATCACCCTTCCCTGCTGCTGCTGTGCTGTCTTGTACATCACAGCCTCTGTTCAGTCCCCCAGCACACCCCAGGAGTCCCTCCCCTCCCAGTGACACCACCAGCCTTGTCTGCACACATCTGCATCAATTCAAATGCTCACATCGTGTCAGTCATGCCCAAACCCTCTGAGAACTCTCCCTGCCTTTCTCAAATACCACAAATGTGCATTTTGTAAAACCACATCCAGTTTCCTTGCAGAAAATCCCTGCACAGGCAACAAGGCAAACCTGTGTGGCAAAAGATGCTCCAGCTCAATGGTGATTTTCTGCCAGGACAGGAAAATCTCCATCACCAGCTGAAGAAGTAAAAGTTAGGGATCACAGTGGGTGCAGAAAGGATCTCTTACCTGGGGGGGTCAGGTCCCACTTGCAGGTGTAGCAGCTGTGCTGTGCTGGGTGAAAAGCACACTGAGCTGTAAAAAAGCACACTTTGATTTACCTTCAGCCATAGCCAGCAGCACATGCCTGGGGAAGAGCAGCAGGACAAAACTTGCATATAGTGATAATTCTCTGATAGACTCCTCCACTGTGCTGCAATGCAGAGAGTTCACAGGTCAAAGTGGGTATCTTTGTAAAGGACCCAGAGGGGCTTTTTTCCGTATAAATGTGGCTCAAAATTGCTTAAGCAAAGGAAACTTCCAGCTGTTGCTGTGCCCCAGAGTGGGGAGCACCACATTTAAACCCACAAAGTGTGATGGAGCAGCTCTTGGGGTTTTTTTTGTTTGTGGTTTGTTTTTTTATTTTATTTTGTAGCCATTTATTGCTGCTGTTTTTATCTGCCCCTGATAATTTCACAGGCTGACCCTCAGTTTTTGCAATATGTGTGGTATTGAGGGGTACCTCCTCATTCACATAGGTTGGGTCATTTATCATCTTTGGTTTCTCCCTTTTTTCCTTTTCTGGGGTGTCTCAATCTCCTGGTGCTGAGCAGCTCTGTACCCCTGGAACTGGTGCACCCTCCTCTGTGCTAAATCTGCTTCATCTTGCTGAGATGGTGAAAGGCAAAGAAACACAATGTTCAAGGTGGAGACCAATCACAGCCTTATACAAATATCCAGCAAGGATTTCTGGCTAATTCTCCATTCCTGATGGAACACTTCACAGTTCCCCTTGTCAAAGGTTACCAACCTCCATGCTGAAGTTTCACAGAACCATAGAATCAGAGAAAGGTTTGGGTTGGAAGGGACCTTTAGGACCATCTCATTCCACCCCCTGCTGTGGGCAGAGACACCTTCCACTCTCCCAGGCTGCTCCAAGCCACATCCAACCTGGCCTTGGACACTTCCAGGCATGGGGCAGCCACAGCTTCTCTGGGAAAAGTGTCGCTGTGAAGTCCCTGGAGCACTGTTAACTGCCTGAAAAGTCAACTGAGTGCATTGTCCAAAGGCTTGGCAGAAAATTGGTTGAAGATGTAGACGAATGGACAATACTGTAGCTAATAGGAGGTTGTGTTGGCTCCTGTAGAACTAACTGAGAATGTTGCCAGCTGGATACAAGAAAGGAAAAGTAATACTGAATAATTTATTTTTAAATAAAACACACATATGTTGCAAAGTGACTGGATTAAAGCTTCTGGGACTTGGGGGATTTTGTGGAATGCGTGTGAAATTCAAAATGTGTACTGTGCTGAGTTGAAGATTAGGCTGTTTCCAACTTTGATATTTCCTAGCTTTCCCTCACCTGCCTTGCAATGGCCCTGGGCAGTTTAAGCTGTGTTATCAGATGTGTGCTGGACATGTCTGATGAATGCCAAGATCCCACAGTTTGAGCAGACAGCTACTGCTCTGATCTGGGTCGCTGCAGACTTTAAACAGGCTGTGTTTAAGCTGAAAGTGGGTGGTCTGAGTTGTCTGCAGACAGTCTAACTTGAGAGGGATCTTATTCCTGGAGCATATCTAACGCCATATATCAAAAGTTACTTTGATTCTTATCAATATTCTGGAGGCAAGACTTCAAAATATGCCATTAAAACAAAGAGGCATGACTGATCTTTTTAAGAACTCTTGTGAATTTATTGTTCCACCAAAGTCAAATAACCTAGGAGCAGAAAATATATTTTCTGAGTAGATATGTAGGTTAAAGCAACTTCCTCTACGGGAAAAAAAAAAAAAAAAAAAAAAAAAAAGAAAAAGAAAAAAAAGAAAAAAAACCAAAAACCTTTGGAAAACTATTTTTTTCACACTTTCCTGACGTGTCACTAAAGAGTTTCCTTAAAGCTGTTCTCACAGCACAGCTGAAAATGACCTCCAGCAAGAGACAATTTCTTCAGCAAACAGCCAGCAAACACCCTCTTAAAGAAAGTATCCTCATTCCTCACATGACACACAACCTAAATAATGGGCTTGTGCTGTCCCTGTGTCTTGGTGATGTACATTCTGAGCCCAAGGGGATTTTCCAGAGGAGAGAAGGGCATGGATGGTCAGAGGGTAAATATGCAGCTATGTAAATACACAAGGATTGCTGTTATTTTATGCTCATTTATATTTCATGCTCATTTATATTAGCTGAAGATAATTTCCTGCCCCACCTACATCAGAGATACAGGCTGTGTTTGTACTGCTCTGTAACTTGAAAATATCTGTGATTAAGAGAGTAGTTTTATTATACAAGAAAGGGCAAAGAAAGGGAAAACTATGCTGGGAGTTCTGCACTCTCCTTAACTTTTACTTCTTTTGCTTGGGTCAAATGAATATATTATTTAAACTTGGAAATGTCTTGATGAAAATTCAAGAGTTGTTAGGTTAAAGACACTATTATCTAAACTTTTTGCTTGTTTGATCTTTTTTTGGGAGGAGCAGAATAATTGATGATGGTAGAGGCAATCCCTACAACTTCTTCCAGAACTCTCCACCAGTGTTTCAAAAAGCCAGGGCACAGACCAGATATCCACATTCCCCTTCTGAATCAGTCTTAAAATATTGGTGGGCCAAAGTCTCCAGAACTGCTTTGGAAAGCAATCAACAGCTTCCTGGGTTCAGCTGTATTATTTGGTATTTTCATGTGCATGGCAGAGGGCAAAATGTGATTTAATTCACTTTTCAACGTTGTGTATGCTTCTAAAACATAATGCTTAAATAAATTTAAGCAGTCTTGTGTTGGAGACATGCTTCTTATATTAAAAAAAACCCCTCTCATTGTGCAATTACTCATAACAAAGCATAATGTAATTTTGCAAACAGCAAGAGCTTTGTTTTTTTCCAATTTCACATTAATTTTATTGGCCTCAAATCCAGGGCTGTGTTTTTGTGTTTGGGCTTTAACCAGGAGTAGAGTATTTCCTGTAAAAGTGCTGTTAACTTGCTGGCACTGTAAGAGTTTCCTCCTCCATAGTTTTGCTGGTAGATTTATATAAGATGAACACACTTTCCTAGTGACACTTTTTGGTTTTTTTTTTTTTCTGGTGATCATGTTTCCCAGAGGGTGCTGGCTTGTCTCTTTGGTTTACACTGTTTTCTGCCAGTGGGGAAGGCATATACATCTGTGTCAGTCAACTTATACAAAGAACAGCTGTTTTAGCCCCTGTAGAGATATTTTCCCCTCCAAGAGGATTGTTTGGTCTTGTCTTTACTGCTAAATTTTTTAAATATATATTTTTTTTTTCCCTACCCCAGGGGAACAAGTGCTCATCCAATATCCTGAGGTAAAAACACAAACAAGGCAGTAAAACTGAAGCACCCTGTGAGATAAATTTGCAGAGGTCAACTTCAAGTGAGATCACAGCATTGACCTTGGTGAGTTTATCCACAGTAAAACCCAAGTCCTCTGTCTTGGCTGTGTTGTTTACCTGAAGAGAGCTGCTGGCCATTAGTTACCTTCCAGTGAAAATAGAACTGTTTTTCACTAGTGAAGACAAGTCTTTGGAGAGCTGACAGAAAGTTTGGTTGTATTGTCAGAGTTTAAAATAAAGTGCAGATCCTGTTGCCTTTAACTCCCAGAGCAGCTCCTGCAGGAAGGCACTTGGGACAGCCAGAGCAAGCCCTCCCTGGCCAGATTTGCTGTTTCCCTGCTCACCTTCACCACACTGCCTTGGGCAAATTCTCAAGTGGAGCTGGACCTGAATCTCACAGAATCACAGAACATCCTGAGTTGGAAGGGACCCACAAAGGTCATTGCACCTGACAGCAGCAAGAATCTCACCATGTGCCTGAGAGTGTTATCCAAATTCTTCTTGAACTCAGGCAGGCTGGAGGCTGTGGCCACTAAAGCTTGAGGGCTTTAAGTGCACTGATCCACTTTTGAATTTTCCTGTGTCCAGAAACACGTATCAGATAATCACAGCATCACAGGATGGTTGAGGTTGAAGGTGCCTTGAAGCCCATCCAGTCCCAATCCCCAGACACAGGCAGGGACACCTTCCACTAGACCAGCTTGGCCCATCCAGCCTGGCCGGGAACACTTCCAGGGATAATCCTACCAAAATGACTCAGTCTGGAGGGTTCTGTCTTGGTAGCAGGGTGAAAGTTGTATAGGAGCTGGAATATGACATTTGGAGACCCAAAGGTGATGGTCCTTTGGGCTTTGGGAAACAGCTGCAAGACTTGGCCAGGCTTCACCTGTGTCAAACTTACACGGCCTCCTCCACAAACAAAGGGGAGAACAGACACATCCATTCCTTTTCCTGGCCTTGGAGTTGGTAGAAGTGGCACTGCCAGTGGTTTGCTTTTATTCTAAGAGGTGTCATTTTAAATCACGTGTGCATGGCACTCCACTGCCGTGCTTTGAATCCAGTGGGGTGGGATGGGATGGGAAGGGCTGGGGCACCATCACTGAGATGCTGAGGGGGCTGTTGCCCACTGCACGTGCTGGATGTGGTGCTTGGAGAGAGGATGGAAAGCAAGTGCCAAAGGACAGCACTTTAAAGTAAAAAGCAGAGCAGAGATAGGCCAGAAACCACACTGCAAAGGTCCTCAGAGAATGGCAATATTTCCTCTCACTGGCCAAAGAGGGATTCCTGATGGTCTGTGCAAACAACCCCACTGCATTCATGGGGTCCTCAGGCATCTGGGCACAGGTGGGGTCCAGAAAGGAGACCTGTCCTCTGCAAGTGGGGTCAAACAAGCCCCAGCTGCATTTTCACATATCCTCAGTGGGGTTGCAGCTCTCTGCACCACACCCAGGAATTGGAAACTGGGCTGAACCCCAAGATATCTGTCTCTGACAAAATGAAGACAAGCTCTTAGCCACAGAAGAGCTCTCTTCTTCCTGGCTCATCACCCTGCCAGTATAAAAATCAAGAAGTGCTTAGCTGTTGTGGTTTGTAAGGATAATATTTCAAGCCTGAGGAAATGCTTGTTCCTGAAAAAAGCCCCAACATTTTCAAGAATGAACTTTTGAAATAATAAGCTTTCAAATTATATCATTTGTTTCCTATAAACCTGGCCTGGAAAGATTAAGTGTTCCCCAAGAGAGCAGAGTGTTTGAGATGGTCCTGACCTCTCTCCATGTGTAATGTGCGTTGTCAGAAGGGCTTTCACCAGGTGTTGTTTGTTTAAACAGATTTCTGGTGATGGCATGGCTACATATGACCTTTAGGGACTGGGCTGATAAGGAAGGAGTAATTAAAACAAACCCCTGAAAGCAGATATAGAGACCCATCAGGAAGCCAGGGATGCAGATGAAAGTGCTTTGGCCTCACAGCTCTGGGGAAAAAACCAAAAAACAGGGAAGAGTCCTGTGGGTTTAAGATGTCTGGAAGAGGATAATATTTCTGGGCAAAGAGATTTTGAGTCAGTCTTGGGGTTACAGCAGCATGTTTTCAATAAAAGTACGACTGTATCAATGTACCTTCCTGCACTTACAGTACTGGTGTCTTAATAGAAACAAACCCAAAGACCTCAAATATGACGAGATCAGCAAGGGTTGTAGTGATTTATTGATGATTTTGAGGTGGGGAGGTTCAACAGGTGGGAAACTGGCAGAGGGCAGGCAACATGCACATTTCCACTTGGGAAATCCGTGTCAGAGAACTGCTCTTGGATATCTTAAACTCCAAGTGAACATCCTAATTGCCAGAACAGCCTTTTGCTCTGCAAGAGGTCTCAAGTCCCTGTTCCTTCTGTACTAGGGCTGCTGCAGGAGCCAAACAGTTCAGCTTCATCTGTTCCTTATCCCATTTCATTTATTTGTTTCACATGGTTTGCTATTTCAGTATGGAGTGAATCATCCTCGAGGTCTCTCTAAGTGCCTGATTCAGAACTTCCCCCTCCCAGGCACCATTCCTCACCTACTCAACCTGGCAACAAGCTTAGAGTACTGACCTCCCCCTGCCTTACCCCTGATGTGAATTTAGTATGTTTTGAGCCTGTGAGAAGATTTTGCATTAAAGCCTAGGGCATCAACTGATGAAAAATGACTCAGAAACCACTTTAGGTCATCATTCTTTTCACCTCTGTGTCCCGGCTGGGTGGGAGAACAGGACGAGGTGATCTGCCAGCCATCCAGGTGCTAATGGGAACAGATGGAGACATTCCTCCTCTTTCAGGGGTGCTTGGTTGGGTTTCCCTCCTTTTTGTGCAGGTGATGAGTTTCTCTTTGTCTGTTAACTGAGAAACAAATCAGCGGGAGCGTTATCTGGGAAGCATCTACCCCACTTTTGAATGTGGTTAAAACTGGCAAGCTGGTTCAAAAGTTTGAGTGTGGAGAGGAACCAACAGGCTGTATCCTCATATAAACCTTGTTTCCTGAGGTAAAAATGGCTCCTACTCCTCCTGCACAAACTTCACCTTCTCTTGCTGTGTACCAGGCAGCTAATTGCTTGTGGTTAATAATGAACTCATCTGTTCACAGCCCTGACTAAGTCAAAGGGAATCCTCCTTCATTCTCCAACTCTTTTTGCCACCACCCACCGCCCAAACCTGCTCTGCCTTCCAGGGTCTTGGAGGTTTGAGATCTCCTTTGATCCCAAGCTCAGCTCTGTGAAGAGCAGCTCTCTCCACCTGGGATGTGTCCAGCCATTGTTATCCCCGTGCCTTTGAAGCTGCCTGTCCGCAGTGCACTTCCCTGCACCGCTGTTTTTACTTCTCCAAGTCCTTTTAACAGCCCCTTCACAGCTGCCTTTGCCTCCACCTCGAGCATTTGGCAGTGCAAAACCAAACAGGGAAGTGGAATCACCCATACAGTTAATTGAATATCCTCCTCCACCCCGTGGCTCTGGGACCAGGACTGAGGGATGCTTTGCCTTGCCCAGAGTCCCACTGGCTCTTTCCCACCAGGAGAACTGCAGGAGTCTGTCACAGCTCCAGGGCTGAGAGCAGCACAGTGGGACTAAACCAGTACAGCTATCATGCTGCTTGGAAATCAGCCCAGGGGAAAATCCCTGCTTCAAACAGCTCTGAGCTTTGGAGGGAAGTTTTAGCCCAGGACCAAGAACTGATTAGTGAGTGGGGTGGTTTTTTTCCTGAATGCATTTATCCTCTGCTCATCGTCAGGATCCCCAGGCCTCTGGCAGTGGCAAAACAAGCCAGATGTTGGGATATTCAAAAGCTAAGCAAGATCCCATCCTGATCAGCTTTTGCTCCATCCAGCCTGCCCTTGAACCCCTCCAGGGATGGGGCATTCACAGCTTCTCTGGACAACCTCTGCCAGGTTGTGACAACCTTGCCACCCTCACAGTCAAGAACTTCTTCCTAATATCAAATCTAAATCTACTCTTTCAGTAGAAGAACGATCATTATAGAGGATTACAGTGCATTTTGAGGGTTAGGTGAAATCTAAGTGTGTGCAGGTTAACTGGGAATAAGTAAATTAATTTTTCATTCAATTTGGCCTTTGCTCAGGACAAGTGGTTGAGTCTCCTCTCCCTGATCTCACTTATCTTTGAAGCTGTGGGGAGTTCATTAGAGTTGTCTGTCTCTGAGCCACTAAAGATTAAGGTGTACATACATTAGCCCAAGGAAAACACATCAGGCCAAGGAGACAAAATAACCCAGGCTCAGCACTACAGCTGAGCACAATTGTGTGCTGCCACACACCACTGCATATGGCCCTGGATCTCTCTCGTCTGATTCTGCACAGGAATAATTCAGGGAGGAATATGGGATCTATTTGTAGGTCAGCCTGTCGAACTCCAGCGTGACTCCCAGCAGAGGTTACTTGGAACAGAGCCCACGAGTCCCACTGAGATTCCCACTGAGATACATATAGAGCATTGTGTATTGCACATTAATACAGGGTAATTATGTCGTTCTGGAAACCTTTCAAGTCAGCATTCATCATTCAGAAATCGTCTTAAACCAGTTTGTGCTGCTCTTGTGCTTGAAAGTGAATTGTGCGAAGTTGGCAGCCATAACCACCACTGCAGCAGAGCGCATAAAAGCCCTTTCATTGTGGAGTCGGTGGTTTTACTGTAGCTTCCCTGTCTCATCAAGGAGCACCATAATTCACTGCAAAAATCTGTAACTCCTGCAGCATCCAGAGCCTCTGGCTTGCTGAGCGTGAGTGATTTCAGCCTGAGCTGTGGTGGGATCATTGCTCCACGTCCCCAAAGCGTGCAATCAGGAGAGAGACTGAGTGGAAACTCCCCTGGAAATTGGTCCAGATTGCCCTTCCCAGGTGGCAGGGCTGTGCTGGCTGGATGGGAGTAGGGCAGGAGGAGGAACGTCATCCTCAGCAGCCATTCTCAAGTTGAGCTAATAAAGAGGCAAGCAGGCATTTGCAAATATCATGCTGGGCAAATTCTCCAGGGCCTCTGTCGCAGCTGCAACATGAAAGAGATGATAATGAATATCTCGTCTGTTCCGTGGCCTTTTGGGCTCTTCCTGAGTTTGCAGCAGCAGTGTTGTCTGCAAAGAGCAAGCCTCCAGCCTTGTGCACCAAATTAGGTGGTAAAAATAATTGTGAAGCAATTTGCGGCTCGGTTTCATTATGTTGTTTTTTCCTTTCCTTTAGGAGCTGCAGACATACAGGAATAGCCTCAAGACTCCTTTGGTGAAGATCTTCCAGCTCAATTACGTTTTCTGCAGCATTTCAATGTCCAGCATGTAAATGAAGAATGATCCATCCAGGCTGCTGGTGGAGGGAAGGAGTGAAACTGGGTTAAAAACCCCTTTGAAGAGTGCATACAAAACATTGTTGCCACTAAAGTCAATGCTTAAACTTCTATGGATCTCATTACAGACAGATTTTCATCAGGCTCCAATTTAAGTGGAGCTGCTCACATCCTTACAACAAGCATCTTAATAAGCTTTTGCAAACTTGAAGCCTTAACTCATGGTCCCAGCTGCTGGATGCGGGAAAGATACATTAGTCCCGCTTTTTGCCATGTGGAAGACTGCTCTCTACATGACATTAATTGCTCTCTGCCTCACTTAATAAGAGTCTGCTTTCAGCAGCCGAATATAACCATGTAATCAGAAGAATTTCTGTTTATTGTTAAAATGTTTTCATGCCTAGAAAATGAAGACTTCTGGAATGTGTCTGATGGCAACACGACATGGGCGTCGGGAGCGAGCGTCGGGAGCGCTGAGCTGGGATTTGCTCCTCAGCCTCCCCATGCCCTGCTCAGCCAAGAGCCACAGCCCAGCTAGAATTCAATTCCAGATTAAGGAGCCTGAGGCAGAAAGGGCATTTCGTGAGCAGAGAGGGAATATTGTGGCAGTTAATGCTGCCCACGTGCCTTGGGGGTGTGAGTGCAAGCCATCCACCGCAATCCAAAGGGATGAGCAGCTGGAAGGTGTCCTGAGCTCATGCACCATTCCTGGAGTGAGGGTGAGATGTCACACGTGTTACAGCTTTGCCACAGCAGGGATGGCATGGAGACATCCCTGGTAATGCCCTTCTTCCCAGGATAATCCCATGCCAGCTGTCCACACCACCCCACCACGTAGGAAGGAGTGGACAGTCTGTCCTTTGGGGTGCCAGCTTGCACTGTAGGATGCTGTCACCTCCAGCCATGTCCCTGGCAATCAGCATCCCCTCTGGTTCTCCCCATCCCAGGAGCTTGTCCCATGTGTTTTCAGCAGAGGGAGAGGGCTGCAGGGTAGGTGGATATCATTCTAGGGAGGGACTTTCTCCAGGAAACTTTTCCCAGGTGCTTTCATTTCTTGCAGGAGCTGTGCTGGAGAAAATCTGGGTCAACAAAAGACATCCTCCCTCCAAATCAAAGTACCATACTAGTGCTCATGATTTTTAATTGGGCAGCACCCTCTCAGCTAAATTAACTGGTGCTCATCTGGTTCTTCCTGCTGCACACTCCCCCACCCAGATCCCAGACTAGCATCCACCTGGATCTAATTAGAGCTGGAAGAAAATGAAGATTTTGAGAAGCTGTGTCTGGAGCAGGCATTTTTCAGAGGTTCTTTTGCCTATGGGTGTACACTGAAGGCAGCCACAATGCAAGAAGAGCAGGCTGCATCTGTCAGGGGACAGATCCCCAGCGTGTCCCCTCTCCAGGCATCACAGAGAGGGGTTCCTACAGCACTCAGCTGCTGTGACAGCAGGGATACACATGCCCCAGGCATCCCCTGCCCTGACTGGCCTTGGCTTTACCTATTTATTTCTTAGTAAGTGCATATGAGCCAGGAAAATTACTGTTTTGGCTGCTTCCCCCTTCACCCGTGAGTGATTTTTTCATCTCCAGGCAGCCACCTGTGTGTTGAGCACAAGGGACTCAGTAAGGACTGAAAAGCACTGATTTTTTTATTTTTTTTTTCCATTGCATCCTGCACGTTTCCAAGGGGAGCCCTTTCCCCTCTGCCAAGGTTCAATGCAGCTCTTATGCACTGGGTCCACAAAAAAAAAAAAAAAAAAAAAAAAAAAAAAAAAAAAAAAAAAAAAAAAAAAAAAAAAGCGGTAAATACAGCACAGAAGCATGCTTTGTGTGCCCTCCTGCCTGAGAAAAGTGGTGTAGAGCAACTAGGGTTTCAAAGCTTCCTTCGATAGGACGTTTCATTCCCTGTGGGATTTTGGGCACCATGAAGCCGAGCTAACTCAGCAAATGTGTTTACTTTTGTGAGCTGGAGAGCCACAAGGCAGGAATTCACAGCAACCCCAACTTCTTAGCACAGAACCAATAACATTATGAGCACCTCAGGGCAGCTATGAACAAGGGCTTCTTTTATAGGCAGGGAAGTGTAATACAAAGTGATTCTCGGCCACAGGAAAAGGGAAAATCGCCCAGGTAAACGTGCAGTGGGAACTGCAAACTGGATTCTTTCTGAAAAGTTTAATAATTCTGTGTTATTCCATGAAAGCTTTCCGGTATTATGAGCAATAACCCCCTCCTCCATCCCTACATGTTAAAGTAATTAGATTGCAAAATGCAATGGCTGCATAATGTATCTATGGCTTTTGTTATTTAGTGGGGATTTTTTGGTTTGTTTCTCTACCCCCATGACAAGTTTAGTTGAAGTCCAAAAGAAATCAGAGGCTAAAATAAATGGTGACAAGCTGGGTGCTCCCTCTGGGTCTGCATCCTCACTGACAAACACATTTCTTCAACCATTTCTAGGAAATGTAAAGCCAAATTAGAAAAGTCTCAATATGCCAAGATGCTGCAAAAGATGTTTGGCTGCTCCTCAGGAACTGGTTCTCTGGATCAGCCCTTTAAGTGTGAGGATTTTCCCTTCCAGGCAGCCTAGCACACTGGTGTTGCTAAATGAAATTACACACGGATCACCAGGGCAAGGAAAAGAAAAATAAAATGTGCCATTCCTCAGATAAAGGGCTGCAGTGTATCACCTTGTCAGGCTGGAAGGAAACTCCAGCTTATGAGGGAAATAGCAGTGTTGGCTCTTTTCAGAAGATTAAGCAGCACTAGTGCTGCCTGGAATTTAATTAAAGATACATGTGTTTGCTTTCTATTCTTGCTTGCTGTTTGACCAGAGAGGAGTTGGGGTGTAAAGTCAGGTGCTTCCTAGGGAGCTGAGGGACACCAGGAAAACTCCTGGTTCTGCTTCCATCCCTCAGAGAGGGTAAAAACCGAGGTCAAATCCTGAAGGGACGGTGCTGGCCTGTCAGGAGAGGGAGCTCTGACCACACCACCCAGCTGGGAGCCCTCTCTGCTCGCTCCCAGATTTCTGCCCACACCTTCAGCTCCCACTGCCCTGTCCTGGCTGCTGCATCAGCCTCCAGCCTCCTCTTCCTCTGCTCTGTGTGCCTGCAGCAGAGACCTCTGCAAGCAGTGTTCCAGTCAGGGAAAGGAGATCTCCCCAGGGCACTTTTGGTGTCCCCAGGAGACAGCTGGAGCCTGGCTTTGGTGCCTGGCAGGGGCTCCTTTCCCTGCCACAGCACAGACCATCATCCCCACCGTCCTCGCCGTGCTTATGGGGTTCTGGGGAAGCTTTCCATAAGCAGTGGTTCTTCCTGGGGGCTTTTAACACTTGCAGCTGTAAAGACAAGCAAGATGTGCCGTGCAGAATGCTTTCAACTAAAGAAATGAAATCCAGTTATTTAAATTTATGCAAAAAGGCTGCAATAAATGGAAGAGTATTTTTTTAAAATGTATGTCACACAACGATTCTACAGAAAATGCAGATACTGAGGACAGGTTATCAGCTGCTGGGATCCAGTTGATCAATATGTATCAATCCAGAGGACAGCAGAAAATGATGGATAGGGATTTCCACCATCATATTAGTTCCTGCAGAACCTGATGGCTTCCCAGTCCCCTAATTAATTTAGCCTCATGACCTCTGGAGGTACCACATGCTCTGAAGGGGAAAAAAAGCCCAGATCAACACACAACTTCAGTTCTAGACCTCAGCTCTTGGTTTGGATCATGGAATCACAGAATGGTTTGGGTTGGAAGTGAGGGTGCCATGAGAGGATGGATCCAGCCCCGTCCCAGATCATCTCAGTCCCACTGGAGACCATCAGGCCCAGATGTCCCTCATTTCTTCTGCAAGATGACATGAGATGGATTCATCTCATAAAACCCCTGAGCTTTGAAATGAAGCCCAGTAGGTTTTGTGGTGAGCCAACAGAGGTGGTTGTGAAAAGGCACAAAAATGTGCTGCCTGCCCCAGGTCTGAAATACACTTCCAGTTGTAAAGTGTTTCGTTTCCTTGATCCCCTCCTAGACCACAACGTGGCTCGTGTTTCCCTGTGCTGGGATTTACCTTTCCAAGTGATTTGGTCATTGTTTCCACTCCAGAAGCTTCTCAGATGGGGAGAGCTTTCCCTCTCTGAAGCATTTTTGCTCTCTGCAGATAAAGTGCAGCCTCAGCCCCTTGTGAATCAGGGCTCTCACCTTGAACAGCGAACATCCTAACCACGATTTAATAAAAACCAGAGGAGGTCACAGTGGGAGCCAAAGCAGCTGGGACCAGGAGGCTTCCTTGCATCTCTAAATGTTGTCCTAATGCTGAAGGAGTGTTGTAAAAAACAAATGTTCTTTCCTGGAAGTCAACATCAGCATTTCTCTGCTTCTGGCTGCTGCCAAGAATGTCCCCCTCAGCACAGGATGAGTCCAGTCCCAGCCCTTTTATGCTGCTGGAAGTGCTGGGCTTGGTGTAACAGCCTGTGACCACTGCTGGGGCTCACCTGGCCATCCAGCAGCAGTTCACAGGGTTGCAGCTTCTCCCTGGAAGACTTTAAAAATCCAGTGTAAAATATAATGAAAATACAAAGAGGCCTGTTTGGCACGTAGCATCGATTTCTGTCCCCACAGCTGGCTTCGTGTGATAGCCTGAAATATTACGTGTAATATTATGAGATCCAGAGTGATCTTCAAATTGATGATGTCCCTTTAAAATGACTTTTGAAAAATCCTTTTAAAGTAGATGACAGATTTTTAATACCACCCGCAGAGTTCAGCATGTATCAGTGTCACTGTTCTTGCACAGCTGTAGCAAACCCTCTCCATCTGGACTTTAAAAGATTTGAGTTTAAAAAGGAAAAACAGCAAACCCCCCATCATTAACCAGGACCCATTTGCCAGAGATCGATAAAATTAAAGAGCACTCATGTTAAATTACTTCCATCCAGCATGTATGACACATTGAATTTGTTACACTTGGGAAATTGTGATATTCCTTCTGCTATTACGAGGCAGAAATACAAAAATTCCTAATAAAAGAACACACACACTTACACATGAAAAATCAGCTTCTTGTGGCATTTCTCTTTGAAGCTGCTGTGGCTCAGTGCCAGTGAGAAGTCACAGACTCATCTGCAGCTGCCTTGCTGGACCCTTTTTGCTAACAGAGACGCTGGACTTGCTGCCAAAATTTGAATCTGTGCCCTCCTTTCTCTCAAACTACTATGGCCAGCGTGGTGTTTTGCAGGCCCAGAAGGGATCCTCCCTTTATTTATTTTTTAAATTCTGTTTCTTGGTTTTCAGAAAATGCAAACTGTTGCTGCCTTAAGTGCAACAGGTGACTGCACGGAGAGATCTGCACTTGAGCACCAAGGGACGCTGTCTGCAAGGGGAGCTCACCTTCGGGCAGAATGAAATTCACCTTCTACTTCAGCATCTCAGAGTCTGCCCTCTTTAGCTGATGGTTTGTCCTGGTTTTGGTGGCCATCTGTCTCTTATCTTGTGCAGGTTATCCAAGGATACAGAGCTGGAGGACTCCTCCAAGGTGCTGGTGGCACCCGGGATGCGTGGGTTATCTGAGGCGTGAGCTGTGAGCATCAGAAATGAACCACCTCAATCCAGCGTGCAGAACTGTTGAGAAGCAGGACAAGCCCCTGTGAAGCCTTGCCTCCTCCTCATCCTCCCACATCCCAGCACGGGCACACCCTGCTTCCATTGGGAAATGTACAAATAGCCAGGAATCCAGCTGGTGTGAGGGAGGGGAGAGGATGAGGCTGCAAGAACATGAAGAAGAAAATGAGGAGGAGGAGGAGGAGGAGGAGTTGATTTTTCTTGACATCTTCCTTTGTCATTGTCTTCTATGGAGAAATTATCTTTTTTATCAGCTCCTTGCAAATTCCTGGTGAGATGTACACAAAGAGGACGCCCAAGACCCTGATGGATGGAGGGATGGACATGGATGGATGTAAGGACACAAGTAGAAACACAACTTCTCCTCTCCTGCTTCTCCACTTTTCCTACACAAATATGCCTCTCCCATCACTTATCACTTCCTTCATTCCTGACAACTGATGAGGAAGTGTTTAGGACTCACGGTCTTTATTTAGTTTTCTAATCAAATAATTTAAATGTATGAGTTGACACAATAGGCAAAGAGCCATAAGTCCCACTGCTTGCTATTATGTGTGATTCTTCTTTGAGCAAATATATAATCACAGCCCTAAGTTATAATAATTATGTAATATTTCTTGATAGAAGCAATTGGAATCCATTGTGTAGGGAAGTAATTGCAGCCTACTTTGGTTCCTTTGTTTCTGAGTGGGTGGCATTTCTGGGCAAAAAAATTATGCATGCTCAAAAATCTTTATAAAATGTTGCGTTCTCAGAAAATCTTGGACCTCCTCAGATGCACGGGATTTTTTAAGGGATAATAAAATCTTTTTATTTTCTGCAGAGCAAAAATGTGTATTAATTTAACCAGGAAACATTTAGTTCTAAGGATGAAAGAACATCAAGGCAAATGTTTTGCTTACAAAAAAAAAAAAGAGGAGAGTTTATAGATTTACACATTCAAATAAGCTTGATGGGTGTGTGTGCACATGTTCCCTCTCTCACACATACACAGAAGGTATGAGCTGCTTTTAAGATGACACCTTAAATATGGATTTTTATCCTGTAGCAGTTTCATGTTGGAGGGTTCTTATTTGTAATTAAATTTCTGAGAAAACCTTCACAGTAGTGACAGAGCAAAAATTGGCTTAAAGGAATAAATTAACAGTAATAGCACAAAAGAAGAAATGTCAGGCAGACTGCTACAACACTGTCTAATTTGCTTTTTTGATCACATCAGCGGAGGTCTGGAAATAACCAGATGCATTAACATTTATCTAGGAATGATAAAAGTTGCCATCCTGCCAGATATTCAGTTGGTTTATTAATTACCAGCAGAAACCTGAGATGAGATGTGTGTTGGTTTAACTTCTTAACTGCTCACTGGAGAATGTTTTTAAAGGGATTTCCTGCAGAGAAATAAGAGATGTTTGGGAAATATTTTTGAAGCTTGAAAACAAAAATGTTAAGTTTCAGTTCCTGCCATGATCTTGGTAAGTCTTTCATCGAGTGTATGGGGAGCTGGTAGGGGATGCAGGAAGTGGGCTGAAGAGGAGAAAAGATCATAGGAACACAAATATTTATCCTGGAGGTATGGGGTGGCCTTTTCCACCTAGCAAGTGAAGGGGCTCTTCCAACAACATCTCAATGTTCTCAATCAGTCCTGCACCCATTACTGTCCTGCTGGGTGCCCGAAACTGGTGTTTTCCATGCCAGAGGCCCCTGCAGTCCTGCCAGTGCCTTTTCTCACTAAAACTCATTGCTGACTGGAGATTAGATGAGACATCTCCCAGTCAGGGGCATGTCTGGTGCAATAAGCACTTCTTCACTTAGATATGCCCATTTTATCTCCCTGCTTCCCATGGAAAGCTTTGCAAGTGGCTTCCTAAGATGAAAAGAAAATGTGTTATTTTCCTCACTCCATACAGAAGCCCAGATATTTTTGTTCCTTTTGAGTGCTTCCTGATCAATAGGCCAATTTTAGCTAGTGAACCTTTACAGAATGTTCTCTTGGCCACTAGAGATTCTCTAATTTCCTCAAAAATTGCCCTGGTGAGAGCAGAAATAGGCAGCATGACCCCAGCCCTGTGCAGTGCATATGCATGGGCTATATATGTAATTCCCTGTTTCTTCTGGGTATAGATCTACATATAGTCCCCCATTGGAAGCATTTTCTCAGTGGCTGAGTAGCACTTAGGATGATTTTTTTTTTAAATGTGCATTTTCAAGATACACTTTTTCATGTGTCAATTTTATTCTGGATGCCTGCTGCCTAAAAAAGTGATGGCACGATAGCAAAGCCCACCCCCTTCCACATATTTTGACTAATTGCCTCAAAACATCCTGTGTTGGAGTCAGGCTGTGTTCTACACCCACGTCACCACCATTTTTTAATACTTTTTTTTTTCCCCACTGTTTTTCTGAAGCTGCCAAAGCTGCCCAAACCCTCAGAGATAAATCAGAGGTCAGAGCTGGCTGCTCCTGAGTGGAGTGGGTGTGGAGAAAGCCACAACTGTTCCCTATCCTACAGGGCAGCTCCTGAAGCTCTGAAAAACTCCATTTGCCAAGTGGATAGAGGAACTTCGTACTGAATTTGGTGGGAAGCATAATTGGTGGGTTTGGACAGGGTTTGGGGAGGTGGATTGCTGCTGCCTCGCTCATCCCTGGCCGTGGATTTTTTTTCCTTTTCCTCCACACCTGAAGGGAGACTTCCAGGTACACACACTTCAGGGATGTGCCAACCCCAGAGCTGCTGCTATCTTATTGATGCTTGGCATTGAGATTCAAATTCTTTTTTGAAAGATTGCAATTTGCACATCAGTGTTATTGTAGCAGCAGAGATTTCTTAATGACTTCCTGTCAAGTACAAAATGCAAGCTAATTTCTGATCCTAAAGAAGTGCTGTGACAAAGACATTTTTAATGACAATGTTTGGTACAACCAAGCCACTGTGCTTCTCCAGGTCAGTATGTGCAGCTCATCCTCCTGATGTCCTTCACCCCCTAAAAGTAGCCCAGCTCGACTGGGGAAAGTCAAACCAAATTAAAAAATAATTTCTTTTCACATGAATCTTAGAGTGACTCATTTATCCTATTGGTTTCAGAACATGAAAATGTGATCCCCAGGTAAAAGCTTTTTGGAATATGCCTGATAACTCCATAGTATGGCTTCCTTCAGCACCCAGTAGTAATAAATAGCACCTCTTATTAATAAAATATAACAAGAGAAAAAGACATCCCAGAAGCCAAACATCTCTTATAATTCATGAAAGAGTTAACAGGCAATCTTACACCTCACAGGGAGACCTTTGCTACACATTTTTAATGGCCTGGGCTTTTGGTAGGTGAAAGGAAAGTTCCAAGCAATAATTCAGGTTTAAAATACTGTCTTGGTGCCAAGTAATCAAACTAGTTTTAAGTGAAGCAATTAGCAAGCATTAGAAAGGCAGCTATTTCCTGCTGGAAGGTGGTAAACTCTGTGTCTCTTATTATGATTTCTCTGGGGATGTGAGTAATGGGCTACAGAGCTTTTTTGGGGGGGGTAGTGGTTTGTTTTTTTTTTTTTTTTTTTTGCATATGTGGAAATACTGTCAATGTCCTAAATCCTGGCCAATTTACTAGATACAAATGACGATGAGGGTGGAACAAAGTCCTTACTCTTTTCTGGTGGTTTGAGCAATACGTGTGCCAAAATCTGTAAGGTGGTTTTCTCATTAGGCCCTTGAAAACAGGTTTTTCTTCCTGGTTCTGCCTCACCAGATCCTCATTTCTGGGATCAGGCTGGTGCTGGAATGAGCAGACGAGGCAAAAACTGGTCATTCTGCTGCTTTTGCTAGATTTTGTTGAGGGGGTTGATGAAACACAGGTGGGGACCACATCTCCCTGAAGGAGAGTTTTCTCCTTGAAACCACTTGGTTTTTTGCCAAGGGGAGCTCTCAGAGCTGCATTTCCAAGGCGAGGTGGCTCCTGATGGGTGCAGCTGCATCAACAGTCTGTTTTAACCTAAACGGCTGCTTTTGGAGCCAATCTGTCACTTGTCCTAATTTCCTACACTTTACTTTGTGAGCACAATTTACCTAAACTTAACCCCGGAGTGCCAGAGCAGATCTCTCTCCCCCACCTCCCCCAGTGCCTCTCTCCTCCTCCACAGCTTTATAAACTGGCATCCACACCTGAGGCTCCTTGGATTACTGAGAAATCCCTCTCTTGGCTCTGCTGGGCTTTGAAAAAGGCTGTAGGGGCTCAAAGTGAATGGACATGCAGTCTAATAAAGGTGAGAAGCAAGGCTGACACCCTGCCAAAATTCAGGACACGTCCCTGAAGTCTGAGCAGCGCAAAGGTCAAAACCTCTGCCCTAAAGGAGAACCTGTACATAAGGTCCAGAAGCAGAAATTTCATGAGTTTTTCATCAAAATTTATTCTTTTTGTTTTGAACATTGCGGGGGGAACCCCACCATTTTCTAAATTAAAAAGGTGAATCTTAGAGAATATTAAAACTAATTTGCTTTCTATCACTTTTATTCAAAATATTCAAATTCAAAAATAGTTTGGAAAGCATTGAAACTAAATTCTTCAACAGCCTTTCACATTTTGGGCAGCACATGCCCTTATCTGGTACTGAGCCTGATGAGACTAGTTTTATTTTAACAAACCTGGATCATAAATATGATCAGGTGGAATTTTATGTAAGCACCAGCTGAAACCTGTGCTGGTACAGTTATTGCTGTGCATAAGCAAAAAAGGAAAGCACACACAAAAAAAAAAAAGCCATGGAATCTTACCTCAGGTTAAAGAAACAATCTAAGTTTGGCAGAAAATGGGGAATTACATACTTTTATTAAAAGACTTGAATTTGTGTAACCACAGGAAGCAGAGGGAGAAGGTTCCCCTCCCAATCCCTTGGATTTTCAATCCATTTGTTCTTTTTCTTCTGAACACATAGGGCAGCTTGACTTTTTCTGACAGGGTGTCTAGATGTTGAAGGCAGCCACAACTGTGCTTAAACTATCAGATTTTGTGGATGTGCTGGGAAAAAAAAAAAAAAAAAAAAAAAAAGCAAAGAGGAAGCAGCAGCATCTCCAACATGATGGATCTCAACCCAGATAGGTACTGGCAAAAGAACCTCCTGTTTTGGAAAAAAGGGAATGCCTGTTTTCCAGCTGCCAACCCAGCTGATGAGTCTCCCAGCTCACTGAAAAGCCTCTTGCCTGCTCTTTATTTCTTATTATCGTGGCATCTGTGCAAAATTTGGTGGTTTTCACAGCTTTGATTTTCACACCCAGGTTTTTCCAGTGGAGGCATGAATGCCTTCCCAGCAATCTAAGCACCTTCCTGGCAGGCTTGAATTCACAGAGAAACAAGCCACAAGTTGGAAACTATTCAGCCACAGCTGAGAGACGTGATATTTTCCATCAGAAGACGCAGTGTTTGTTTTTGAAGAGCTTTGCCAGCCCAGCCTGCTTCAGATGGGGATTTTGCTGCGTGTCTCTGGTCGGGTCAGACCCCTCAGAGATGGGCACTAATTACAGGCTGCTGGTGGCTTTGGTGCCCAGCTTGTGACCCCATTCTGCCAGACACCAGGGTGAGGCTCTCACCATTGCAGACGCAGTCAAAGGCCACCTGTACTGTCACCAAGCAAAGTGCTGTGGAAAACAGCGCTCTGAAAAATCCTGCCTTGTGCTTTCTCAAATTAGCAGATGCTTTTAATGCTGTTGACCTTCCTATCTCTGCAACTCTGCTCCCCATCTCCAAAAACAGGGATAATGGTATCATTTTGTGGCACAGGGCTCTGCTGAAGATACACCCATTAGTGCTGGTGAGGTTTTCAGTCTCAAAGAGAGAGCACTTCACAGGAATGCTGAGCCCAGGGTTAGAAAGGTGTGCAGAGGGAACGAGGAGCTGTGTGATGAACAGGGAGAGAAACACCCAGCCACCACCCAGTGTGGGGGTCTGGATCACTACGGATGGAGCAAAGCAGGGGCTGATGGAGGGCAGACAAATAGCTCTGTGGTCACATCTCTCAAGAATGTGTCATAATAATGTATGCAGAGGAGACTAAACCAAAGTGGATGGCACTCTGTGTGTGTGTGTGTGTGTGCATATATAGGCACAGGATCTAATTTTAAATTAACAGTTAGGGTGAAGCAGTCATTTTGAATGGTGAGATTCACAGGCATGAGTGTGTGAAGTTGAGGTGGCTGTGAAATGCAATGTGCTGGGAAAAAAATAAAATAAAATAAAATAATAATTAAAAATAAAATAAAACCAGAGACATTTCCAATCCTGCTATGTAAAGATCCTCTGCTGACATCAAAATCAACAGAACAGTAAACCTGTGGTAGCAAAGAAATCTCAGGGCATCCTCCCGGGAATTTCAGGATGACAATAACCAGAGCTGCTAAGGCTGACCTCAAAGGTTCAGGACTTCACCAGAAACCAGGATCCTTCCAGGGTGTCCACCCACCCCGACATGGGCCAGGAGACCCTCCTGCACTGCTGTGTGCCCATGTCTGGGGTCTCACTGCTTCCTGCCTCGTCTGCCCCTGCCTGATCCATCTCCTCCTGGCTGCCTTTAGCTGAGACCTGCTCCATGTTAAAGTGATATTTGTTGTTCCTGCAGCCCCATTTCTTCAGGGCTGGGATTGGAAAGGCAGAGAAATGGCTGTGCTGCACATCTGGTGGGGTGGTAACCTCTGGTCAGCTGGATGGGGCACCTGGGGCTGCCTGAGGGTTATAAACCTCTGATCCAGGGGGATGGTCCCTGCAGGAGTTGGGATGTGTAACATGGCCACTCCTGAAATATATAATTATAATAATATGTGTAATAATAATAATAAAAAAATCTAATTGCTTCTGCATCAGCATTTGGAAGCAGAACAGCAAGATTTGCATCTTACAGCTTACACTTGCTAGCAGCATTCTCCAAACTCTCCTCACTACCTCTCCCCCACCCCAAATGTAAATGTATTTTTTTAGGTATTTTATTTCCAATCTGAGTGTCTAAACTTCTTTTATTGAGCTGCTCAAGTCTGAAGATTGAATCCTCTATATCCTCTCTTCACTCCATTTTCTTTCAGGCAGGTCTGATCACTGCTTGAAATATTCCCATTCCATCCAGCTGATAGAGATTTTTCACAGTGGAGCACAGAGCATCTCCACCTGAGCACAGCAGTGCTGTGTTATTAGCTTGGGAAGCTATGACCTTGAAGGCTTTATATTTAATTTATTTCAGCATTCCAGCCATAGAGATGTTTGCTCTGATTAGACCAAGTAAATTAGCCTCCACAGATGAATTATCAGGGGATTTTCTTCTATTTTTTTTCCTGCCCATTTTCAAACAACTCAGAATGAGCCTGGATACTCAGGTCTGTGTGGCTGGAAATCTTAAATGACTTCTTTTCCACAGCACAGGTCTCCAAGCAGTTTACAGTGAGTTCTCCTGAACAATTTCCCATCGTGTACGTGCTATTTATGTTGTCACCCACTGACTAATCTGATTAATAAAACTTTTCAACAATTAAACAGATCACAAATTATCTGAAGTTTTGACCAGTGTTTAGCAAATAGGTAGTGGATCCATGGGGATATCCATATCTGCACCCCTAATAAGGCTTAATCCCTGGAAGTGTTCAAAGCCAGCTTGGATGGGATTCTAAGTATCCTGAACTAGTGGAAGGGGTCCCTGCCCATGGCAGAGGGTTGGAATGAGAAGATCTTTAAGGCCCCTTCAAACCCAAACCATTCAGTGATTCTGTGACTCCATGATAAGTCATTCTCTTGGCATTCTGGAAAGGAGGTGATATTTCTTAAAATTTAGGATAGGAGACAGAAACAATTAAAAAAAAAACAAAACAGAAGGTCTTAATGAAAGTCAACAAAATGTCATTTTCTAGAGTTAAGTACCTTGATTCATATAATCTGCTATGGCAGTGATCATGCCTTCTCTAGATAAATAATGTGATTGCAGAAATATTCATTATTCTGATAATAGAAAAGTGGGAATTTCTTCTTGGTGTGTCAACTCCAGACACACCGAGCAGAGAGGAGGAGAGCTGAACCAAATCTTTAGCATTTTCTGGTTGCATATGAGGAAAAGGCATGTTTTTTTCTGCAACATTTTTTCCACCAGAGATACAGCAAATACTTGCAAGCAGCTGAGTAATAGGAGCTTAATTCTTTATCACTTTTGCCCCAGCAAGAAGCCTTTGTGCTACTCTGAGCCAAATGCAAATGTAAAGCAAAGCACATTAGCTCCAGTCACCCTGCAGGGACATTCTGTTTTGCATTTGCAGGAGCTCTAAAATCTGCACATGGGCAGTCCCTGTGGCTTATTTTAACAGGAAGTTTTTCTGAGCTTCCCTAATTCAGTCACCTGCAGCTACATGAATATTTCCCTAGGGAAGAGAAGGTTATGTCAGCATTTAGAAAAGGGCTTTTCCCAGAATGACTCAAGGAGTGAAAATAAAGATAGATGCACACTTCTGGAGGTGTTTTTCTCCTTGGGGGACATCTTTTCTCTGAGCAGGAGCTGTGGAGGCAAGGTTTAAGCCAGTGTGCTCGTGGTTCCCAGCAGAGCACTCAAAGAGCTTGTCAGGACAAGAGTTCACCCTGTAAGACCCAGGGCTGTGCTACCTCCCCTCTCACCTGCTGGGTTTCCTGCAGGCTCCTCAGATTCACCTCACTTGTGGAGCAGTGATGAATTTTGCCTGCTCTCCAGCACCTCTGTCCTGGCATGCTTCCAGCCCTGGGCTTGAGGACTCCATCGGGAATTTATTGCATTTGCAGGACAAGCTATCACTCCAAAAAGCATTATTTGCTAATTCCACTGCAGCTCCATGAGAAAGTTTTCCCCCACAAAGTAATTTCCTAGCTTAGATGAGGATGGAAATGATGGAAGGTGCTGGCTCCAGGTACCCTGACATTTATTTCCTAGCAGTGATTTGGATAATGCTTCCCAACTCTGGGGGGAAGGAAGGCTGGATTTTTTTGTTTGTATGTTTGTTTGTTTGTTCTCATACCAAAGGCTGTAAATTGTGATTTAATCCTTGAACTGTGTAAATTAAGTCCTATATGCAGAATGACTGGAAAATTCATGGGGGTTACCTCAGCCAGGAAATAGCCCCATCAAATGGGGTTTTTGGATCAAAACTGCTCAAAGTGCGTTTTGCAATTTTCATACCCGAAGAAGAAGCATTGCAATAAATGAGGACACAGTGATTCGAGGTCTAGCATAAAATACTGACATAAAATTCTCTTGCATGTTAGCTCTGTTTCTTTGGGGTCTGTATAGCTACAGGCAAGCCAGAGCTGTGGCAGGTCAGGGGAACATGTTTAAGCCTGGGCTCCAGTGACCTCACTAACCAAACAGATGAAGCTAAAAATAAATGCAAGATGTTGTAGACATACAGGAGCCCCTGTTCCCTGAACTGTTTGCAAAAGGAAGAGACTGATTCTCCTGCTTTCAGTTTGTTGTTGGAGATAAGAGCTCACATCAGACAGTTCGGGTGGGGGGGTCCTTTGGTCTCATTTTCCCAGACAGCAAATACTGCATAGAGATCCTCCAGAAATCCCTCCTCTCTCTGCATTCCTACTCCCTAAATACTTCAGGCCCTTACATTTTTATGGCTAGATAATGAGGCCAGACCAAATCTGTCATCTGATCTCTCTGCTAATGTAGCAGACACAGCTTTCCAATCCCAGCTTAAGCCGATTTTACTTAACTGTGACCTCTGTAGCTGATGGGAGCTGAAACAAAACTCCTTCAGTTCAGGTCCTGGGTTTTGGACAATGTGACTAAAGCTCTCTACAAGTCCATTTGAAAACCCATAAATGACTACCTAGTCAACATGATGAGTTTGGAATAACCATAAATTATCTTAAGCAAATAATTCGCCTCGGTCACAGAAGTGGAATTTCATATTCACAAACAATTTGAGAATCAAAGGGGACGGGCAGAAAAAGATTACAATAGACAGCAGACCACTTTCAGTTTTCCCATGTAACATGGACTCAAAATGATTTCAGCAAAGGTTGGATGTGCTAAGCTATGGGACATGAAGATGGACCTCCATGGGTCTTGAGGAATCTGATTTTTCGGAGGCTACAAAAGCAGAATTGAGTGATGGCAACTTGTCATCAAAGTGAGAAACCTTCGTGTTGACATGGCTCTGAGTGCCAGAGTAGACTCCATGTATCTTCACCCCAAGATGAGAGTGGAAAGCACATTTCTGTAGGTTAGTGGAGCCCTGGGAGAATTCACACTGATTGGAGCAGGCAGAGCCAGGCCAGTGACAACCCCAGAGGTGCAGCTGGGACAACCAAACAGACTGAATTTCCCCAAAGAAAGTCTCACATCAAACAGCCACACCGTGACAGCTGATGCTGGCCGGGTCTCCAGAGATGTGGCAATCTCTGCACTGTGCCCTGCGGAGGGAATAGGATGTTCCCATTGTTCCTTCCCCTCTTAATTAGCCATGGTCTTTTAATAACAAAGCTGTCAGGTGCAAAGGGAATGTGGCTCCCATGGGCTGGACAGGGAGATTTGCCATCCCCACCGCAGCACTGCTCCCCACATTGAGGCAATTTCCTCCTTTTTGTATTTGGAAGGGAGTACAGGGGAACAGGGTTCTTTAGATGATATTTTAAAATATTTTTCCTGCTGGCAGAAGGAAAAAAGGCTTCCAGAACAAGACCTGACCTTTTGCGTGCTGTGGTGCTGATTCCCAGAGAGGCCCATTGAATTCCTCCCTCATGAGAAAGGACTTTGTTTCTGCACCACAGAGGAGGTCACTGAGAATAGCCCCATTTTCCTGCCCATCAGCTGGAAAACTTCCTTTCTTGGGGCTGGCCTGATGGCTCATCCCCTCTGCATGGGGAGGCAACCACACACCCCGCAGAGGAACCTTCTGCCCAGGAGCAATATGGTCCTCAGCACTTCTTCCCCAGGGGATCTCAAGGTGCTCCACAGCTGATCTTCAGTGTGGGGAGGTCCAGGAGCTCTGACTAAACCCCAAAGGCTCTGGGTAAATCTCATCTGCCTCTGATCTTAAAAGAGCCTCACAGTCTCTGCTAGTCCCAAAGGAGGAAGAATTTGGGATGTGCAGACAGTTCCTTTCCTCCAGGAAAGGCAGAGATGTCCCCTCCAATGCTTGTTTCTGCCCTGTGCCCCAATCTCTCCTTTATGCAGTCAATTCCCTTTGCTCTCCACTGTAACAAACCTCATCTCATCCCTCCATCCCTCCTTCCTTGCCCTGGAGGATGCTGCAGTGGAAGGGATAAACAGTTTCCCTTCCTTGCTCCAGGCTGTAATGCAACTTTCCTTATTTTCCCTCTGGTCTCCTAGGATGATCTCTAATGGACTTTACAGGTTAACCCCAGTGTCAGCTCAGCTCTGTGCAAATTTGTAATAAAGGTATGTAAAGAAAACCTCAGAGCATGTCCTCCTTTTTTTTTTTTTTCTTTTTTTCCAATGAGAATAAAGAAGGAATGTGGTAAGAATGTGTCAGCTGTAACAGCTGAAGCAAGGGTTAGCAGTTGGACCTGGGGTGAGGGTGGAAAACAGTTTCCACCAGGGGTACCCTTGGGATGCAGGAGGTGAAAAGGGAGAGAAAAGGACTGAAAATACTTGACAAAAGGGAGATGAAAGAGGGGGTTCAGTCTTCCATTCCTCCCTGCTGGTGGGGCTCAGCAAGGACGTGCTTGTTTGAGATTCGCACTTTTGTTTCCTTGGCCTCAAGTCCCATTTCTGCTTTTGGCCACATCACTGGGCCTCAACTGCAAGATATTCTTCATGTGGATAATACACAAACTGCTGCATTCAGATCCCTGAAGAGCTTGATCTCGAGCAGCAGTGACTTTGTGCAGAGCCAAGATCCACCACACACCCTTTTCCTGGTGAATAACAAGGGTTGAAGCGTGTTTGCTGTGTCGCAGCACCTCTGAAGGGGCTGACACGTTTCACCAAGCAGGTACAAATAATTGCTTTACACTGCACAAAGGCAGTCGAGGGCCAGGGACTGGCTGTTAAAATGTTTGCAGTGACACTGTGCCAGGCTCTGTGACAGGAATTCACCTTCGTGTAATTAATTCTGAGGCTCTGTCACTGAATCCAGTTCTCCTCAGATAAAGCTGGTGTTAAATAGGCTCAAAAACTTGCCGTGTCAGTCCACTTTGTACTTGAGAGGAGACGTACCTCGGGGTAGGGGGAAGGGAGGGGAGGCAAATATGCTGATGGCTGAGAGACACTGAGATATGCTGGTAATGGGGCCAGCCAAGAGGCAGAGAGAGAATAAATAAACATAATTTGGAAGTGACAGTCTGTCTGGCATTGTACTGCGGTCTGCTAAGATTTCTGTTTTTAAAGGATGCAGTAATGTAGTGAAAGCAATATGGTGAAAGGGCTCTGGTATTATCGATTAGCTTTGATCCATATATTTCTGCTGAGCTCCTTGAAAACACACGAGATAAGGATGCAGGACAGATGGAGGACAGATCCAGACTGATGTGTAGTTCTCGATGGTGCTAACGCCACAAAATGTGACCCTAAGGACAACTAGAGTGAGAATGAAGGGGTTTTTCACTGTGGCAGGTCTTGATTGGGTGTAAAACTAGTGAATTCATAATAACCACAGAAAGCACAGAATAGTTTGGGTTGGAAGGGACCTTACAGATCACGCTGTTCCATCCCCTGCCAGCTCCCTGGGCAGGGACACCTTCCCTGACACCAGGCTGCTCCAAGCCCCATCCAGCTCTTCCAAGGATGGGGCAGCCACAGCTTTTTTCTGGGCAACCAGTGAAGCTGATCTGACTGAAGGCCTTCAGGTTCTCCTATACTTTAGGAAAACTGTTGGGGTTGTGAAACTGTACTTTAGGGAAACTGTGTTGGGCTACAGTCACAGGGAAGCCTGTTTGAAGGTGTCTCAGGATATGTGTGGATCCCTGTGGAGATGTCTTGCTGAGCTGGCAGATGGAGGGGAAGCAGAAAAAACCCAGTCCAGTGGCTGGCAGAGCTGATGGGTTACTCATGAGCCATCATGGATGCTGAGCTACTCCCAGTATCCCAATGCATCCTTTCTGTCACACATTTGCTCTTGGTTTTTGGTGAGTGGGTTGTAACCCTTTGGGGCATGGGAATTTTGTGAGACAAACCCTTATTCGTCGTGAGGCTCTCTCTACTTGAGGTTTCTTTGCAAGCTTAAGTTGGGCAGCGTTATCAGAAATGCTTTTCCCCACTGGCAAATTCGAGCATCTGAGCCCTGTTTGGAGGAAATTTGACAGGTCAGGTTTCCACGGAGCCTGGAACTGGCAAATGCATTGCAAGTTGCCAGCAAGTCTTTGCTGATTTTTCTTGGTGACCCTCCAGACAATCACATTCTCAGATTCTGGTGATTCAACATTTTATTGCATCAGGGACCAGCTGTGGTCAGATTTGGCAAAGCCAATGGCATCTTGCCAGCTGTCAGTTCTGTGCTCAAGGCTGGAGTTTCTCCAGAGGAGCTGTGTGAGGAACAGACCATCCCTGTCTCATGGCTCAGAGGTAGAAGGGAAACAGCTTATTTCAAGTGCCTGGTCTTGCAATGATCTCCAGAATGCTCCAAGGACAACCAGGGAAATTGAGGGCTTTTCTTTGGACCATCACTGCTTCCTCATGGTTTTTTACACTTGCTAAGCTCTCTCCCACAGCATCAGGTCCTTTTGCAGATGATGCCAGAGCTCTCTTGACTCATCCTCCCACGGAAGTCTGCACACACCTGGCTCCAACTCAGTGACATGTTTCCCATCCAAACATTGACTGTTTTTACGGGATTAGGCCTCACATGCTGGTCTTCAGTGGCTTGGATCCAAACCCTAGAAATGTCCATGAAGAAATTCCTGTTTGTTTCAGCTTTGGACCTGGTGCCAAGTTCTCAGCACTGTGCTGAGCACGAGCCAGGATCCTGCTGAAGGCAATATCTGATGCAGAACTATGTCACCCCTTTGGATTCCCTGTCTTCAGCTTTTAAACCCCAAAAATGTGTTTTACTCAGCTCCCTAATGGTTATTCAAGAACACAAGATTGGAAGATGATTCCTTGAATCATCGAGGCTAATCCCCTGTTCCTCTGGCAACCATGCCACTCAAATCTTTGCATAAATCTCAGTTTTGACTGTAATTAATCTGTTTGACCCTTTAAACCATGGCTAGCCTCTCATGCATGTTGCATCCTTTTTCTGCCCAACATGCAAGCATGTTGTAGAGTCTTTTCTAGCAGAACTTGGCTGCTGTCATTATCAGCTCACACCTTCTACTCCCACCCCATCTGTGCCTGGCACTATTTTCATGCATAATACATCGATCATCTGCAGCCTGGTAGGGGGGAAAATCATCACTTCAAGTCACTTGTCTGAATTCAAGCCACATCTGAGCTGTATCCTTTGCTGAATTCCATATCCATGATTTGATAAAAGGGAGGGAAACCAGCGAGAAGACTTCAGGCTCCTCCTGTCTGCAAGGACTCCAAATCAAATATTGTGTTTATAAGCCTTTGAGAGCCTTATGGGTCACAGTCAAAGCTGGTGGAAAGCCATGCAGTTCTGATGGACTCCCCAGCAGTGCCAGCTGATACCAGCCAAAGGATAAGAGCTCTGTTGTGTTTGCTTATCTTGGTTTTCTGCGGTGCAAAGCCTCTCCTCTTTTGCAGGTTGGATGGGCCCTTGTGAATATTTGACTGATTTTCAACCGTGCTGCTCTTCATTTACAGCAGCATGGCTGGGAAGAGCACTGGTGTTTCATTCTGGAAGACAGACCTTCAAAGAGTAATGCACATGTAACAAACTTGATTTTGAAGTCTCTCAGGAAGGCTTTGAAAACAAAGGCTCAAATTCCAGAGTAAGTAGAAAGACCTTGGTTCCTGGTGGTGAAAGCTTCCTACCAGAATTATTCCCAGAGGCAGTACAGACTTTACGTTTTGCCTCATCTAAATGCATTAGGAGGAGTATTAAATTTCACATGTGCTGCATATTGATGTAATTCTCCTGACATGTCTGTTTGCACCATTATGAAATAAGGGATTTCCTTTCCCTTTCTTTCCACATTTGCCTTGCTCCCTAGGGATCTCGAGGATATGATCCATTGGCATACAAGGATTATGCCTTTTACACAGAGGACTTAAAAAAAGCTTTGTCATTGGGCTAACAGAGGTCTCAGGACAGCATCCTGCATTAGCAGTGCTTGACTTAACTGACAACCTATGGCTGGGAGAGATCCATTAATCTTCCGTGTCACCATCCCTCCAGACCCTGCTCAAACTTTGTGAGGATGAAAACTTTGGTGCAGGAGAAGCCTGAGGGTCTTTTCATGTAAAAACAACACCTCTGTACCCCACAAGCATTCCCCAGCCCAATCTGGCATTTCCTTTTGTGATATTTTTTTAATGTCATGTTCAGGAGGAAGGGTGTGTTTAAACAAACACCCCCAGATATCCTGCCAGTTTTCTGCAGGTACAAAGTTAGGTTGGAGGGTGCTCTGCCACCCTGCACACCCTCTGCAGCCCTGGAAGGGTGACCACAGGGTCCCTTGGGTCCCACACCTCTGCTGCCTCAATGCTTGGCTCTGCTTGTGACTTTATTCTGCGTCACAGCTCCACGCTGTGACAGGGACAATGTAAATGCCAGCTTTGAGCAGCGCTGAGGGCCTTTTTCTTCTCCACAAATGCTGAATGCACTCAATCTTGTGGGCAGTAAGGAGAGGGCAGAGTTCAAGGGAAGAAGAGGCAGAGTTGGGATTTTTTAAGCCTTTTTTTTTTTTTTTTTTCTAGACAGGCAGATTTAGATTGCTGAAAGAGAGCCACAAAATGAACTTAACAAGCCGAGGGAAATAGAGGAGACAACCAATTCCTTGAAAAGTCAACACTGACCTTACTACAGAGACTTGAGGGCAAATTGTCTTCTTTCTCTGGGAACACCTGTGCCTATGCTCTCAGATCCTTTATACAGGGCTGATTGCTCCATTTCTCAGCTCATCAGCTGGATGGGACACAGGAATGTGTACTGGAAGAGATGAATATGTATATGGTTAGAAAAGGCACTGGAGAACACGCCTTGCTTTTACCTTCAGGTAAAGTTGTTGGCAAAGAACCTGTGATTCTTCAGACCAAAGGTTATGAAGTTATATATATAACTGCATATACATACATATATATATATACACATAGATGATTTCATATATATATATATGTGTGTGTGTGTGTGTGTGTGTAAAATAATGAACACCTACACACAGGGAAGCACCCATGTGGTCTACATCAGCGTAATGTGCATACAAAATGCTTTCATGCACAGCTATAAACCACATTCGTTGATTTTGTCTGTGACTCAAGCACTTAATCCAGGTGGACTGGAAACCCTCCTGTCTGTCTGTCCCAGGCAGGGGAGCAGGGACTGAAGGAGAAGTCTGTGAGTGGGGTTATTCTGCTCGGTCTGTGCTGTGCCTCTTTCTTGCTTGGGTTGATGGTGACATCTGGAGGCTCTGTCGTGTGTGTGCACAGTGACTTAACAGAATCCCAGAAGCACGGAATGATTTGAATTGGGAAGGACCTAAAAGACCATCTTGTTCCAAACCCCTGCCATGGACAGGGACACCCACTGTTGCTCCAAGCCCCATCCATCCAGCTTGACCTGGAAAAGGGCTGGGATAGGGCACTCAGCTCCTCTGGGCACCAGTGCCAGGACCTCAACACCCTTTCAGGGAAGTATTTCTTTCTAATATCTAACCTAACCCTACCCTCTGTCAGTTTGAAGCCCATTTCCCCCTGTCCTGCCCCTCCATGTACATGTAAAAAGTCCCTCTTCAACCACAACACACTTTTTGTCTCAGCTGAGGGACACCTGTGCATAAAGGGGGTTTACCTATCATGCAGGCTGATCCCAAAAATCAGCTACTACTACAAATGCCAGTATGAAATTTCATGCACCAAAAATTGTGCTTCTCCCTTGACATCCCTAGAGGATGTTTTCCACCTTCACTGGCTGGTCTGCCAAGGCAGGCCCAGCCCCTACAGAGACCTGTGAGATGATGACTGGGAAGTGTTGTTACCAAACTCCAGCCCAATAAATGACCCATGTTTGAGCAAAAAGTGTGGGCAGCTCGTATGCAGAGTTTTGTCACAGACCTGCTGCAAGCAAGGAACAGACTTTTACAACCACTGCTGGAAATTCCTCTTTTTTGTTTCCCCCTAGCAATTTTTGGCTATTTGGCACCACCCAACTGTGCTACCACTGTTGTCATTACATTCAGCCTTTAAGCACTTTGTAGGCCTCGTTGCTGGGCCATGTTCTTCAGGAGCTGCCCATGCATTTCTGGGACTGTAGCGAGCTCTGCTGCATCCATCCTTCATCCCATCACCAACTTGAAGGCTGTAAGGAAGAAAGACATCAGGAAAGAAAGGAAGAAAGGAAAGAAATATATTTTAAAAATCGTTGGACTTTTACACTGGCAACTGGGAAACTGGCTGAAGTTCTGCAGAGACTGGAATTGACCTCTAATTGATTTATATCTAATTTGGGGCAATATACAGGTCCCAACCCCAGCATTGATTTGTGACAGACTTGCACAACAGAGACACTGAATAGCTCCTGCATGCTTTGTGAAGAGGCAGACTGCTTGGATAGGGAGAATTGGTTTCCAGCACTTGGAAGGTGCCCCTAATGGGCTTCTTGCATCTTTCTAATTTTCAGGCACTGCATATTTTATTTTGAGATTAATGCCTGGACTTTTGAAGCTGAGAATAGACAGATGAGACCTGCTTAGGTTTCATCCTTGGTTTCCAGTAAGTCTCCAAAACCATTTTAAATTTAAGACCTTGTCCTTGATCTTAAAGCATTCAATGAGTCATTTAAATGAAGGCAACAGTGATTTCTGGGGGACTTCCAGCACAAATTCTGACTTATGCTCTTTTCTGGTCTTGATGCATGATTTTCTCCATGCCAAAAGATGAACAGTCATCTTTTACTTTGAGAAGCTGGATTCACCTCAAACCACATTTGTTCTTTGAGAACATCAGCATCTTTCTGGCTAATCCCTCTCAAGGAAGCCATCAGCTTAAATTGTAAATTGTACTTCCCTTCATTTTTCAATGACTCATGCTTGTTATTATTATTGTTCTGCTTATCAGGGTATCTCTCTTTCTGGGGATGTATTATTTCATGCTTCAGCATCATACCACAAAGTACATATGTAGTTTCCAACCACAAATATAAGAGTAATTGAAAGAGAAATTTGGAAAGTGTTTATTCAAGAGACACATCTCCTAAATCATGTCTGGTAATCAAATGGATTCAATAATTGCCCTAATTTTAACACAGCATAATGAGCCTTTCCAAATCCATGACTGAGATTTACCCTAATTGAGTCCAGAACCACTCGTGATAGCAAATGCTGAATTTCTAAGCAGATTTGAGTTCCTGTTCTGGGTTGGAGGTGAGACCAGCTGCAGGGATGCAGGAGCACGGACAAGGAGGCAGCATTTTTACTTCCCCCCCCAATTTTAGCCCCTGAAGAGCTAAATGTTGACTTTACCTGTGATGTAGTAAAGTCAGTGCTGCCCAGGCTGGTCCTCAGACATCCCATCAGACATCTCCCCAGACATCCATGTGAGAGATCCCAAAGGATCCCCTTTCCCCACAGTGTGAGATCTGGTCTCAAATCTATGTTCAACACCACTTTGAATCCTACCAGAATGGTATGAGGGACTTGGCTGGCACCAAAACCTGGGGTTTTTGTTTCTTTGGATGTGATCGTGAGGGATGGACTACAAGCAAGCCTTTGTAGAGTGATTAGTTATGTTTGTTAAACCAGTTCTGAGCTGGATCCAGCCTTTTGGTCACGAGTCAGGCAAGCAAGCACAAGTCCAAGTGTGACAGAGTGGAAAACAGCATGTGTGTGGCCCATGCTTAGCAATAGCTGTAAAAAAAGAATATCCCACTGGCTGTGTGATGTTACATTAGCCAAGGTGTTCCACTGTTTTGAGTAGTGCCTCTGCTTCCAGAAAAAAAATAATCTCTCCAAATGAACTGGCTATTAATTGAGGGAGACCTCAAACGATCCCTAACAGCCCATATACTAATTAAAGACAGATCAAAGTGTAGTTTCTCCTGTTCTCTCTGGAGGCAATTGAATTTCTGAGGGGAAAAATAATTCCTCATGGCTTTTCCTTGGTTTCAAGTGCAAAAGTGCACACTGTTTCCTAGCTGGCAGCGAAGATGTGGGTGATGTATGAGGAGCAGCACAGACTGAATGCAGGAACATGCTGCTGCCATTTAATCCCAGATAATATATTTCACAATCCTACTCCTGGAGTTTTTCAGCAACTGGTTTAATGTATTGGAAAGTATTTGGCTTGCCTTGGAAATGTTTCCCATTTGAAAACAAGCTGCAGTGGGAGAGCTGGCAGTGGCACAGGAGGCTGCTCTGTGAAAATTGGATTCCCCTGTGTGGCACAGTGGGAATGGGTCACAGGGAGAGCTTTGAGCAACTCCCAGAAAAGGCTGCAGGCTGTACAGATCTGCCAGTGGAGAACCCTTCTGCTTGGTCTCCAGAGCATTTCTGTCACTCTGTCACTTGGCAGAACAGGGATTTTAGAATGGATTTATTCCTGGTTTCTGTCCCTTGGGCAAGGAGAACGTGCAGAGGAACAGCAAAGCCTGGCTTACAGTCATGAATTAAAAATCTTGGGATTATTTTAAATCTCCAGATGTGGAGTAGAATCTCTTCTCTAATTCTGCTCTCAATTCAAGGTTTTTTTTGTTTTTTTTTTTTAAACCTCAAGAAGTACAGAACCACTATCTGGGTCTAGTTTATCAGTAAGCAATACCAGGACACCTGGTCCTGGCTGAGAGAGCCAGAGGTCTGATGAAAGTGTTTGGGATACACTGAATTTTCTCTGGGGCCCTGTTACCTGCACAGGAATCAACAATTCCCCCTTCCAGGGGTGATGTGAGGACAATTTCTGCTGCTGTTGTGCAATGTTCTGAGGACGATAATGCTGGAAAAGGCTGCTTGCTCCAGCCCTGGAGACATTTGTCACCGTGCCTAAGCCCTTTTGGAGACAGATTTATCATTCAGTTTAAGAACAAGGAACAATATCATATCCAAAAAAGTTCTTCTCCCACCCTGGCTTGCAGCTTTCCCAGGCTTTCCCCTTGCCTTTCCCAGCAGAGAGGACCACACACCCTTTGGTGCTGGTTCTTCCTTCCACATATCTGCAGCTCCTATCTCCACCCGTGGTGCTGCATGAGGCACTGCCAGCCCCTCCAGGCCTCAGATCCTGCACCCAAACTTGCCTTTTTGCACATTTTTTTCCCAGACCAATCCCTTTCCCTTTTGGGATGGGGTGGGAATGCATGCCTTGACCCTGAAACAGATTTTGTGCATGGGAAGCTTCTGCATGGGGCGTGTGATGGGAGTGCTGCCCACCATGGGCGCCGTGTGCGCTGCCAGTGAGGATCCTTCTGGTGCTGGTTTGCTGGCAGAAAGCCATCACATCCCAGCTGGCCTCCACAGAGCTGTCTCCACGTGGGCACAAGGCAGGGACCTTGGCTGCACCAGTCTGAGGTGCTCATCCCCATCTTTCTGGAGAATGAGGCATTTTTTTGACTTTTGCACACTCGTGTGAACTGGATAAAAATAAAGGGCTGTGTCCTCTGGTTCCCACTGACAAAACAGAGCTGCAACAGTGGGAGGTGGAGAAAGGCTCCCCAGACCTGGCAGGGATGTGATGGGAAAGGGTCTGCAGCACACAGCCACTGGAGGGCACAAGGAGCAAAGCTAAGACCCTTCTCCAAAAGGCCTCTGCAGGAGGAAGGGTTTATGAATAGGCAGCCTCCTTTCTCAGAGCAGCTAAGCTCCTCCTGAGAGGTTTTATTTTTATGTTTTTTAAATGGATGTGTTTTCTGTGCTGCCAGGCTGGCATCTACAGGGACACCTCAGTTCTTGCTGCCTGAAGGTGGACAGCCCCATGATGGCCATTCCTGGGTAATGTTTTGTTTCCTGGATCCTCTGGCCTTGGGTGGCTTTTTCAGTCCCTCTGTAACACATCCTTACCCTGGAGCATGGCAGGAGGAATGAGTTACAATGCCTGCACCCTATGGCAATGACCACACAGGACAGATGGACTCCTGGAAGTGGGAAGTGTTTGGGTTTCAAGACTCATTTTTAAACACCCACCAAGGCAAAGGAACGAGAATTTGTCCCATTTTGCTCCAAGAGGCACTTCCTGGCTCTGTGCTTGCTGTTTACACTCAGAGGCTATGGGATGTCTCTCTTGCCCTTCCTGAAATGTCTAAAAAAAGCATCTTTGGTTACTCTGTGTTACAATGGGACATCTGCAGCCTGTTCCAGGGCTGAGTTGTGTCGTCACAACAGGGAGTAATGGGAAGAAGTTGAAGAAACCCTCCACTCCAGACACCAGGAGCTGGCATGGAAGGAATAATGAGAGGCTGTACAAAATTACTATTGCACCCCAAGGCAGGACCCTCACACCCCCTAAACCAGCCCTGACAGTCCCTACATTAGACTGGGAGCGGGGTTAATGATCCTTCTGGGAAGGGCTGGGGAAAATTAAAAAAAAAAAATAAATAAAAAAAAAAGAGATAATAGAGACTAGAATGATGCCTGGAAAATAATAATGTGGGTTAATGCTCCGTGAGAGAGGAAAACAGAGAGGTGAAGAGATCCCTGCCTGGGAGCATCCAGCTGTTATCTCTGCCTGGCTCTGGTGCCTGCTACCCTCCTTTGATTTCAGTCAGGTCTTGCTCCTGCTGCCTCAAAAACGTTTACTGACAGTGAGACATATGAGGTGAGAAGTCAGCCTTGAGAGTAACACTGGAAAATAATTTGTGGAGGGAAAGAAAGTACATGTTTGGCCAGGTCTACATGCCAGGTCTTGAACCAGCAGAATTGCTTTGGCAAGAAGCATGGCTCTGTTTGACTGAGATAGTTATGAATCCAACTTCAAGGCTGACTGCATCTTTATAACCTGAAATTGCTTTACAGCTGTAATTTATTCTCCTTTTCATACAGGAATAACTCTGGCATGGGCTGGTCATGCTGTAAGTAACACCCAGAGGGTGAGCAAAACCCAATTATTCAGTCTGAAAAAACAGGAGCTTGAGGGGCTCACAGTAACATGTCAAGTGACAGGTTCAGCACTGTCAGAGTGAGGACTTGGTGCACTAAAGCTATGGACTGCCTTGGAGAGTCCTGTGGGTGCTGATGTGAGCTCAGCATTTGGGCAAGTTCATGGATTTTGATGTACAGACCCCATCTCCTGCATGGGCGGGCAGAGGGCTTGGCCCCTGTGCTGGGGCATGGCAGAGCAGCCTGATCCTTGCACTGCTGGGGGACACATTAGCTATGGTCAGAGAAGGTGTTGGGCTGGGCTGACTTTTGGTGTGATCATAAACACACAGGGGATGTTTCACTTTTATGACTGTGTCTGCCCCAGCTGCTCTGCCAGCTCTTCAGGGCTGGGTTTCTGTGCATTTTTGGCACATGGAAGTCCTGTGACACACAGATCAACCCTTTGAAGGTCAGAGTCTTCACCCAGAAGTGGCCTGAAGGCCAGACAGCATGTCTGAAAAGCCATGCCCAGATCTGGCACCCTTTTTTTTTCACCTGGTTGAAGGTTTAGACACCACTCACCCTTGGAAAGCAACAGCACCACAGAATCATTGCTAAATGGCTTCATAGTTCCTATGGAATCAAAACATTGCAGCAAGGACTCCTCCCTTCATAATGGTCTCAGTTCTTATGAAAAACTTGCAGAATAAAATTATTATAAAAATTTAATTAAAGATAGGTCTCATTTTTTATAAACACCATCAGAAAGGTTTTTCAGAGCCACCGGGATAAAAGCTGAAATTGCCTTTATTCATCTTAGTATAAAAGAGGAAGAGGTAGAATCAGTCATTTCTAACATGCTAACCATTTCATGACCCTGTCCATTAGATGCTTCAAGTGTCTCTGAACTGAGCTCAGGTCTTGTCATTTAAACATGTCTTTCAGACCATAACACCTGATCCAATATGATGGCTCAAGTCAAGCACCTATGAAGTTATATACCCTTATTTCTTCTTCCAAAAGTGCTATGCAGTGTCAGAAAAGCTTCTGCATGTCAGTTCCTGGAAGAGACATGATTTCTTGCAAGCTGCAAAATCCAAACAGAACCAGCAAGCTCTTCCATGCCCCTCCTCTGCATTTTTGTGAAAGCACCTTAAAAACACTTTGCAAAGCAGGTGCACTTCTCAGGCTGTTAGCACAACCTAGCTGCAAACTGAGGAGCAAATTTCTTACCATTAATATCCAGGCTTTGTGTAACTGTAAGTCTTGAGTTCTAAAAGGTGATATCTCGGCAAAAGGTAGGAGAAATTTTATTTCTATGGGAATTTTTTAGAATAATTAACTAGCAATTCTCCAATGAAGAATTCAATTCTCAACACGTTATGGCAATAGTTTTGCTATTAGAAAACACTTTTTTTCATTTTTTGTGTGTTCAGAATTTGCTGTTAATGACTCCATTTTCATTGCATCCCCTCCAGCACGTGGTGGTAGTTGTTCTTCTTCAGGAATAAATTGAACGGGCCAGCATCTTCTTTGCTGGCTTCCTACATTGTCCTTACTCACCTTTCCAATTTGCTGCAGATCCTTGACAATTATTTTTTCAGTATCTTCTAGTACTGTTGTCAATAAATTAAACAGCAGAGCAATCCAGGCAAGGCCAAAAAGAATCCAAATGGCCACCAGCACTCGATAGTAGGAAAAGTATTTCCTGTCAGACTGTTTGCCTGAAGATAAGGGGGGAGAAAGAAGGAGAAAATTAAAAAGATAAATTGCCTTGCCAGTGTAAAGTGGAACAGCCTAATGAATTCATCAGTATGTTTTATATTGAGTACTTTAAGGTGACTTTTTCATTGTAATGGAGACTCTCAGCTCCAGAGCACTAGGTTAAGGCTGGGCAATTCTCTTATTGTTGCAATGAACTGATATATGCAATAAGCATGATACAAATATGCTGGCCTGCCAAATGACACACTGGAATTGAAGTGAATCATTCTGTGATTCTATGATTTTGTGATTGAGGTGAATTACCATCAGAGCAGGTTATTTTTTCCCCCTTACTACATCTCAATCCCAGTACAACTGCTGCACGTACAGGTAAATGAAATAATGTGGGAAGTAGTGTTAAATTGTATTGTATCATCTTGGAATTGCACCCAAAGTCCCAAAGCACAAAAAGCAGAGCACAGTGGGCCACTGTAACCACACAACCATTATTATCTGGGTAATTGTAATTCCCTGTATTTCTATAGAGTGTGATTACAACCTAATAAATAGTTCCTTTAAATTACAGGTGCCTGCAAGCACACAAAGAGTGTAGCTGCAATTCCTACCTCATTTTTGAATGGTTTCAGGAGCTTCCCCCATTAAAAAAACTACATGACTGATGAGAATTTACTGACACGTGCCAAGAACAGAACTTTCTATGTTGGAAACCAGTGGACCAAAGCTTATTTCATGCAGTCTGATCCTCTTAGCATCAGCCAGGACCTCACACCTGCTGTTCTGCATGGGTCATTTTGTTTGATCCTTCAGATGTCAGCAACCCACCCCCAACGTCCAGAGAGCATTTGCCTGGCCCCACACAATATTATCATCATGATACAGGTGATGTGGCCCTGGCATCTGGAGGAACACTTGGTGATATTGCTTATGGAGTGCTCCAAGTCACTGCCAAAGGTGTCTTGATATAGTGGATAACACAGCAACGTGCTTGGACAGGAAGACCACCACAAACCTCGTGGTGAACCTGCCCAGAAGGAGCCTGGGTGCTGGCAACTCTTTTCAAGTCCTGCAGTGCTCTGTACTGCATAGATTAATGGGCAAGATTTTTGTTCTTTGTTATCCAAGAGCTCTGGAAATGGGGCAGCAGTGAGCAGGTTTGTCCTCATGCACAGGTATCCAACAGCTGTTTCTTTTCCTGCTGCTGGCATTGAGTTGGCAAAGGGATTCTCAGCCTTGGTACAAAGCATCTCCTTGTTGTGCTCTTATCTGGAGTTCATGAGCGGGGTTAGCAAAGCCACAAGTAATATCTTTGTATTGTTACCCCAAAATTGGACTTGAGCAGGGAATATTCAGTAAACAACCCCCAGGGAGTTTCACCCTAGAGGTATCTCCTGTATGTACATGTATTCCAGGCTGAGCCATCTTCCCAGCATGTCTGCCTTCCCCAAAAAGGCTCAGCCACAAAGCACTTTTGACGTACTAAAATGCAAATCAACTCAGACCTGTTCTGTTCCACTTGGCCAGTGCAAAAAACCATTTATCATCTGTAAGCAATTCTCAGTGCATAATTCTCAGAGCAGTCATTGATTCTGCTTGTTTAATTGTGAAGATGTGAAGCATTAAATTTATCAACATTTTATTACTGTTGTTAAGGCCAATTAAGATAAATACTGGCACAGAAAAATATTTCAGCTTCAGTTGTCATCCTAATGAAGATGAAATCATAGAGCCACGAGACCTATCTAATTGTTATTTTTAAGTAACAATTAGAAAGTTATTGTTTTTGTAAAGCAATATGGCTGCAGAGGAGTGCTATGGAAGTCATGGTTTTCAGGCAGTGACTTGCTGTCATTATTGTAAAACACACCTTTGATTTGGACAAGGAAAGACAATGCAACATTTTGATGCTCAGTTTTTCTCCTGCATGACACCAGCCCCTCCCCACCATTCTGTACAGCAGACTATTTCAAGGAACAGATTTAGAGAAATTATAGTCAACAGTGACACATCAGTGCCTGGAAAAGTTTGTGGGCTTCCTCTGCCAAAGGCATCGGCCTTATGTAAGAAATCCTTCCAGCTCAGAGGCTCCAAGGCCTGTCTAGCACTTCTGCAAGGCTTGAGAGCCCAGGGTTTATTGTGTGGTAGATGTCTGTCCCTCAGAAAGGTGTGTGAGGCTTCCAGACCCTCTGTGGGGACAGCACTGGTGCAACTATCAGCTACAGTTTTCTTTGCATACCCCTGCTGAGGAGAAGTTCAGGCTGGCAAGATGATGGCAGGACAGATTGTTGTTGAGAAATCTTGGATGCTCCACAGAGTTCAGTTTCCTGCTTCTTCTGTGGACACTGATTTTGCTCCTGGTAATTATTTTGCAGTTCCTTTGGAAACTTATTCCATGGAGAGTGTATTTTGTCCAGCAGATCCACAGAAATGTTTTGAGAAGCATTCCAGCATGCTTGGGTGCAGCTTAAACAGTGTTTCTTCAGGGGAAATCCTAATCTCTGGCTTGTGAGGATAGAAAACCTCCAGAGATACTCAGCAGATTAAAGAAGGCCACTTTTGCAGTGATGTATATATTTAAGCCCTACTTCTAACAGTGTGAGTAGATTTCCCCAGCTTCCCATGACTGGGATTTCCACCTCTTAGTCTGTTGTGTGAAGTCATATATTCTGAAACATGATCACTTATTTCTTCACTTTGCACTGTGAAACCTAAATCTGAGATGGCTAAAGCAGCGATACACACCTTGTTTTGTACAGCTGTCATAAACTGTTCCCTCTAGGTAATAAAAATTCCACTTTCCCTTCCCTCACCAAAATACTTTGCACCCCAAAGCACCTCATTTTTTTATATTTTGATGACTTTGTGCTTTTATAAGCACATACAACCCCAGAGAAGTATTTTCCCCCAGAACTGTACAAGGCAAAGACTAAGCAAAGACTTTTGACAGATTTGTCTCTACAGTACATTCAGTCAACCTATGGCAATTACAGTCATTATCCTGGTGTTTTGATGTGTTTCTTCTCTGCAATCAACCTTACCTACTACATAATCTCCGAAGCCAATGGTGCTGAGGGTGATAAATGCAAAGTAAATTCCTTCACTGTAGGACCAGCCCTCTGTTATCTGGAAGAAGACTGATGGCAAGCACAGAAAAACCAGGATCCCCGTTGCCAGGAAGAACAAAAGGGTCAGAAATTTGATCTTCTTCTGAAAAATAAACCAGTTCAATTATAATCATGATTTGAAACACAAATAAGCTATATATAGTGCTGGCTATTCAAAGTGGGTGGCTATATGGGATCAGGAGGATCTGAAGGATTTCTACTGAGTGCTTTTCCTCTGGAAATACCTCAGTCTTGCTTAGAATCAGGGGGAAGCGAGGTGTTATGGGTATTTCATGTCCACAGTGGCCCTGGAAGATGTAGTCTTTTACTTGATTGTATCAATGACTGTGACTATTGGAGGAATTCCTCCAATATTTAATGACATTTATCAGAGTCAAACCATTTCCACTTATCACCACACAACTTCATTTTTAATTTTTAGGTATTTAAGATTGGCACCTAAATTCAGATTTTCCTGGGAAAAGAGAATTTTTAATTAAAAATAATTGCACCATTTCTGAAAGTACTATCTTCAAGAGTCTTGGTTATTGACTTTATTTCTCATTGCATCAATGCCACAACTTGGTTCCTAAACAGTGGATATCTCACTGTAAAAAAAACCAACCAAACAAACAAACAAACAAAAAAAAAAAAAAACCAAAAAACTAATGAGCTCTTGATAAAGAAGAGCCTGTACAGTGACTTTTAAGGCATTCTACTTCCCAGCAGTCATGGAGCTTTGACTAGAGAAGAAGACTTATTATATGTAGAGATTTATCAGCCAGACACATAGTTTCTATGTATAGAATTTTCCAAATCCAGATTGCCTGGAAATTAATGGCAACTGCTGGACAACTTTTCATGTCTTCATGTATTGTGTACATGCTTGAGCCTGTATCTGATTGAGCCTTATCTTCTGTTTAAGTTTGCCATATATGACAGGAAATTCAGCAATCTGAACAGGGTTATCTGTAGCAATCATACCTTGTCCTGAAAGAGAATTATAGTAGGAGACACAGAAAAGCTATTCTCACTTCCTCAGCGGTGCTGAGAGAAGGGGAGGAGCTGAAAATAAAATGGGGCATAAACCAGACAAAAGACATCCTGTCTGTAGCTTGTTACAGGTGTCTCCTCATCTTTCAGCAACCAGGCTCAAATGGACAACTTCAGCCTGATGCTTCCTTTCTGTCAGAGTTAAGGGAGGAGAGAGACTAAAGGACTGGGTAATCCCACTATTATGAGGAGTAACCCACTATGCATTGAGTTAAAATCCATTTTAACCTCTACACCTCACCTAATTTTTACAGCTTTGCACAGCTCACCTGCTTTTGCTGCCTTAAGGTGACGTTTAATCACCTTTACTGGTTTTGAAGGGATGCATGCACTTCCCCAGGGTGTTGGCTCCTGAGATAAGTGTCTCAAGAAGTGGGGTGGGATGCCCACTCTCTCCACTGATTGCTGAAGGGGGCTGGATTTCTGCCATTCCCATCAGATGGGAAGACAAAATGCATGCCTTTGTCTGAATATCTCCTCTAAGGCTGACATGTCTGCTTAGCTCTGCAAGTGAAGAATGCCTCTTTCTGCCCTAGAACATCTAACCCAGCACAAAAGCAAATACAATCGAGGATAAGGCAGCATAAAACTTGAGAAAAAGACTAGAAATGAGCATATAATTGTGCCTGAGTAGGTAAAACCAATTACCTTTCTCATTCCTTTCTCGTACAGGAATTTCCCCAGCTTTTTGCAGAGCAGTGAGAGCATCTTACCAACACGGTGCAGAAAAACAATGTTCAGAGGGATTCCAAAAAGTGCAAAAAACACACAAAAGATCTGTCCCCCAGCAGTTTTAGGATGTAATGTGCCATAGCCTATAAAAGAAAAGATGGGTCAGAGGAGATATTCCAAAGAACTGCAGCATTTCACAGTCATATTCACCTTTACTCCAATCCAGCCTGCCTTTGACCCTAAAAGATGTGGCTAGTGTTTCTCAGCCCAAATGCACTCTTTTTTCCTCTGAAAAAGGCAGTTAGCAGATGAAGTGGTTCACCCTGCATGTCTGGGGGAATGCAGAAGCACTGTGTGTTCCCAACACAGCCTTAGTGGGAACAAAACCACAATCAAGATGCAATTATGGGAAACGTGCTCTGTCCTGTGACAAATACATGGAAAGTCAGAAAATAGAAGTCTGAGGATCTGGAAGACATCAGAGCTGGAGTCCCAGGCTGTCAGGATCACATGCAGCCATCCCCAGCTTCTTGTTGATCTGCCTGTGTGTCAGTGACCTCCCTGGCTCCATCCCAGTGAGTTGCTATGTCCAGATACTGACTCCAGTCCCAAGGCAGTGCAGTGTGCATTAGAATAGATGGTGCTAATTAGCCCAGACCTTGCTGGTAGCTGATTTGCTCATGCCAGAGAGACATTTGCCTTAAGGTCCTACTAAGAGAGGATTTATATAATTAGTGGAACAACCCCAAACATGTCCTTTAGTCTTAAGACTCTTGGACCTCATGAGGTACATGCCTGAGTGCAAGAATACTGAACTTTGTGTATGTCCTTATGCTATCAATGACCCTGGAAAACTGCATTACCCATGCACAGCTCACGTCAAGGCATCCGTTACTTGAAAATTGCAATGTTTTCTTTGTGGGGAAAAGACAAAACAACTGAGTGATTTTTGGGCTACTAGATTCCCAAATGCATGAGCTGTCTTGTGCTCCCTGTTGGAGAAATATTCCAGTTTCAATGATGGGTGAGAACCCTCCCCTTCTACAGCAGGAGATCTCCTGTGGGCCCAGGCAGCACTTACACAGCTCCCATGGTGCTGGGACACTACTGGGGCCCTTGGGACATGTCACAGACCAGTTGTGTTTAGGATCTGGTGGGAATGAGGCCTCAGTACCACTCTGTAAAAACACACATTTGACTTCCACTGCATGACTGTGAAGAAGGTGCCAACAGTATGGGTTTTATCCTTAAGTTTGGCAGGCCTGCACTTTTTGGGATGTACATTTGAAAGAAAGGATGAAGCAGGTAGGGGCAGGCAGGCCCTGTAAAGGTCAGAACAGCTTGAAGCAGCAATGTAAAATTCTCAGCATTTTCATTTACCCCTTCCCATTTTTTTCCTCCTGGCATGTTACTAATTGAATACGTGAATTAACAGCTCAAAACAGGTTATGGAGACGGGCCCCAGCAGGACTCACTTCTTTCCTTACATTTTTTATCTTTTACAGCACTCTCAGATCTAAAGCCTGGAATAAACACCAGGAAAGTGAAGTTTATCTCCCACCTACAAATATCAGCAGAGTGAACATTATAACAGATGATTTGAAAAGAAGAAACAAGTGGGAAATAATAGGAAAAGCCACTGATATTTGACAAGCCAAAATAAAGCATGAAAAACTGTGCACTGGGAAGGTCCTAGGACTAAGTCCTTGCCTGCTTGCCACCCGTGACAACAAAGGGCTGGAGTTTTCATCCTGGAAAGTATTATCCATTCATGTCCTAACAACCAGACATAATAAGCATCACTCACACACAAGCACACATAAATAGAAAGCATTAGACTTACCTATTGTGGAGACAACTGTGCCTGCAAAGAAGAAGGAGTTGCTGAAATCCCAGTTGCTCTCTTCAAACTGTGATTCATTTCCAACAGGGTATACTCCATTTTGAATGGCTTCAATCAGGTTCTGGGAGAGAAAGCAAAGTTTGGTATCATCATGACTGCTTTTCTCAAGAGCTTACTGCAAAAATATTACAGGTTTATCCAACTACTGCTCCTCTCCTGCAAGTACCACTCACCTCACTTCAGAGATTGTCTGACACTATTCACACCTTCACCTCTAAGGCTGGGAAGGCATTATCCAGTTGGTTTGGGTTCAACCTCTGCCCTGTTTGTGCTGACTGCTCCAGTTGGTATTTGAAGAGAAATTGTTTCTTTCAGTGTGACCAAGGGCCTTGTTTCTTTCAGGCCAAGTAGTTTGGAAATTCACAATCCTGTGAGTGACTATGATGTGGCACAGAACTGGTTTAAGAGATGGGGGTGGCTGATTGTTGGATTTGGACTTGCAGTTGAGATGGCAGTGGTGGATCCAAGATCTGATCACCCACCTGTATGAGCAGTGGCTCTGATCCCTCCCAGTGGTGCCTCAGTGAGTTGTGCCAGGGTACACATGAGATACACTGAGAATTTGATTTCAAGTCTGTATTTTGATTAGTGTCACAGAATTAAATTCAGAAAAAGTCCATTGATTTGCAAAGCCTGGCATACACATTCTTCTCCAAACTGTATTCATGAATACACACAGATAAATTTATACATTTACACACACATTTGCAAAGTTGCCTTTGAGAGGAGGATAGAGGAACATCTGTCAGAGATGGTTTGGGTTGAGTTGAGACTGCCCTGCCACACAAGGCTTGACTAAATATTTCTTCCACACCTCTCCAGTCCTATCATTTACCATTTTATGCATTTTCAGACTCTTCCTTGGTTTTAATTCTAAGTGCTGTTATTTTTTTAACTCTCTTATTATTTTATTTTTTTAAGTTAAAAGGAGAATGAAAAGCAAACAGTATCCCTGTCTTTAGCAGTTGTCCCTCCAGTTGTCCCTGTCTTTAGTAAACAGCGAACATTGGACTGGACATCTGGAAGGCAGGCTGGTTTGTACAGAAACAACTGAGATAAAATCCAGGACAGAGCCCTGTCAGAAGCAGGATGCATGCTGGAATAAATTGCACCAGCAAAATCTTCCTCCCTGCTTCTTCCTTCACTATGTTTTTTGCTGATGTCTCAGAAAATTGAGGCTAACAAAAATAATTTCCATAGCCCTTGCACAAAGATTTCTTTGTCTTAAAACCTCATCTTTTTTTTTTCCTTCCCTTCTTGAAAAGCTCTCATTTTTTTTTTTTTTTACCTTCTTCCCTACCCATAAAAAACAAGGTGAAGAGGATGCATGCATGGGTGAAACAGGGACTGAATTGCTGGTTCTGCTATTAGAAACACCAGTTCTTCCCCGCATTTCTTTATTCTGTGAAGTGGCCCATTAAGAGCTCCATTAGTTTTCCATGTGGAAATGCTTCCAGCAAGGCTTTAACTCCTCATTTTCTCCTGCATTATAGCAGATAGAGCTCTAAAATACCCAGGTTGAAGAGACAGCCATATTCATCTTCATCTTCCTGTGCTATGACGAGAAATATTTTCCCCTGGCCAGGCTACCTGTTTCTCTTCTGCAGCATCCTTAAAAATGAAACTCTGACCATGCTACCCTCCTTGTAGTTATTTGGAGTTTTGTTTTGTTTTTTTTTCCCCATCCAGACCTTTCCTTATTGTTTCTATATTGCACAATCTGTGACGCTGTTCCGAGTGGCAGCCACACCTATTCATTTCAAGCAGCCTCATTTTTCTTGCCATGCCACCCATTGTGTAAGAGCACAGCCCCACTAAAAGCAGAATCAACAGGAGGCAAGAACCCAAAAAACCCAGGATATTGTGGGATGGGGATTTTTAATAGCTAGCACACACAAAGTTTTGTCCAGCTACACAAGTTGTATTTACCATCAGACTGAGCTGTCTGCTCACACCAGAGAGAGGTTTGCTGGAAGCATCCAGGTAACCACAATCAGAAGGAAAGCAGTGAGAGTTACCTGTGCAGCAAGGACGAGTAGGAAACAACATCTGATGGGGAAACAGGAGGGAGAAAGGACTTCCACTCACCTTCATGAACTGCTCCATCTCTGGCACCGTGAGCTGCGTGAAGTTCTGCAGAAAAGCCTCCTTCATCTGGGCAGCTGCCATTTTCTCTTGCTTCTCAGCAGTCCTCTCCAGGGCCTGGAACACAGCAGCACCTACCAGCAGGTAGACAAAGTAGCCAGCCACCAGCAAAGCTGTCTGCAGCCTGCCACTGCACATGGCCTTCAGGGCAACTCTGCGGAGGACAGGGAGCGAGAGGAGGCGATTGTAAATCCCTCATACTCCTGGGAAGCCTCCCCTGGGCAGGAAGAGCCCTCCCACCTCTGGTTTCCGCTGGAATCCCGCACTGGCAGGGACAGTGTGCTGCCAGATGCATTCACTGGGAAGTTGGAAGGGGTGGGGGTGGGGGGGAGAACCACAATAAACCCAACCCCCCCAGCAAGAAAAAACTTTCCATTCTCTGGGCTGCATGCTGTTTAGGGATTTCCTCTTGTCTGTGAAACTCTCCCTTGCTGAGTTCTCAGGAAAAGTGGGTCGGGATCTGAGCAGCTGGCAGGTGTCCATCTCCTGCTCAGAAGGCTCTGGGGACAGGTGAGGATAGTCTGGAAGGGGTTCACAGGGGAGTTTGCTTGGAAAACCATTGTTTGCCCTCCTGTGTCTCCTGCTGAGTCCAAGAACAGGACTGCAGGGCAAGCCTCTGATCCCAGGAGCTCCTTCGTGTCCCGTGTTCAAGGGCAGCCTCAGGGAAATGCAGCTGGACTGATCTTTTGGGCTTCACTTGCCTGCTTGCAGCACAGGGCAGGGTCATGCAGCCCTGCAGAGCCTCAACAGCTCAGAGCAAAACCTTGGACATACAGGCAAATGATTGTGGGTTGCATACGTGCCAAATCTGAACAGGTTCTTCTGCCAGCAATTCCTCTGCAGTGTATCCAAGGGAATACATTACACTGGTACTGGGTGCACAGCTGGATGGATAAAAAAGTAGCTGTGCCATCAGATCAGTGGAGTCATAAAATTATAGAATTGTTTAGGTTGGAAAAGATCTCAAAGATCACCAGACATGGTGCTTAGGGACACAGGTTAGTGGTGGGCAGTTCTGGGTTAATGGTTGGACTCAATGGCATTAAGGATCTTTTCCAATCTAAATGACTTTGATTCTCTGCTACCTACAGCCATGTAGCCTCTGCTGATTTCAGAAAGATGGTTCTCATGCATTGAGAAGTCATTCATATAATGATCAGAGCTTGTTCCCATTAACTTCAAGAAGAATTTGGATGCCACTGAGAAGAATTTGTGAAAGAGGGAAGTCCTTGAATGAAGATGTTGATTTTGGAACAGATAGCAGACAGGTCTGAGCTTGGCTGCAACATGGACATTGTTAACATTCATTAATTTTCTTGATTTTATATTTCCCAGCATTTTCATTTGCTTTGTGCACAATTTCTTTTTTGTTTCAGCAGATGCCCTACTTTAATAATGAGAACACACTGAAGCAAATCATCCTTTGAAAAAGCATTTAAAATGTAGCACCTATTCTGCTCTTCAAGTCTTTGTGGTTTTATTGAGTTTGAAAATACCAAGAAAAGGCAGAGACTCTGGGATTAGCTTTGCAAAACTAGTGTAAACAAGAAGCGATACATGGCTTCACTCTGTCTACTGCAGGTTGTCCTTTCACATATAAATCTGTTTGACCTTACAGGAAAACAGGAAGACTATGAATGAAGGTAAGCAGCTTCCGAAACCCTTACACGTTTGAAGATCTTCCTTAGGGTTACTGGAAAAGGGTTTGTTGAAACAGGATGTGCCGTGTTTCCTTTAACTTCTTTTGAAGCTACACGTCAAAGGTGTGCTTCTTCCTCAGATTTAAATTATTGCTCTAAAATAAGGACAACCATGGCTCCATCCTTTTGTGTCTCAGTCTCCCAACCCCATGAGATAAGATAAAGACCTTTACATGTATAAGTGCATCATTCTCAACAGACATGAAGATAATACAACTGGATTATTTCCTCAGTTCATCTGAGGGGAAAATGGATGACAAAAATCATGAAACTCATGGAAGATCATGAGAATTTCAATATTGATGACAGCTGCAGTGGTTTGATTGTGTGGGTAAGATGCCAAGAAACCTCATCTTTCCTATGCTGTCTCCTCCAGCCTGTATATCTATATATATATATATAGATATATATATATACTAAGTTGGGTTTCCCTCTAAGCCCCTCTTCAAAGGGGCTATTTGTGCCTGCATCTCCAGAAACCTTTGATTGCAAGAAAGTTTGGTGACCTTGTCTTTTTTCTAGCTCTGGAACAGGGAATACACATCAACTTTTCTCAGTCTGTTTCTTCATACAAAGAATCTTTAATAGCCTGCCTGTGTATCTTTAATAACCACTACAGATTGTTTGAATATGAGAGGAGTGTCCCATCACACAGCATCTTGTTCATACTTGGGTTGACACTTCCACAGGGAACAAGGGAGGGAAAACACAGTTCACTGCTAGGATGTTTGCAGGTAAGTTGCTCTGCAAGGAAGGGGGAATTCACCCTTCAGTGGAATGCTTTACTTGAAGCCATTCCTTGTAAAGGTAAGAGTATTTTCCATTAGCACTGACTGTTCTCCTCTCCTTATTTTGCCTATATTAAAAACTGAAAAACATGCTCTTGGTGGAGGCTGCTAGAGCTGTACTGCTTGTTATAAATTCTGAGTGTCAGGGGCTTGACACAAAGCACTATTACTGACTCAGTTTCCCCACAGGGGTCTGGGTACTGGTTAGCTTGACACCATTCACCCCAGCCATGAAAACCAAGCACTTCCCAAGTGCTGGGAGCTGCTGTAGGTACAACACCCTCATCCAAAGGCTGATGCTGGCATCTCACAACTGCTTCATAACCACACTGATAATCTGTTGAGATAGCTGGGAAGGTAAATGGGAACACTGTCCCTGGTGACCCAGCCACCATTACCTTTGTCCATTGGGAGATCATGAATACATGCCATCTAGGTGCAAGTTATCATAGAAGTCATAGAATAGTTTGGGTTGGAAAGAAGGATGTTAAAAATTGTCTACTTCCAATACCCCTGCTGTGGGCAAGGAAGCCACCCACTATGTCAGGAAGAGCCATGTTCAAGGCCAGGTTCAACACTGCCAGACAAGTTAATAGAACTATTTTTGTAAATCAAAACAAGTTTCTGCTGGCAGCATCTCTTCTCTCGACACCCCAATTCCTTATGGTGCCAAAAGTTCTGACAGACCTATTCAATGGCATTTGTTTCTCAAGAAGGAGCTGAAGAAATGGAAATGAAGCCTTATCTTTGTAGCTTTCAGTTGTGGGAAAACAATAGATCCAGCTACCAAGAACTTCTCCACTACCCATAAACGGACAGAACTTCTGCTGGTCCAGTTCCTTTGGGACTGCCCCACTGCCACCCAATGTGTGGCTTGTAGTTACAGCAACAAGATCCACTGGGTTGCCCGAGGCTGTGGTGTGTTGGGGTGTAGTTCCCTGGCAAGGAGAGGTGGTAGAACGTGGCTATCATGGCACTGCAAACCTTGTGCTCAGGTGCTGTGAGGGCTGGCAGCTCCCGCAGGGTCCGGGAGCTGGGAGCTGAGTGTGCTAACACTCTCTCTATCCCACTGCCCCTATCCAGGGAGCAGGGCAGACCTGGAGGTTCTCAGCCAGTTCAGCCAGCCATGCTGAGTGTTCATAGAGCAAGTTCATGGTCATGAGACAGGACGAGCTCAAGTCAGAAAATCATCCTGCAGCTCAGCCAAGCAGGGCTGTGGCGACTGGGCCAGGCAGGGTCTCCTGGTGGCTGGACTTTTTGGGACCCATGGGTGGGCTGGGCAAGATGGAATGGGCAACCTGCAATGCCACTGGAACACAGACTGACAGCCCTGGTTTGGGCTGGAGGTGGATTCTGGGCCACTGAGGATAGAAAGGAAGCTTGGGTGGGCTGATCATAGCCTTGGCAGACATGGAGGCAGTGTGTCTGGTAAAGCAGTTAATTAATACTTTTTGTTCCTGACCTAGGAGAGATTCATGACGCAGTTAAGGGACCAGGGAAAGAGGAGCCATGCTGACGTTTTTCACTTGCTTTATTTACCCAGTCCACTGCAGGGAAACCCAGGCAGTGAGATCCAGTGGTAACAGAGGGCAGGGAACAGAGGGCATTTCCTGCCTGTAACATGATGTGCTGGGACAGGGTTTTCTTACACTGAGTCCTCTGTCTTCAGTGTGTCCTTTCCTCCTCCACACCCCAGTCATATCCACAGTGTAGCCATTTTCTTTTTTTATATATGGCATCTTGCTGCAGCATTATGCATTCTGTGTCCTTAAGCAGATTATAGCCAAAAATGAATTCCAGTTTAATGGAAAATATTATCCATTTCCATGGGAATTACTTACCATGTGATTGTGGTTGTACTTCCTGTTGTGCTTAGGGCTAGAACCATTAAATGATCTGTATTTTTTACACTTTCTTACAGTTCTCCTATAAATATCTATTCCTCATAACGGGTCAGAACATTCAGTCTTGAAACATGGCTCATTTTGGTTTTTATGCTGTGATCTTATGCCAGATTATCAAATACTTAGTCTAAAGCTGGATTCCACGGAGATCCTCCTACTTCCTAGTTTGTTATTTCAGGTCTGCAAAGCCAAATTCCTCTGGACAGCTATCAGCTGTCAAGGAAATGGGCTAATATTCTTGAGTGCTGAAGCTGGTCACTTGCCTTTGGTAGCTGGCTAAGACCTCTGGTGTTCAGGAGGTAAGGGCTGCTGTGTCAGGCAACCCAGCATGTAGAACTACCCAAGTGCTGTGTGAGTCCTGGCTCACAGCATTGGACACAGTGATCAGTTGGGCCCAGGAAGAAGGGAGAGGTGTGGTGAAGATATTTTAAGAAAATTGGTTTTATTTTTCATTATCCCACTCTGATTCGATTGATAGCAAATTAAATATGCTTCCCTCAGATGAGCCTGAGCAATCTCTCTGTTCTTGTCTCTCCCCACAAGTCTTTGGTCCTTATTTTCTCTCTCTGCCCAGACGAGGTCAACCAACCACAAGCAGTGAGTACTGGTGCCTGCATTCCCCACCAAAGTGAGGCACAGACACTCAACAGAGGAAACATTTGCTCAAGATGCCATTTATTGGCATCTTTGCACAGGGTGAAACTTCCAGAGGGATTGGACTGTCTCGCAAAGAGAGAGCATTCATTGCCCACGTGGTCTCTAGTTCCAGGCTCCTTGCCACGCCCTCTTCATCTTTGGATCTGACTCCCAGAGTGAGCTTTTGCTGTCAGAGAATAGTGTAGCAAAAATTACAAACACTGACAAATCAGTGTCTTCTCCATGTCCTGTGTGCTCAGGAATGTGGCACCTACTCCCCAGGGAGTGAAGGATGGGTGGACACTCCTCCTAAAAAACAGTGAGGGTACAGAGGCCCCTTACTGGTACCACACACTTGGACCCACCACAGTCAGATCTTCCACTCCACTGTGAATTGTGTCAGCACGAGAGCTGCTCAAGCTGCAGCTATAACCCTCTAGAAGGTTCTCACAGAAGCCATACCTGTAGTCCTTCCACAGCTTAACCTGCAGTTCGGTGTGCACTTTGTGTGTATCCAGCCTTTGATTGCTTCAGACTACACTGAATGCCTGAGTGGGGGTGGGGACAAAAGGTGGGGTTGGCTTGGCTGAGTTGTGACATGCTCTGACACATGTGTCATCACAGGGGATGTGTCACAATAGGGGCAGCTCAAAAAGGCCCCAGCAGGTCACGCTGGCCCTGCGTTGCCTTGGCAAGCGGTGAGTGCACACGTGGCAGGGAGGCTGGGCTGGGAACAAGGGCTGGGGCAGAAATGCTACACCTGGGGCTGGGTTCTCCCTCTGCATGCAGGGACAGCTCCTCATGGGAGAACCTTGGGCAGGCCACAGTGCTGCTGCTGCTGCTGGGAGAGCAGTACAGCCCTTGCTGCCTTTGAACTGTGTCCTTCCTGCCCTCAGATCCCTGTTATTCCCATCCCTGCCACCCTCATTGTAAATTTCCTCCCTACTGGCCCCATTTAAGCCTGCTTGTCATCCTCCAGCAGACCATGGATGCCATAAGATTCTTTTTCATGCTCCTGGAAAGTCTCATCCAGTACATCCAGCCCGTGGGTGATGTTTTGGATGAGGAGAAACATCTGCGCATGGAGCTGCGTGCAAAGCGCTTGGAGCGGAAGAGAATTCGGATGGAGCGGGAGGTGGATCAGCTCACCATGAAGCAGAGTGGAGGGGTCTGGGGAGACCTGCTCCGGTTTGCTTTGCAGCCCTGGCAGGTCTGGGCTGTTGCTGGGCTCCTTGTCCTTCTCTTGGGACTGTATTTTTTTTGGAGGAAAACGAGTGATGAGGCAGAGAACAGTAGTGAGGGAGACGAAGACCATGTTTCTGACAATGATCTGAGATGGCTTCTAGAAGAGCGCATACAGTGGCCAGTACAGGACCTGCAGAGAGACTGCGAGCGGACAATAGACCTGATGGACACAATGAAGACCATTGTCATGCACCTCCTGAACACCATTCCTGTGTCACGATGGCGCAGGAGGTATTTTTTGCGGCGCCTGGGAGATATCAATGTGAACCTGCGCTGCTGCCTGGAGGAGAAATGCCTTAACCACTTTATCATAGGCAACAAGAGATTGCCTCAGGAGATCAGCTTGCCACTGGACATTGCATCAGCTGAGCCACCCAATCTCTTCCATCATCTGGCATGGTGTCCAGTTGCCCACTCCCAGGCAATGAGTGAGTACCAGGATCTTCGGCGAAGGCTTGCAAGTGTGCTGCTCCATGGTCACTGAAAGAGGTGCTCATGTACAGAGCTGTGCTTGTCAGCCTTACAGGCAGTAGCAGAAAACCACCTCACAGTGCTGAGAAAAAGACAGGAGAATGTGGGATACAGAGAGAGAAGGTAAAACGTTGTGCAGCATCACTCTGCCACCAGAAGCAGCAGCTGTGCTGTCTCAACAGTCTTCCCAGCACAGCATCCAGTGATGACTAGGGTGTGGAGGCCCAGAGAAGCTGACTTCCATTGCAGGGTGGATTGTGGTGATGCACTCCCCTTGCCCCTGGCTCTACTACAATCTGAGAGACGCTCATTAGGCCTTAGCCTTGACAAACTTCATTTGTACCAAGCCCCTTTTGAGTGTATCAGAAATATTATTTGTTCCCAGGAACTAACAGATGTCTAAGTAGCACCATATTTTTTTCAAGGAACAGCCTTGGAAACTTACCTTTCCTTTCCTGACTTATTTTTCTTTCTTGACTTTTTCTGACTAAGAACCCAAGTGGAATAATATTTTTGTTGACAAACCTTCAAATAAAGTTACAGAGAAAATACCTGAATGGTGGAAAATTCCTATGACTAAAGCCTACTCTGTTGTGAATATAAAGCAGTCCAAAGTGAGACCTTTTGAGTTCTTGATTCCCAGAATATAAGGGACCAATGTGTTTGTCTCTAACACTGATAATTGCATGGCAGTGGAGCCAACCAGGGACTGTTGGTAATAGCCAAGGACTGCTGGTATTAACATGCTGTGAGAAAGACCAAGATTTGGCTGGAGAAGGGGGGCCAGGAGGAAAGAGGGCAGCACTTTTCTGTGAGAAAGAGCCACAGCACAGTACACCATAAGCACAATAATAGGGCCAAGAAGAGGGCATGGACTATAGAGTAGAATTAAGACCACCCAAAACCAACAAAGACCTCTGACCCATCTACAGGAAGGCCTGAAAGAAAGGACTGTGCATGGTAATTAATTAACGTAGAAAGTGGGAAACCTGTCTTTAGGGCAGAGAAACCTCTCAATAAAAAGGTAACCCCCAAGCCTGGGTAGTGCCCTCAGGATCCTGGACATCTCATAGATGAGAACGGCACAGCTGCATTGATGCTGAACCCAGGATTATCACCTGGACTGGCACTGCAGCCAGGATTGACATCCCATTAATTGGATCAACACTGTAACCAGAACTGGTATTCCCTTTTCTCTCTCTTTTCTCCTTTGTCTTTTTCTTTCTCTCTTTCTTTAATTCATCTACCCCTCTTTAATTCCTCTCTTCCCTTTAACCCTACCCCTTTATCTAAAACCCACTGACTTGTGCTTGTGTAGTACGTCAGGGACTAACATATCGATTTCCAAGCCCAGTGTGTAGTTAGTTTATACAGTTTTACTGATTGTTTGTGGACCCTCTAACTTTTGTTATTCTTTTCGATCACAAGCATTTAAAAATCTTTGGTGCTTCCTTCCCCTTAAGGATGGGTCGCCACACTACAGTGGCTACCAAGATGACTTTCATCCCCCTTTCCTCTCATACTGTCACAGCCAGGGTGACCGTTTTAGATGGACCCAGAAATTCTTGCTGGCAGCTCCAGCTGGTCAGGGACCATGCAAGAGGCATTGCTAATATTCCTCCTTGTGTTCACTGGGGTCTGCGTGGACAAGCTACCCATCCTTAGACACTCCCTGAGGAAAAGTTGACACAGATCTGAGCATGCAGGACATGGAGAAGGCACTGCTCAATCGGCAGGGGGAATTGCTGCCACACCTTTCCTCTAGAGTAAAAGCATACTCATGGAGGCAAACCTGATGTAGCTGAAGAGATCCTGGCCAGGGGGCTTGTGCTGTTACCACTTGGACACTGACTGCCATCCCTTTTCTGAGAGAATCTGTTCCCTCTGTGAGCTCCACCCAGTCTCTAATGGATCACTGAGCCAGGAGGATGACACTGGTGGATGATGCGATAGGGAATGAAAGGAAATCTCTTGATCCGTCACACAAAGTCATACAAATGGTGCACCTCAACTTCTCAGCCGCAAATGGAGACATCACAAAGAAGAGCTGAACAAGCCCAGAAAATTCCTGAAGTCCACATTGAAAATAGCTTTTTGACATGGGTCCTGTGGGAGCCAACTAGGAAAAGTGCCCTCCTAGACCTGTTGTTTGTCCACAGAGATGGTCTTGTGGGTGAAGTGGTGATTGGTGCTGTCTTGGCCACAGTAATCAAGAAATGCTTGAGTAAGAAATCTTAGGTGTTATGGAAAAAACTGTCTGTGGAGCTACTCCCGAGGGTTGTGGGAGAGCAAGCTCAAGGAACTAATTAATAAGGGCCCCTGAGCATGTAGTTTCAAGGGTACTGATGTCCACACATGCTAGTCCTTTTTATCAGAAATGTTTCTATAAGAGCACAAGTCTGATGAAGAACAGCAGAGGGAGGTGGGGTGTGGAGGCTGGTGGGCCAACAGGGAAAGAATCCACTGTACTCCCCTGGAGGGAAAACCCCTCAAGCCATAATCACCTGTTAGGGTGCAGAAAAAGGCTTCTCCCAGCATGCCTTGTTGTGACATGCAGATTCAATGTATCCCATTGGCCCTTCCCCCTGGCTGCACCCCTGTGCCCTCATCCCATTGGCCCTAGTGTTCTGTCCTGCCCCTCAAGATCCCTGTAGAAATCCCTGCTTTCCCTGCCTGAGTGGCTCTTCATCCCTGGACAATTTCAAGGAAGAAGCTCAATAGAGGCCCTCCTTGGAACTCCACACAAAGACCCCATCTCTTCTTCTGCGTCGCTCAGATCATAAAAGAGCTGAAACCACCCAGCGTGAGCACAGACGGCGAGGTGCCTTTTTTAAGAGGCTTCTTTGGGAAGGTGGCGGCACTTTGAACACTGCCCGCTGCAATAGTGGGGGTGTTTAGCAGAGAGAAAAAGTGCCTCAGAGGGGACCTTATGGTTCTCTAGAGCTCCCTGAAGGGAGGTTGTAGCCAGGTGGGGGTTGATTTATTCTCCCAGGTGTGGCAGGGGCATCTCATTCCACTCAAGAGCTGATCTGTGCTGTGTTAACCGCTCAGGTAATTGAAACAGGACCATCAGTCTTGCAGTGAGCTCTTTTGGCGCCGTGGGGCTAACAGCGGTCTGGCATCTCCCAACTGCCAATAAACATCTTACTGTTGAAGTGAGATCTGGAAAGAGAAGCTGGATTTCTGACGGACAGGCACCTCACTTTATAACTCCTAAAAGCCATACCAAACTTGCACAAAGCAGAAATTTGCTATACGTTTCTCTGGAAATGTGTGGTGTTTCTCTTGTGGACAAGGACACGTGTTTTGCAATTACTGCCATGGAGGTTGAGTGAAAGAAATTCGCATTCTTATCATCGCTGTGGTGTGTAACATTTGACTCCTGATCAATGCTGTTTCTTTGCCAAGCTTTAATATCGATACCTTCATGTTGTCCATTGTTTGTTATGCTGTAATCTACTTCTAGTTCCTTTTAGATTTATATTGAGTAGTAAGTAACTCTGACTGGGATTGTTTCTGTATTATCTCCTGTCTACTTATGAAATAATTCATTTTATAAATAGATTTGATCTCTAGAACTTCTGGGCCAGAGAGATTTCTTAAATATGAGCTGTTGACAAAACCTTTAGGCTAAGGAGGGGCTTGTCTGAGGATTCCACTTGTCCAGTGACACAAGGAAACAAGCAATAAGAGCAAGGAAAATGACCTCAAGTTGCATCATATGTGGATATTTAGATTGGATCTTAGAAAAAATGCTTTCATGAAAACTAATATCAAGTGTGGAAACAGGCTGCCTAGGGAAATAGCTGAGTCACCCCCCTTGGAGAGATTGAAAAGGCATGGAATATTTGAGGACTCAATTTATTAATGGAGTAGGCAGTGTTAAGTTTGCAGTTGCACTGTGTGATCTTCAGGGACTTTTCAGTATCGACGACTCTGAGATTTAAGTGTAGATCAACCAGTGAGGAGTCAAAACTTAGACTCAAAGATCCTCAAGGGTACCTTCCAACATGGATATCAATGAGATTGCCAAAGAAGGGCAGATGAAAATAGATACAAAAGAAAGAACAGTGGGAGTTCTTTGAAGAAGCTTCACTCAAGGGCAGCCCTAAGCAGAACACCAGGGCCACTCTGAGTGCCTGAGCCAGGGTGGGGATAAAGGGTGGGGTTGGCTGGGTTGTGACGTGCTCTGACACATGTGACATCACAGGGGACGTGTCACAATACGGGCAACTAAAAAAGGCCCCAGCAGGTAACACTGACCCTTGGCATTGCCTTGGCAAGCGGTGAGTGCACACGTGGCGGGGAGGCTGGGCTGGGAACAAGGGCTGGGGCAGAAAAGCTACACCTGGCTCTGCATGCAGGGACAGCCCCTCATG
>NW_024509212.1:0-8973 GCF_017590135.1 Pyrgilauda ruficollis
CTCCCCTTAAAATCCTCAAATAAAACCTGCATTGCCATCCCATCGCCCACGAGCCAGGTGACCTCATGGCAGGGGGATAATCAATCAGGTAGACAGGAATTTCCCTCGGCTATCCCATGCTGCCCATGGCTGACATTGGTGTGTCCTTCCATCACTTCCCAGTCGTGCCAGCCATGACCATCCCACCATTTTTCCTGCTGTCAGGGTTAGATTGGAAGGGTGGCGTTTCCCTGGCAGTTCCAAGCCCTTGCTGTCAAGTCAGATACAGCTGGAGAACACTGAGCCAGCACGCACCTCCTTGGGCTTTCAGCACCTTGGGGAGATGATTTAGGGGGATCCTGCTGGGACATACTGGCATGAATCCCATCCACCACCACATCTCATGGGTATTGTTCTGGTCCAAGTTGTCCCCAGCAACCCCAAATGCAAGGTCACTGTCCCTCACGGCACTGTGCCTCCACTGCTGGACACCCTTCAGCACCCAGAGAAGCCAGTGGGACTTGGCAGAGCCAAAGTCTGTGGCACAAGCACACTGGGATCAGCTAAAAGCAGAGAGCTGAAGTGCCACAGGATTCTGCCACCCTGAGTGGCTCAGCCTGTGCTGAGAGGATGCTTTGCATGGCTTTGGGCATCGGGGTCCTGCTGGCCCCGGCGGGCCGCAGAGCCACGGAGGGCAGAGCTGCGTGTCAGACACCCACGGAGAGCCTGGGAGACCTTTATCTCCATGGGCACTGTGGCTGCTGTGCCTGTGAGGTCCGTGAGGCCCATGGCAATGGCCTTTACACTGTTGGCTAACAAAACCATCATCAACCATGGTTATTTATTTATTGGCTGCACACCCCACACACACCTCCCTCCTCACCAGAAGCACTCACTGTGCGTGTCAGGTTCTGTAAATGCAAAGAAAGATGGTCATTCCAAGCACAGCGTCTCTCATCCTGGAGAAAAGGAGGCTCAGAGGGGACCTTCTCTCTCCTCACAATTCCCTGAAAGGAGTAGTGCCACCTCCTTGCTGGCCCGCTTCCCACAGGAGTTCATGGCCGTTTGGGAGCATTTCCACCCCCAGCCAAGCCCCAATGTCCCCTCATAATGACCGCCAGGCTGAGGAGGAGCCGTCATTTTAGGGCAAACCGTGATTAATTTTTGGGGGGTCCAATGAGCCCAACACCATGGGAGCGTCTCCAGCATCTCAACATTTCCCCTGGGCTCCATGCCTGTGGCTTACGACACTGCAGTCCCAGCTGGTCAAAGGCCCAGCCCTGCTTCCCATTTCAGGGGAAGAAAGAGGAAGCCTTTTGTCAGGGCTCAACCTGAAAAGACATTTGGCCACTTCTACTTGTTCTACAGCTTTGGAGAGGAGCACCGTCTCTGCTCCTGCCAGCCGGTGGCCCTTGGCAGGCACACGCAGGCCCATGTGTCACTTCAGGTGATCCCAAGTTGCTTTGTCAGTTTGAGACAGCAAAGCTCTTGTTTCACTGTTGCCTTTCTTGCCTTGCTAAAGCCCCTCCTACCCGTACTGCAGCCTGAGCTTGAAGACACAAAACCACCTCCGTGGAGGAGAGGCATCAAAGCCTTGACAAGGGCTGGAGGGAACACTCTGATTACCCCTTTTCCCAAGAGGTTTCTTTAGCTGAAGCTGCTACCAAGGACCAGACTTGACAGCCCGCAATGGGTTGGTGGCTGGTTTATTTTCCCGGCCCTCAGTCCTGCCTGGGACTCGGTCACTGGGTGCTGCAGGGGCTCCAGCCAGGCATCAGAGGCTCCCGCCGCACAGCCAAGGGTGGCGCCAGATCTCCTCCAGCGCCGGCCGGTCCGCGGGGTGCTTGGCCAAACACCAGCGGATCAGATGGCGGCACTCTGGGGAGAGAAGGCACAAAGCGCCGGTCACTGGCAGAAGGCTCCTGGCCGGCTGCTCCCGGCGCCCGCAGAACCCGGGCCACGCTGCCAGTGCTCAGAGCCGCAATTTGCGGCACAGCGGCACGGCAGGACACGGCCACCTCCTTCAGCCAAGCGTGCCACAGCCAGCCCCTCGCGGGCCACCTCCTGCGGCCGGCCCTTGAGGGCGCATCGAGCTCCCGCCGAGCTGCGTGAGGGCCGGGCCGGGCTGCGCGCTGCCATCTGCCAAAGCCCGCCTGCTGGAGGCTGGTACCCACCTGGAGAGACCTGCTGCCCGAAGAAGAGCTGGCCCCCCACGATGTCATGGTCGTCCTGGAAGGGCAGGTAGCCGCAGACCATGACATAGAGCAGCACACCCAGGGACCAGATGGTCGCCGCATGGCCGTGGTAGCAGCCCAGGCAGATCCACTCGGGCGGGCTGTACATGTGTGTGCCTAGGGGAGACAGGCGGTGCTGGCCGGGCGCAGGCTGCTGCCTTCCAGAGCCTGGCGCCAGCCTCCTGCCAGAGGCAGGGGCTGCGCCGGCGGACACAACTTCCCCCAAGGGCACCCTGCAGCCCCAGACAGTTGGCCGAAGCCAGGAAACCGCTCGGCAAGGCACAGAAGGCCAGAAGAGCAGCCCAAGCCCTCGAAGGCCTGCCATGCCTAGGGGCCGGGGCCTGGCTTTTGCAGCCCCCCTCTGCCGGCAGAGCCGGCAGCCGGCTCCTGGGGCACAGCATCTGCCCCAGGGTGGCACAGGGCAGCCGGCAGCCGGCTGAATGCCGCACCCCACAGCCCAGGAGGGAATGGCACAGTGCAGGGCCTGGCACCGGGAGCAGGGCCCGGGCCGTGGGCTCACCGGCATATTGCGTGTAGGCCTGCTCTTGGAGGAAGGTGCCGCAACCGAAGTCGATGAGCTTCAGGTCGCCACTCTCCGGGTCCACGAGGAGGTTCTCCGGCTTGATGTCCCGGTGCAGGACGCCGCAGGCGGTGCAGTGCCACACGGCCTCCAGCACCTGCCAGAAAAGCCAGCGTGCCGCCTCCTCGCTCAGGACCTCCTGCTCCAGCAGGAACTCCAGGAGATCCTGAGATCGCTCCGGGCGCTCCAGCACCAGCACGAAGCTGTCAGGCAGCTCGAACCAGTCCAGGAGCTGGATGATGCTGTGGCAGCCAGAGCCCACCTTCTCCATCAGGGCAATCTCCATGGGAACACGGATGCCGTCGGGCTGGGGGGACGAGACAATGCCTCCAGCAGGCCTGGTGCCGCCCTGTGCCTCCGCTGCCCCCTGCCCGGCATGCCCCAGTGGCCCCTTGGGCAGCCTCCCTGCTGCTCGGGATCCCTCCCGCCCAGGGCATGCCGGGCAGCTGCTCCCCTGCCTGGACCCAGCCCCGGTGTCCGGCATCCCCGGGCCCGCCGTGTTCCGCCTCGCACGCCGAGCCCATGCCCGTTCAGCCCCCGCCATCCCCCTGCCCCCGGGGCCCCGGGCTTATCCCTGCCCACGCCGGCCCGCTCCAGCCCGCTGGCCCCGCTCACTCACCCACTCAACCCACTGCAGGACGCTCTCCCGGGCCACGCGCTTGATGGCCACCTGCAAGCCATGGACACAGGGGGGCTGAGCTCAAGCCCTGCCCGGCCCCGGCCCTGACCCTCCGGCCACGCCCGGCCGTGCCGGCCACTTACCGGGCGGCCGTCCGAGAGGCGGGTCCCCGAGAAAACGGTGCCAAAGCCACCGCTGCCCAGCTGCGGGCCCAGCTGGTACAGCTCCTGCAGCTCCTTCTTTTGCCCTGCGGCCAAGAGCGAGCCATCAGCCCTGCGCCCAGGCCCCCCAGTGCCCGGCTGAGCTCAAGCCCTGCCCGGCCCCGGCCCTGACCCTCCGGCCACGCCCGGCCGTGCCGGCCACTTACCGGGCGGCCGTCCGAGAGGCGGGTCCCCGAGAAAACGGTGCCAAAGCCACCGCTGCCCAGCTGCGGGCCCAGCTGGTACAGCTCCTGCAGCTCCTTCTTTTGCCCTGCGGCCAAGAGCGAGCCATCAGCCCTGCGCCCAGGGCCCCCAGTGCCCGCGGGTGAAGCGGGCCGGGCCGCCGCGGGCACGGCGCTCTCACCTGCTTCCTGCTGCGCGCCGGGCAGCGGCCACCGCCTTGCAGCCGTCGAGCTGGCGAGCGGCACAGCGGGGCCAGGGCAGCGCGCACAGGCGGCTGCAGGAGCCCCGCTGCAGCGGGGCACGGCGGCACCGTCGCTGTCCCCGGCCTCCTGCGCTGGACCCTGCTCTGGTGCAAGGCCGGGGCTGCAGCCCGAGGTGTGGCACAGGGGGGTCCCAGGAGCAGCTGCAAACCACACAGGGGTTTTTTGAAGCCGTGCCATCAGAGGCACTGAGAACAGCCAGGGATTAGGCTGCTCTCAGAGGCCCTGGCCTGGCCTGGCCTGGCCTGGCCTGGCCTGGCCTGGCCTGGCCTGGCCTGGGAATGCCCCTCACGAGCCCCATGGGAGCCGCAGACGGCTCCTCAGAAGATCTCACCTTCTACTAGGGCCTTCCTGCTAGTCGGTGGCTGTCTCGGAGCAGCTTCCTGCACGTGGAGGTCTCCCGCTGTGTCGAGGATCATCTCCTCCACCAGGCACGGGCTGTTGCCCACTGGCACAGCCGGCACAGCGTCCTGGGAGCTGTGGGCCGGCAAGTGCCAGCTGCAGGACACTTGCTGCTCCGCCACCTGCTCCTGAGATGGCTCCCCTGCATCGGGCTGGGCTCCCACTTGGACTTGTGGGCTTTCCCTGGCCACGTCAACGCTCAGGGTTGCGCCCCTCTTGTTCAAGTCCATGGGTCCAAGGGAGCTGGGAGACCTGTCCACGGGCTCTGCAGTTTCTGCAGGCTGACAGGTCTCACTGAGCCTCTCCGAGGGATGGAGGCTGTCAGAGATAGCCGAGGCTCCTGGCAGGATGGACGTTCTCTGACAGCCGGAGCTTCTTGCACGGATGGCGGGTGTCTGCTGGTGTGCCATCCGTGCAAGGCTTGAGGCTCTCCCAGGGGTGGACACTCTTCCTGGGAGCTGCCTCTCCATGGGATGGGGGCTCCTGGAGGAGCTGGGCCAGCCACAGCAGGGCAGGTGGCCTCGCTTCACCAGCTCCTGCAGTTCTTCCCACAAGGCCTGCCACATCCCAGAGTAGAGCGGCACAGATGTCCCATTGCGAGCCCAGAGCAATCTCATCAGTTCCTGCAGCTCTCGGGCCACTGCCACGCAGGGGCCGCAGCTGCAGGAGCTGCCCAGGGGGCTGGCGGGAGCACCTGGCCGCTTGCGAGGGGTCGCCCGAGGCCTGCGGGGCCTGGGAGCCGCAGGGGCTCCTGGCTTCCTCCAGGCCCTGCCTCTGGGCCGGACCCCGGGGCGCTTGCGCCTCTTGGCCGTCCTTGTCTGCCGCCTCCGTGGCTGCCAGTGGCCGATGGCCCAGCAGACAGCCGCGGCGGCCAGCAGCAGGACAAGCACAGTCACGAGCACGTCACCGTCACACATGGCTCCGGCACGTCCCATCGCGACTGCACTGGCAGCCGTGGGGGCTGGCCCGGCTTAAGTAGGCATGATGATGTCACAGTGCTGTGGCATGACAGGCGTGTGACATCACAGCCCTGCCTCACTCCTGTGGTCAGCTGCTTTGTGCCATCATGTCCCTTCCTCACCTCAGGGATCAGCAGAGCAGACTCATTTCTGAAGTTGGATATGGTCAGAAAAAGCCTGGATGCATGGACTTAAGACTGGAGCTCAGCCTGTTAGGGTCCATTATACCCTGGAGCTAGTGGCAGGACGTCGGGAATTTTGGTGGTTCCACCAGTGTAAAGCCCCCAGCTCTTAGGACGTTGCAGTGATACTAACTTCCCACAACCTCTATTCTCCGCCTGAGAAGATCCTCCTGAGACAAAGGGCGTTGAAGTTTCTCTGTCTCTGGGGAGCTCTCCTGAAATAGGTGTGCACGGGTAGAGTAGTTTTTGTTAGCAGCTCACTGACTTCTGGAACACCTCTATTCTAAATAAATCAGGTTTTCCCAAAGAGTGCTCATTGTGCTCCGTCTGCTCTTGTTTTGACTGCAGTAGTTTTCCTTTCTTCCCAATAGCTGACACATGCTGGGATTGGATTCAGGGTAGGAATTCTGTGGATCAAACAGGACTGGTTTGCTTTCTGCTGACTAGGGCTTGCCCTCTTCGTGGACTTTGCAGTGTCCCTTGGTAGAATGAATGTTTTCAACTCGGAAGTGAGGGATGAGTGTTGAAGACAGAGGCAAAGAATGCATTAAACACTTGTACCATGTCTCTGTTCCTGTTTGTGAGGTGACCATCCACCTCCTGAAAAGGGACAATGTTATTTTTGCAACGTTTTTTTCCTTTAGCGTATTTAAAATTATTATTTTTATTGTGCAGACATTTCTGGCCGCCTTCATCTCCACTTGAGCTTTCACTGCACCAGATTTCTCCATTCAGTGGCAAGAAGCATCCCTATATTCTCCTCCTGATCTTGATTCCACTGGGCACACAGCTTCCTTTTCCATCCTCTTTCCCAGAAATGATGCCTCTTCAGGCAAGCCAGCCTTATAACTTGCCTGCTTAGTTTCCAACATTTGGGAATTGCCTGTTCCTGTTCACCTTCCTTACAAGGTGATTTTTCAAACGTGACCAGCACTGAAGGATGCCAGCACCTGCAAAAATATTTTTCCTAGGGACCTTGCTTACCAGTTCCCTGAGCAGTCCAAAATCTGCTCTCCTCATGCCCCAAGCTGAGGTTTTGCTTGTCCTTTTCATTTTGTCAGAGGTTTGAAACTCAATTTGTCTGTGGTTGCTGTGGCCAAGATGGCCACCAGTCCCCACTGGCTGAGGGCAGGTGGGGCTCAGACTGCAGCCTGGGTACAGGGGCCTGAGCTGGAGTGTCCTGAGCTCTGGGGGGATCCCCCTTACCTGGGGGGAGGCTCCCTGGGCAAGAAAAAGGGTCTGGCATGAGCCAGGAGGGCCCTGGCCAAGGAACAGTAGAGAGGATGTGGCCACAGCAGATGGTGTCTGGGAGGAGCTGTGGGAAGGAGTGGCTGTGGGGCTGAGCTAAGGGAGGGTGTTCCCCCAGCCCAGCAGGCAGAAAGCAGGAGATGAGTTTCTGGTTACCAGGAACAGCTTCCTCCCTCACCAGGGCTCCCAGCCTCCCACAAAAGTTGGTTATGGCATGGGTGCTGCCCTCCCCATGGGAACAAGGCTGGACACCCTAAAAAGGGGGGTCAGCACCCCAGGGGCAAAGCCAGCGCACGGGGGAGTGAGTGTGATGAGTGTGAGAGAGCCACCTCTACCCCTCCCGACCCACACCAGGGAGCAGGGACCTTCCTGGTGCAGATCCAGGAGGATATCCAGGACCATCTTTGCCTGGGATGGTGCCAAGGAGATCCAGGAGGGATCAGTGTCCATCTCTGTGTCCTGGGACACCCTGCACCATGTTCCCCACAGCCCCGATTTTCAGGAAGGAGCCAGAGGAGCGTCCTGGCTATCGATGGAATTTTCTTCCAAGAATTTGCTGTGGAGCTTATTTCTCTTTTTTTTTTTCCTCTTTCAGAGCTCCTGTAAACATGGCACAGAGCTGGAAGGAGGGCAGCGGGGGGCAGAACACACAGCCGGGGAGCTCTTGAAGGGTTCTATGTCTCTGGCACCCTACTTTCCTCCTCTCCCTTTCCTGTAGGTGTGGGCTGGGACGGAGCATCTTTCCTGGGGGGTCACGGTGCCCTGGATCCCTGCCCTGAAATCGGGGTCAACACCGGGCATCTCTGCCCTTCCCCACGCAGCCAGGGTGTCCCACAGAGCTCCTCCAAAGCCCTGCTCTTGGCCGCCAGGGCGTTAATGAATGAGGTATTAATGAGGGAAGAACTAAGGACGTTAATTGAGGAGGGGAGGGCGGGAGCCGCTCCGAGCCGAGGGGGCGAGGTCTGAACGGGGGCGGGGCCAGCGCTGAGGGGAAAAAGGGCGGGAAATGGCTCGGGGCTGCTGAGGGGAAATGTCAGGAAGGAGGGGACAGAGGGATATTGGTACGGAAAAGGGAGACACAGAGCTCTTAGCGGCTTGAAACTGCTAACAGTGGCTGGGGAAAGCCCAACACAATCTCCCCTGTGTACCCCAGCCCCTTACAAAGGCTGAAATCCAGGAAAAACAGTGCTGTGGATGCAAGGAATCAGAAGCAGGATCTGTGTGCAGTGTCCCTCACGAGAGGAGCCTCAATGGAAACCAGCGAGGCTGGGGCAGGAGGGTCAGCATGAGCAGAGAAGGGGGATCCTCTGTCCATGACAAGGCCCAGAACAGCCCTGTCCTAGGAAGTCTGCAGGCAGGATCCTTGAGCTGCTGCATGTTTGTGCTGCCCTCGCTCAGCCCAGAGCCCCCTCATTGCCAGGGGTAGCTGGTGGCACTGGGGAGTGGGAGAGGAAAAGAGGCAGAACACAAGGATCTGTTCTACACCCACATGGACTGGGATGTCGTGTTCATGGCTGCGCCATGCCCTGTTGGGAAAACAACCAGAAACCTCCAACAACATCCTATTTACTGTTCCAGAAAAAGAAAACTCCCAAACATTAATTACAAGGGGGATAACCGACTATCTCCTCGACATCTGGAGATCCATTAACTAAAGGCAGTCATGACTTTCCTTCAGGTCTCCTCCCTCAGGACCAGTTAAACAGGTGGTGGGATTAAACCCTCCCTTACTTCTTCATTCTAGATCATCCCATTCCATGAGAGGCACTTTTCCTCAGCAAAGTCGTAACTTCATGTCAGGCTTTCAGAATTGGAGAGCTGTCTGCCATGTGCACTTATCAATAAAGCTTTGGCTCCACAAATTCGCACACAATGGCTTCTCTGGATGCCAATGAGCATCTAGCAGTACAATCACAATACCGTGAGGGACAGGGATATTCCATTTGGGATTGCTGGGGACAACTTGGACCAGAACAATACCCATGAGATGGGGTGGTGGATGGGATTCATGCCAGTATGTCCCAGCATGATCCCCTAAATCATTTCCCCAAGGTCCTGAAAGACCAAGGAGACAATTCTTGCCCCTTATGGTACTGGGGAAGCGCTGGGGTGGGGCAGGGCTGTGAT
>NW_024509213.1:0-570 GCF_017590135.1 Pyrgilauda ruficollis
GGGAAACTGAGGCAGGGACAGGGTCAGCGGGAACGGGACATGCGGGGAGGGGAGGGAAACTGAGGCAGGGAAAGGGTCAGGGGGAAATGGGACATGCAGGTGACGGGAGGGGAAACTGAGGCAGGGAAAGGGGTCAGGGGGGAGCTGGGACATTCGGGGAAAGGGGGAAGAGTAGGAAAAGGGAAACTGAGGCAGGGAGAGGGGTCGAGGGAATTGGGACATTTGGGGGCTGGGGGAGGTGGGGAAGAGTCAGGAAAAGGGAAACTGAGGCAGGGGTGAGATGCTGAATTTTGGGGTTTGGGGGATGCAGGAAAAGGGAAACTGAGGCAGGGCGACACACTGAATTTTGGGGCTCAGGGGGTGCCCCGGGGGGGGTCCCAGGCCCCGTGCCCCCTCCCCAGCCCCCGGCTCACACTGGGGGAAGAAGTGCTCGCCGTAGCTGCTGCGCGTGGCCGGCTCCAGGCGCTCCCAGCGCTGCCGCAGCGACGCCTCCAGCGAGTCCAGGTCCGTCACGTTGGTCTTGAAAAACCCTGGCTCCACGATGCTCACCTTGACCCCAAAGTGCCGCAT
>NW_024509214.1:0-570 GCF_017590135.1 Pyrgilauda ruficollis
AAAAAAAAAAAAGGAAAAAATAAAAAATCAAGACACTCCAGTCCATGAAAGTGGAGGCAAAAGGATTCCACATTGTCTGCCTACTGAGCTGCCTCTACTCATCCCATGGCCAGTACTCCCCCGGTGCAACTGGGAGGTGAAATACATCCACTGTGGCATGGCCAGAGAGGGTTCAGGGGAGTGCATCCATTGCTCAGTGAAGAAGTGGAGCCCCCAGCACTTGCAGAATCAGGCAGAGAAGCTCAGCTAGCGAGCAAGAACTTGTTAAACCACTATGAAACAGTCATGTTAAATTTTGTACCACGAGCCTACACAACAAGGGGAGTGGAAAGAAAAAAAATCCTTAAGAACAAACAGTCCACCTTCAGCTAAATTTAACCATTTCAGCAGGATCAGAGCTGTGGAAAACACACTTCCCATGAGCACAGGGCACCTGGTGCAGTGAATGAAAAAGCCACTGGCTTTTTTAACATATTCCCTAAGAAATGGGAGCATCTGTATTTAGGATCTTGGTCTGAATCTGCTGATTCTTAAAAGTGCAAAGAAAGCCTTCCACAACCCCAAGTAAAA
>NW_024509215.1:0-570 GCF_017590135.1 Pyrgilauda ruficollis
TTTTATCCCAGTTTTTCTCCCTTTTTTTCCCAAATATTTTCCCAAATTTTTCCCATTTTTTGCAATTTTTTTCTCAATTTTTTAGGATTTTTTTCCTATTTTTTCCCCATTTTTTTCCAAATTTTTTCCCCGTTTTTTGCAATTTTTTTCTCAATTTTTTAGGATTTTTTCCTATTTTTTCCCCATTTTTTTTCCAAATTTTTCCCCCATTTTTTGCAAATTTTTTCTCAATTTTTTAGGATTTTTTCCCAAATTTTCCCCAATTTTTCCCCATTTTTTACAATTTTTTTCTCAATTTTTTGGGATTTTTTCAAATTTCTTCCGGTTTTTTTTCAGATTTTTTTCCTATTTTATCCCAGGTTTTCTCCCTTTTTTTCTCAAATATTTTCCAAATTTTTCCCCGTTTTTTGCAATTTTTACTCAATTTTTTAGGATTTTTTCCCTATTTTTTCCCCATTTTTTTCCAAATTTTTCCCCCATTTTTTGCAATTTTTTTCTCAATTTTTTTAGGATTTTTTTCGAATTTTTTCCCACTTATTTCAGATTTTTTTCTGATTTTTTTTCCTATTT
>NW_024509216.1:0-570 GCF_017590135.1 Pyrgilauda ruficollis
ACTGATATAACAGAGCAGGCCTGATTTGATGAGGCCTTTAATTATAATTTTTCTACCTTAATGCACCAGACATCCCTAATTTTTCCTCCTACTTTGCTTTGTCTGTGGAAAGGTACTGAATTTTACTTGTCCTCTTATATGTTTAGATGCTGGACTGTGCAGCAAGAACTGAGAGTAAGTCTCATTTAACAAAGGAATAAATATCTTTGAAACAGTTCAAGTACATTGTTGTAGTCTAATGCTGTCCAGTCTCTCGCTCACTTCACATTTTAAGATAGGGGAACGAATGCAAAGTATAAAAGTAAGAAAACCCCATAAGCTGAGAAAATGACAGTTTATGGAGAAAAATACTCCAAGCATGCACACAAACAAATCAAAATATGAAATTCTTTCACTACTTCTCATGGATACGCATGTGTTCAGCCATCCCCAGGAAACAAGGGCACATTACAGTTACTTGGGAAGGCAAATGTCATCTCTACTAATGTCTCCCTGTTCCTATTTTCTCAGCTTTGTATTGTTGAACACTGGGCATGAAATAAACCTTTGGTCAGTTGGGGTCACCTGTCT
>NW_024509217.1:0-570 GCF_017590135.1 Pyrgilauda ruficollis
TGGATAAAATTCTAAAATGAAACAAAACTTGAAAAAAAGAATAAAAATAGGTGCGAAAATTAGGGGGGAAAAATCTGAAAATTCCAAATTTTTAATGGTTTAAGAAATGAAATGGTTTGGGGAAATTAAAAAGAAAATGGCAAAAATGTAAAACAATTTTAAAAAATGTTGGTGAAAAATTAAAATTAAAAAAAATTAGGAAAAAATATTGAAAAATGAGGAAAAAGTATTGAAAAATTTGGAAAAAAGTATTCAGAAATTAGGAAAAAGTATTGAAAAATTAGGGAAAAAGGATTGAATAATTAGGAGAAAAATATTGAGAAATTAGGGAAAAAGTATTGAAAAATTAGGAAAAAGTATTGAGAAATAAGGAAAAAATATTGAAATATTAGGAAAAAATATTGAAAAATTTGGAAAAAATATTGAAAAATGAGGGAAAAAAAGTATTGAAAAAGGATTGAATAATTAGGAGAAAAATATTGAGAAATTTGGGAAAAAATATTGAAAAATTTGGAAAAAATATTGAAAAATTAGAAAAAAAAAATTGAAAAATGAGGAAAAAATATTGAA
>NW_024509218.1:0-569 GCF_017590135.1 Pyrgilauda ruficollis
AGTATAGAAGGCAGACTCAGTACCATGTCATTCAGTTTCCTGTGGTGCAGTTAAAAAATACAAACGAAACAGTGTGTGCAATACAGTTAGTGCAGGAGACAAAAAAAGAGAAACAAAGAAAGAGAAAAAAGGCTTTACCTTTATTGTAGGTATTTAGGGTTTGTATTATCTCTGGGACATCTCAGACTAAATAACAACACTCACAACATGGACTGTCTACATGTACCACTTCCTCTAAGACACAGCTGTTTTGAAAAACTTTTATTTACTGCTTGTAAAATGACAAAATACAATCAATGAACTGTAGACACCTTTATCACATTTGCTTTTTGTAAATTCCAAGGTCCACTGTCATAAGGGATTCCTGTAACCAGCCATCTGGTTACAGACAAAAATAAGTGACAGGCATCCCTACCTCCCAGTCCATCTCCAGAATCAACCTCACAGATGCTCTCCCCTTCCATATTGTCTTTAGGATGCAGCAGAAAGCAAGATCTTCCTCGAGTGATCTGCTCAGGCTCCAGAAGGAAGCTGAATCCACCCACTCTGCAGCCAGCAGGTGATATCTT
>NW_024509219.1:0-569 GCF_017590135.1 Pyrgilauda ruficollis
GTGCCATAAAAAAGCCAAGAACTTCCCGAGGCAATCCCACAATTCACAAAACCCCTCTGAAACCATGGCTGGCAAAGGCATTCCAGGGAAATGTCAGCTTCCAGCATCCCCTGAAATCCATGGAAAAGGCAGCCTGGTGCTGCCAGCAGGCCGGGCTGAGTCCCTCCCAAGGAGATTTCCTCCCACAGGCAATTTGTCTCTCCTCTCCCAGAGGTTTTTCCAAGGGTTGAACCCACCTGGTGCTCAGCAAAGGCAGGAATTGTTCTCTGCTCCCCCAATCCCTGCTCCTCCCTGGCAGGGAAGAATCCCCCCAGGCAGCAGCACTGCTTTCATCCCTTTTTCAAGGAATGCAGGAATTTTAGTGCTGCAGCTGAGGAATGGACAAGAATCCCTCCAAAGCAGAAAGAGCCAGGGCAGGAAGGCTCCTGGGAAGCGCCACAAAATCCATGTTAACAACTAAAAGCCATTCCCTGGAAAGCAGTGGGAAGGGATTCAGCTGCAGCACAGGAAGCAGAGTCGGAGCAGGCAGCAATTCCAATTTGTCTGCAGCAGCTGAAGATCTCAAAAAA
>NW_024509220.1:0-569 GCF_017590135.1 Pyrgilauda ruficollis
AGGATCAAACCATTTGTCACTCCATTGACCACTGATACCCATAGGATAAAAATCTGGATTGGTAATGAAGACAGTGATATCAGTGGAAAGGTCTACTCGATGAACCTGACAAGCAGAAACAGCCTTTTGAACTTCCCCCAGTGCTCGTCATGCCTCAGGAGTCAATTTCTGAGGTGATCTCAGGTCAGGATCCCCCTTTAGAGTATCATACAGTGGGGACAGTTGTTTCTTGGTGAGTACCAAGTAAGGACTCAACCAAGTGATGACATCCATCAATTTCTGGGCATCGTTCAAGGTCTTAATAGAATCCGAGAATTGCACCTCCTGATGCTGAATGGTTCAGTCAAGAATTTTGATTCACAGATATTTCCAAGGAGGGTGCTGTTGAATCTTCTCTGGAGCCACCTCCAGCCCATAAGAATGCAGATCAGCAAACAGCTGAGGCTATATCCTCAGCAACTCATCCTGGGTGGGTGCAGCCACCAGGATGTCATCCATGTAATGATAACAACATGCATCAGGAAACTGCTTGTGGACTCTGAACAAGGCCTGAGCCACATACCACTGAC
>NW_024509221.1:0-569 GCF_017590135.1 Pyrgilauda ruficollis
GTGTCAGCGTGCAGATGGGGCACAGCACCTACACGCAGGTCACCTCCTTGGAAATCAGGGCCACGGACAGGGAGAGCAAACCCAGCCTTCATTTCAGGAGCTGGGATACCAGCGATGTGTGAGCGAGAAATGGGCTTCAGCTGGGGCAGCTCTGCAGAAAGCTGTGGATTGTGGTGGCTGCGCCGCCTCCCTCAGAGCCCTCAGGCCATGGGATCCCTGCTGGGCTCGGCCTGGCTCTGCCTGGGACATTCCTGCTCCTCCTGCTCCCTGCAGGCCGGGTTTCCATCCTGCACAGAGCAGTCACGCCGCTGCTAGCAGGCTCTGTCCTTTCACTTTAAATCATTTTACTGGTTAAACTCGAGTTTTCTGCACCTTAACAAAATCAGCTTGCCAGGAGCGCAGGGGGATCCCCTGCCAGGCGGCCACACAACTGGAAGGATCAGAGCTGGATGAAAGCAAACAGTTAAACAGCCCCTGGAGAATTCCAAGCACTTCAAAAGGCAGGAATCAGGAATTCACTGTGAACCATTCAGTCCTGAGCCATGCCAGTGACAGTCCCACACCGCAGT
>NW_024509222.1:0-569 GCF_017590135.1 Pyrgilauda ruficollis
CCAAAAACAGCCCAAAATACCCCAAAAGAACGGCCCAAAGCCCCCAAAAAAAACTACCCCAAAATCCCCCCAAGAAAACACCCCAAAACCCTCCTAAAGAACGGCCCAAAATCCCCAAAATATCACCCCAAAACCACCCCAAAAAAACAGCCCAAAATACCCCAAAATAACGGCCCAAAACCCCCTAAAAAACAGCCCAAAACATCCCAAAAAAACAACCCAAAACACCTCAAAACACCACCCAAAATCCCCCCAAAATAACACCCCAAAACCAGCCCAAAACCCTCCTAAAGAACGGCCCAAAATCCCCAAGAAATCACCCCAAAACCCCCAAAAAAATAATCCCAAAAAAACAGCCCAAAATGCCCCAAAAGAACGGCCCAAAACCCGCCAAGAAAAACACCCCAAAACCCCCAAAAAACAATCCCAAAACCATCCAAAAGAACAGTCCAAAACCAGCCCTAAATCCCCCCAAAAAACACCCTAAAACCTCCCAAAAAACCACCCCAAAACCCCCTAAAAATCCAGCCCAAAACACCCCAAAGAACGGCCCAAAAACCCCAAAAAAA
>NW_024509223.1:0-14254 GCF_017590135.1 Pyrgilauda ruficollis
GGGCAAGGTGGCACCTTGGGGTGACAACGAGGAGGGGCACGGTGGCATTAAGGGGTGACACTTGAGGGGTGGGGCAAGGTGACACCAAGGGGGGGCACAGTGGCACCTTGGGGTGACACCGAGGGCTGACAATGAGGGGTGACACTGCGTGGGGGCACAGTGGCACCTTAGGGTGACAATGAGGGTGGGGAAGACACCCAGGGGGGGCACGGTGGCATTGAGGGGTGACACTGAGGATGGGGAGGCACGGTGACACCAAGGGGGGGCACAGTGGCCCCTTGGGGTGACACCGAGGGCTGACAATGCGGGGTGACACTGCGTGGGGGCACAGTGGCACCCTGGGGTGACACCGAGGGCTGACAATGCGGGGTGACACTGCGTGGGGGCACAGTGGCACCTTAGGGTGACAATGAGGGTGGGGAAGACACGGTGACACCAAGGGGGGGCACAGTGACACCTTGGGGTGACACCGAAGGGTGACAATGAGGGGTGACACCGAGGTGGGGCACGGTGGCACCGAGGGGTGACAACGAGGGGAGGGGGCACGGTGTCACCCTGGGGGAGGGTGACAGCGTCACCTGGAGAGGGTCACGATGTCACCTGGGGCAGTTATGGGGGTGGGGCATGATATCACCCTGGGGAGGGTGACAGTGTCACCTTGGGAGGGTCACAGTGTCACCCTGGGGGGGGGGTGACAATGTCACCTTGACAGGGCCATCATAACACCTTGGGAGGGCCATGATGTCACCTTGGGAGAGTGACAATGTCACCCTGGGAGGGTCACAGTGTCACCTTGGGGTGGTCACAGTGTCACCCTGGGTCCATTCCCCATTTCCCATCCCCCAGCTGGGATTCTTCTCCCACCCAAAACCCCCCCGGGAGGAGGAGGAGGAGGAGGAGGAGGAGGAAGAGGAGGAGGATGAGGACGAAGAGCACTGAGGTGACAGCTCTGCTGGTGGCACGAGGACACCCAGGAACGTCCCCCTGGGTTTGGGACGGGTGGAGGGACGAGGAGGAGCCCCCCCCCCCGAGGATGGAGCAGGGGGGGGACAACATCTGGAACATCTGGAAGTGGGAAAAGTGGGAATGCCCTGGAATGGAGCAGCTCCAGCAATAAAGCTCCAGCCTGGGGAACTGCTGATGGGCTGGGAGAGGAAATTCCTTCATCCAGGGGGGGGAAAAAAACTCTGGAATGATCCCAGATGCGACACAGAGGGATGGGGGAGAGCCAGATCTCAAATCCGGGTCAAATCCGGGTCAAATCCAGGTGAAATCCAGGTGAAATCCGGGTCAAATCTGGGCTCAAATCCAGGTGAAATCCGGGTCAAATCCGGGTCAAATCTGGGTCAAATCCAGGTGAAATCCGGGATTTTGAGGATCAGGAATCTCGGAATTCCCGACTTCCAGCGGGATGTGGAAGAGGGAAGAAGTGGGAGCAGGAGATGAGTGGGGAAAGAAGTGGAAAAAGGGGAATTTCTGACCCTCTCCAGAAATCCCCATCATCGGGGAGCTGGATAAGAGAGGGAAGCACCGGGATAAATTTATAAACCCGGCTGGATTTTCCCAATTTTTGTAGATCCACAGTGCTGTCCTGGGATTGGGGTGTCCCGGGGAGGACAGGGACAAAGTGTCCCAACACAGCAGGAGGCGTTTGGCTCTCCTCCCTTGGGGACAAACAGAGCAAATCAGGGCTTTCCTTCCCAAAAAAAGCTTTTTCTGAGCTGGTTTGTGCCCCCCTCCCCCAGCTCCTGCTCCCCCTTTCCCAGCTCCAAGGATGACCTGGGAATGGGAATTCGTTGAGAAAGGCCTTTATTGGACGGAAGAGCAAAGAAAATCAGGAATGAAATCCACGTGGGCGCGGAACCACGGAGCCCAAGGGGTTTGGGAGCGTGGGGTGGGGGTCACAGTGTCCCCCCCAACTTTAGGGCAGCCAGTGGATACCACGAGGATGAGGAAAACTCCCAGGATTCAGACCTGGAAAAGTCACATGAAATGGGAAAAAAAAAAAAAAACACCAAAACAAACCTCTCGAAACAACCAAATAATGAGGAAAAATAAAGAGTTTCCTTAAGTTAAAGGGGAGGGCGGGGGGATTCCCAGGGGAGTGGTCCATAATTCCTGCCTGGAATGACTCGTGGGGGGGTTTGGACACACCTGGGGCCACGGGCGACGTGGAAAAGGGTCAGAAAAAAACCCCAATCAAGCCCAAAAATAGTCCAGGACGAGACAAAATCCTGCTCAGAGCATTCCTGATCCCACAGCGTTCCCAGAAACTTTCCAGGTCGAAACAAGCAAATAATGAGGAAAAATAAAGAGTTTCCTTAAGTTAAAGGGGAGGGCGGGGGGATTCCCAGGGGAGTGGTCCATAATTCCTGCCTGGAATGACTCGTGGGGGGGTTTGGACACACCTGGGGCCACGGGCGACGTGGAAAAGGGTCAGAAAAAAACCCCAATCAAGCCCAAAAATAGTCCAGGACGAGACAAAATCCTGCTCAGAGCATTCCTGATCCCACAGCGTTCCCAGAAACTTTCCAGGACCACGGGGGCTCCTGAGGGTCCAACCCCCCCTGAGGAAGGGCTCCAGAACCTTCCTTCTTCCACCTGCCATGATTTTATAGACCCCCCAAGGATTCCATCCCAAAATGGGGCAATAAAATCTCTCGTGGCTACAATTCCAACCTCCTGGAGTGCAGGAAGATCCCAAAAAATCCCCTTTTTATCCCAACCTTTTTTCCAGAGAAGGCTACGAGGAGACTCAGAACCCCTCTTTGGATCAAACCCCTACTGGAAAAAAACCAAAAAAAAAAACCAAAAACCAAACCAAAAACCTTTCCTGATACAAAAAATGAAATCCAAATCACTCCCAAAAATTCCCAATTTAGGGCTAACGAGGCAATTCCATGGAGCAGAAGGATAAATTCCTGGGAGAAGAGCGCTCGCTGCTGCAATCCCACAGGGTGGGCCCCCTAATTCCTGCTACTCAGGGGGGGGTTTGTTGGAATTCTCAATGTACACCTCGAGCTGGGATGCCTCTGGAAGCTTCTGGAAGGTTCCAGAACTTTTTCAGAAAGGTCAGAAAGTCCATCTCTCCTGCACTGGGCTGTCGGAAGAGTCGGGATTTGGGATTTGCCTGCTGGAATCTTCCCCCTTTAGGCTCTTCCTGCAGACGGGACACGTGTCGTGCTGTGGGGAGGAAAACAAAACTCTTATCCTGGGGGATTTTACCCCAAATTTCAAATTTTCTGTGCTGAAAGGCACCGACCCAAAGGAAAATGTTACATTCGAGCTGAAGGCGTGGAGAAAAATCCCAAAATTTTTTGGTAACGTTGGAGGTCAAGGTAGAAAAATTCGAGTTTGAGGTTTTAGAAAGCAGTAATGTTTATAAGGCAAAACAGGAATTTTAGGACAGTTGGTTGAGTTTTAGGAGGTTTTTCACTTTCTTCTTCATGAGTTTGAGTAGTTAGAAATAATTAATTAGGGATAATTAATTAGAAAATAATTAATAATTAATTAAAACATAATCACCCCAAGCATTGCGGGCTTGGCGTGATTAGTTATTAGGTTAAAAATAAAAATAATTCAAGTGTCAATTCTTAATTGGACAGTTCAGAATTAAAAAACCTTAAAGAAAAAGTTAATTAGGGTATCTTGTTAATTGAATACTGCAGAACCCATCAATATATTATATTGTATATATACAACACAGATAAGAACTAATCAACATTTGAGCCCAAAATTCCACCTCTAACAAAAAAAGCAAAGATAAAACCGTGCAGACAGATGGGTTTTTTATTTTTGGATCTCACCAGCTCCAGCCAGGGCACGATGCAGCTGCTGTGGAAGACGTGGTTGCAGGGGAGCTGCCGGACCTGCTCCGCCACGGTGTAATCCTCCTTGCACACCGGGCATTCCAGCCCCGTGTCTGTGGAAAACGGGGAATCAGGGCCAGGAGAAATGGAGCTGGGAGTCGGGAGTGGGTTTTGGGGGGCTGCACAGAGGGGGTGTGGGGAACAGAGGGATCCCGGCAGGAACGGGAGTTCTGGGGTTTATGGGGTGTGGAGGGATCAAGGAATTGCTGCCAGGGTCAAGGAATTCCTGCCAGGATCCATCCATCATCCTCTGGGAGCATGAACTCCTCCAGGGATCAAGGAATTCCTGCCAGGATCCAGGAATTCCTGCCAGGATCCATCCACACAAAATCCTCTGGGAACATGAACTCATCCAGGGATCATGGAATTCCTGCCAGGATCCATCTACATAAAATCCTCTGGAGATGGAGCATGCAGGGATCAAGGAATTCCTGCCAGGATCCAGGAATTCCTGCCAGGATCCATCCACACAAAATCCTCTGGGAACATGAACTCATCCAGGGATCATGGAATTCCTGCCAGGATCCATCTACATAAAATCCTCTGGAGATGGAGCATGCAGGGATCAAGGAATTCCTGCCAGGATCCAGGAATTCCTGCCAGGATCCATCCACACAAAATCCTCTGGGAACATGAACTCATCCAGGGATCATGGAATTCCTGCCAGGATCCATCTACATAAAATCCTCTGGAGATGGAGCATGCAGGGATCAAGGAATTCCTGCCAGGATCCAGGAATTCCTGCCAGGATCCATCCACACAAAATCCTCTGGGAACATGAACTCATCCAGGGATCATGGAATTCCTGCCAGGATCCATCTACATAAAATCCTCTGGAGATGGAGCATGCAGGGATCAAGGAATTCCTGCCAGGATCCAGGAATTCCTGCCAGGATCCATCCACACAAAATCCTCTGGGAACATGAACTCATCCAGGGATCATGGAATTCCTGCCAGGATCCATCTACATAAAATCCTCTGGAGATGGAGCATGCAGGGATCAAGGAATTCCTGCCAGGATCCAGGAATTCCTGCCAGGATCCATCCACACAAAATCCTCTGGGAACATGAACTCATCCAGGGATCATGGAATTCCTGCCAGGATCCATCTACATAAAATCCTCTGGAGATGGAGCATGCAGGGATCAAGGAATTCCTGCCAGGATCCAGGAATTCCTGCCAGGATCCATCCACACAAAATCCTCTGGGAACATGAACTCATCCAGGGATCATGGAATTCCTGCCAGGATCCATCTACATAAAATCCTCTGGAGATGGAGCATGCAGGGATCAAGGAATTCCTGCCAGGATCCAGGAATTCCTGCCAGGATCCATCCACACAAAATCCTCTGGGAACATGAACTCATCCAGGGATCATGGAATTCCTGCCAGGATCCATCTACATAAAATCCTCTGGAGATGGAGCATGCAGGGATCAAGGAATTCCTGCCAGGATCCAGGAATTCCTGCCAGGATCCATCCATCCATCCATCCATCCATCCATCCATCCATCCATCCATCCATCCATCCATCCATCCATCCATCCATCCATCCATCCATCCATCCATCCATCCATCCATCCATCCATCCATCATCCTCTGGGAACATGAACTCATCCAGGGATCATGGAATTCCTGCCAGGATCCATCTACATAAAATCCTCTGGAGATGGAGCATGCAGGGATCAAGGAATTCCTGCCAGGATCCATCCACACAAAATCCTCTGGGAACATGAACTCATCCAGGGATCAAGGAACTCCTGAGCTCCTTTGGTGATCCCAGGGATCCTTGGATATTCCAAAATGTTCCTGATGTCTGGCCTGCTCCGTGGGCTCAGCCACGTGGAATTCCAGCTGGTCCTTGGCTTCCCAGAAAAGAGGAGGACAGAAGGGTGTGGAAAACCACGGGATAAAAATATCCTGGGTAGAATTGTCTGGTTTAACCACAATGGAGGAGTAGGTTCTGGGAGGGGGAGGGATCCTGGGGGTGAAAAATTCAGGGAATTTTTAATTGCAAAGCCAGGATTGCTCTGAGACACCCCCAGGCCCCTGCTGGCAGATTTCCAGGACAATTCCAGAGCAGAGCGTGTGGAGAGTTAGTCTGAAAGGGAGGAAGGGATTGAGAGCACAAACAGGGATTTGGGATGGGAAAATCATCATGGGGAGGGAAAAATCATCATGGGGAGGGGAAAAAAACATAATGGAGAGGGGAAAATCATCATGGGGAGGGGAAATCATCATGGGGAGGGGAAAAAAAACATAATGGAGAGGGGGAAATCATCATGGGGAGGGGAAAAAAACATAATGGAGAGGGGAAAATCATTATAAGGAGGGGAAAATCATTATGGGGAGGGGAAATCATCATGGGGAGGGGGAAAAAAACCATCATGGGGAGGGGAAAACAATCTTGGGGAGGGGAAAAAAAACGATCTTGGGGAGGGGAAAATCATCTTGGGGAGCTCAGGGTGTCACAGAGGGAGCTCAGGATGACAGGAGGGAGCTCAGGGTGTCAGAGGGAGCTCAGGGTGTCAGAGGGATCTCAGGATGACAGGAGGGAGCTCAGGGTGTCACAGAGGGTCAGGGTGTCAGAGGGAGCTCAGGATGCCCAAGAGGGATCTCAGGATGACAGGAGGGAGCTCAGGGTGTCACAGAGGGAGCTCAGGATGTCACAGGGGGATCTCAGGATGTCACAGAGGGATCTCAGGGTGTCACAGAGGGATCTCAGGATGCCAAACTTGTCCCCGAGTGCCCCTGTTCTGGGGGGAGGGGGGCACGGAGCCACCCACCGACTTGCTCCTGCGTCACCGGCACCGTGGGCAGCGACGAGATCCTCTCCTTGTCCGCCGGCGGCGGCCCCGTGTTCTCCAGCTGCCCCAGGAGCTGTGCACGGGGAGAAACGCCGCGCTCAGGGCGGGCACGCGCCCCCCGAGCCGCCCCCCGGCGCAGGCGCCCCTCACCTGCGTGACGATGGCGTCCAGGCCGCTCTGTCCCCACGCGTAATCGCCGGGGCTGGAGTGCAGCATGCCGCTCCTGCCGAGGGGGAGAGGCCAGGAATTGCCCAAATTCCCCAAATTCCCCAGTAATTCCCCCAGCAGGCACAGCTGGGATGTACTCACCAGGAGAAGGGGTGCTGCGAGCCGGGAACGGCCGAGTTGGCGAAAAAGCCGGCGAAGATCTGCTGGATTATCCTGAGGAATGAGGGGAGGGAAAAGATGGGAAGAAGGAGTTAAGGAGGGAAAAAAAAAAAAAAGGGAAAAAAGAAGGGCAGGAAAAATGCCGTTATCCCGGTGGGAGGTGCTCTGCCCGGGGGGAGGAGCCAAGCGTTCCTACCTGGATACAATCTGGGGGTTTGGGATAACCAGGGCAGGCTTTTCCCAAAGGGGCAGCTTTGTTTTCCCCTGGAATTCCAGAGGAGCAGGTTTTTACAACTGGAATTCCAGAGGATCAGCTTCTTCCCACTGGATTCCCAGCCCTTTTCACACTGGATTCCCAGAGGATCAGCTTTTTCTCACTGGATTACATTAGGATCAGCCCTTTCCCACTGGAATTCCAGAGACTCAGCCCTTTTCTCACTGGATTCCCAGAGGATCAGCTTTCTTCCCCGGGAAAAAAGAAGGGCAGGAAAAGCAGGAATTGCTGCCTGGCTGGACGGCTCGTGGCTGTGAAAATCCCTGGGTAAAGCTCCAAAGCACAGAGGGACAGCAGGGGTTGGACTCTGCCCTTTTCCTGATCCAGGGGTGGGGAGCTGAGGGTTTTTTAATAAAAATAAAAGTTTTTCAAAAATTTTCATTCTCTTTTCAGTCTCGTGTGAAGGGTGAGGCAACAGAAGTGTTATAATTCACACCCATCACAATCAGAAGCCAATTTCTAATTCCTGCATTTATTTTTAATTCCATTTCTCTCCCAACAATGTCTGTCCCATCCCATCACATTCCCAAATCCCTATTTCTGACCCCAAAATTTCCATACAGATACATTCTATATTTATTTTTATTTTCTAATTTCTAAATTAATCTCTAATTCTGTTAACAATGTCTGTCCCATCCCATCCCATTCCCAAATCCCTATTCCTGACCTCAAAATTTCCATACAAATCCATTCTACATAAACTTTTATTCCATTTTCAGTCTCACGTGTAGGGTGAGACAACACAGATGTTATAATTCACACCATCACGATCAGAAGCAAACTATTTCTAATTTCTAAATTTATTTCTAATTTCTAAATTTATTTCTAACTTCTAAATTTACTTCTAATTTCTAAGCTTACTTCTAATTGCTAAACTCATTTCTAATGTCTAAGCTTATTCCTAATTTCTAAAATTACTTCTGATTTCTAAACTCATTTCTGATTTCTAAACTCATTTCCAATTTCTAAACTCATTTCTAATTTCTAAACTAATTTCTAATTTCTAAGCTTACTTCTAATTTCTAAATTCATTTCTAATTTCTAAACTCATTTCTAATTTCTAAAATTACTTCTAATTTCTAAATTTATTTCTAAACTCATTTCTAATTTCTAAGCTCATTTCTAATTTCCAAGCCCACCTCTCATTCCTAAACTCATTCTAATCCCGCCCCTCTCTCGACACCCTCCACCCCTCACCAAATTCCGTGTTTTTACCCTTCCCCCATTCCCCCCTCTCTCCCAGCAGAGCCACTCACCCCTCGATGGCGGGCGAGCGCTCGGGCCGGGCGCTGCCGCGGGCGCGGTACCTGCGGGGCAGGGCCAGCCGCGGGGGGCGGCCGGGACCCCAGAGCTCAGCCGCGGGCCCCCTCTCCGCCTCCCTGCCCTCGGCCTCCAGGAGGGGCCGCAAGTCCGGGAAGAACATGGCGTGGTCCAGGTGGTCCCAGAGCTGCCGAGAGTTGAGGTTTGGGGTAATTAGCTGGCGTTAATTGGGAGGTTTGGCTCTGCTGGCGGGGGGGCTCCAGGAGGGGCCGCAAGTCCGGGAAGAACATGGCGTGGTCCAGGTGGTCCCAGAGCTGCCGAGAGTTGAGGTTTGGGGTAATTAGCTGGCGTTAATTGGGAGGTTTGGCTCTGCTGGCGGGGGGGGGTCTTGGGTTGATTGATGAAATGCCGTTATCCCGGGGGGAGGGGCTCTGCCCGGGGGGGGGGGCCATTCCCACTGGAATTCCAGAGGATCAGCCCTTTTCCCCTGGAATTCCAGAGGAGCAGGTTTTTACAACTGGAATTCCAGAGGATCAGCTTCTTCCCACTGGATTCCCAGAGGATCAGCTTCTTCCCACTGGATTCCCAGAGGATCAGCTTCTTCCCACTGGATTTCCAGCCCTTTTCACACTGGATTCCCAGAGGATCAGCTTTTTCTCACTGGATTACATTAGGATCAGCCCTTTCCCACTGGAATTCCAGAGGATCAGCCCTTTTCCCCTGGAATTCCAGAGACTCAGCCCTTTTCTCACTGGATTCCCAGAGGATCAGCCCTTTTCCCCTGGAATTCCAGAGACTCAGCCCTTTCCCACTGGATTTCCTTAGGATCAGCCATTTCCCACTGGAATTCCAGAGGATCAGCCCTTTTCCCCTGGAATTCCAGAGACTCAGCCCTTTCCCACTGGATTTCCTTAGGATCAGCCATTTCCCACTGGAATTCCAGAGGATCAGCCCTTTCCCACTGGAATTCCAGAGGATCAGCCCTTTCCCACTGGAATTCCAGAGGATCAGCCCTTTCCCACTGCATTCCCAGAGGATCAGCCCTTTCCTACTGCATTTCCATAGGATCAGCCCTTTCCCACTGGATTCCCAGCCCTTTCCCACTGGATCTCCCTGAAATCAGGAGTTTCTGGGATACAAAGTGATCTCCAAGCAATATTTTGGAGAAAGGGATGCAGATGAAGAGGGGGAAGGACCCAGCTGGATGCCTGGAGCACAGAAGGATCCAGACTGGAATTCTGACTGTTTGGTGACCCCATTCCTGGCTCAGGATTTCCTACAAATTTAGACTTTAAAATGGAAAGATTCTGGAAAACCTGGGAGCAGGGAGAGACTCCACACCTGGCTGAGCATCCCCAAACAAATCCCAGGATCTGCCAGCACCAGGGCAAGGCTCTTCCCCGAATCCTCCTTTTCCTCTCGTGCCCAAATGCCAATTTGGGGGAAAAAAACTCCCCCCAGATCCTGAAAATCCTGGAAAAGGAGCTGCTGGGGAAAAGAGGGAAAAAGCAGGAAAACTCACCTCTGAGAACTGAGAGGAGGGGCTGTCGTCCAGGGAATTGCTGTCAAAAAAACTGGGAAAAAAGAGGAGAGTGAGTGATTAAAATCCTCCCTGTGTTTGCTGAAATATTCCCAGGAGGGGTAAAAAAAATAGAGGGAAAAGGGTAAAAAAATAGGAAAAGGCTTTTTTTTTCCTTCCCTAAATATTAAAAAGGGTAATAAAAAAAATTAAAAAGGGGAAAAAAATAGACTAAAAGTGTTTAAAAAAAGGGCAAACACAAAAAAATAATTTAAAGAGATGTTATTTTCCCATAAATATTAAAAACAATAAGAAAAATATCAAAAAGGGGGGAAAAAAGACCAAAATAGTTTAAAAAAAAGGGTAAGGACTAAAAATAATGAAAAGGGATTTTTTTTTTAAATACTAAAAATACTAATAATTTTATTTTCTTTAGGAAAAAAAACAACTTTTTTATTCCTAAATATTAAAAATGGCAAGGAAAAAATCAAAGAGGGAAAAAAAAAAGACCAAAAAGGATAAAAATATCAAGAAGACCAAAAAATTTTTTTTGTTTGTTGTTGTTTTTTTTTTTTAAGAAAAAAGGGGAAAAACACATGAAGAAAAGAGCAAAAAAATAGCATTTTTCACATTGAATCTCCTGGTTATAAATTGAATATCCCTGGGTTTTCTGGTACCTGGAATCATCAGTGACTTCCTCGATGAAGCCAGACTCACAGCGAGGGCAGGTGTATTCCTGGGAAGACAAAAAGAGTGGAAATTAAACCCAAAATCTTTGAAATCCTGAAGGAAAAAAATAGCATTTTTCACATTGAATCTCCTGGTTATAAATTGAATATCCCTGGGTTTTCTGGTACCTGGAATCATCAGTGACTTCCTCGATGAAGCCAGACTCACAGCGAGGGCAGGTGTATTCCTGGGAAGACAAAAAGAGTGGAAATTAAACCCAAAATCTTTGAAATCCTGAAGGAAAATCTCCTCCTTCTGGATGATTCCTGGAGCTCAAAACAACAGCAAAAAAATCTGAAAAAAAATCTGAAAATCCCCTGGAATTTTGGGCAGCAGAGAGGAAAATGGAACTGCAGAGGCCAGGAACAAAATTCCTTTCAAGAAAATAAAATTTTCCCTGTTCCCATTCCCAAAGTTTTATCCCAGACTGAAGAAATAAACCAAAAAAAAACCCCAAAAAAAGATTCTCATGGATCTTCCCTCTCCACATCCCAGGAACTGGGAGCATCCAAGATTTTTTTCTTGGAATATTCCAAATTTTCAGCGTGGATTTTGTGGGAACTCCTTCCAAATCCAAACCCTGGAGCAGACTTTTGAATTTTTGGATCATTTTTTTTGGGGTTGGATCAAATTTTACCATCACCAGCAGCAGGTGGGATGCTGATGCAGCCCTGGAAGCTTTGGAATATTTTTATTTTTGGACTATTTTTGCTGTTGGGAGTCCATATGGAAAGTCTCAGCTTGCCACCCAGTAGCTGGAGGGAGATAAAAATGGAATTTGGGATAAATAACTCTGCAGGGAGGGAAAAGGGAAAGGGGAACAGATGGTGGGTGGGATCCTGCAGATCCCCTGGATTTTCCCTGGGATAATTCCCTGGATTTTCCCTGAGATATTTCCAGGGATTATTCCCAGGAATTGGGATAATTCTCTTGATTTTCCTTGGGCTATTTCCCTGGATTATTCCCAGGAACTGGGATAATTCCCTGGGATAATTCCCTGGATTTTCCCTGAGATATTCCCAGGAATTGGGATAATTCCCTGGATTTTCCTTGGCATAATTTAATTTCCTGGGATAATTCCATTCCCATTCCCTGGGATAATTCCCTGGATTTTCCCTGGGATAATTCCCTGGATTTTTCCTGGGATAATTTCCTGGGATAATTCCCTGGACTTTCCCTGGGATAATTCCCTGGATTTTCCCTGAGATATTCCCAGGAACTGGGATAATTCCCTGGATTTTCCTTGGGATAATTCCCTGGATTTTCCCTGGGATATTCCCAGGAACTGGGATAACTCCCTGGATTTTCCCTGGGATAATTCCCTGGACTTTCCCCGGGATAATTCCCTGGATTTCCCCCGGGATATTCCCAGGAACTGGGATAATTCCTGGGATAATTCAGCAGCAATGGACAATCCCCTCTCTGCCGGCCGAGCGGACGCCGCTCACGGAGCGGGATGGGAGCGGAACGAGGTTTATGGAATGATGCGCTTCCATCAGGAACAGGACATTCCTCAGGTCCCTTTCCAGATTTGGGGGGGATCTCCCGTTCCGTGTGGGAACAACTTCGGGGCCTGGAGGTCACCCCTCCCTCAGGGGCTCAGGGAGCCATTGAGGGATCACCCCTGCCCCTACACCCGCCCCGGCAGCTCGGGGCTCTCCCCCCGGCCCTCCCCGCTCGGGGCTCCCCCTCTCCGACCCTCCCTTCCCGGGGCTCACCGGCAGCTTGGGGCTGACCTCGCCCTTGCAGCTGTGGCAAAAGAACCGGTGCTGCTGCACCGCCGCCGCCGCCGCCTCCGCCATCTTCCCTCACAGCCGCCGCTGCCGTCACTCCTCCCAGAGCAGCGAGCGCGGCCCAGAGCTGCCCCGCGCTTCCGGCGAACTCGTCTGCTCCTCCCCCAGCCTGCAAAGCGCGGTTGAGCGGGATAGAGCGTCCCCAGCGGGGCGGGCCGCGGCGTGGCTCCCCCTGGTGGGAGCCTCCCATTGGGAGCCTAGCTATGCCGGGTGGCGGCAGCGGAAGTGACGTAACCGGAAGTGGAGGCAGCACGGGGCCGTTGTCATGGCGGCGGTGGCGGCGGCTTAGGCCGGGCCTGGTGGTGAGAGCGGAGGGGACACCGGGACGGGGGAAAAACCCAGCGGGGGGAACACGGGGACCGCTGGGACAGGGCTCCAGGAGCTCTGCAGCAGGGTCAGCCGCTGTCCCATCTCTCTCTCTCCATGCAGCTGTTCGCTCTTCCCTTCCTCCCGCTCGTTCCTGGGATTCCGGAGCCGCCGGGATGACCCAGGCGGAGCTCCGGCTCTGCTCCCTCCTGCTGCAGGAGCATTTCGGGGAAATTGTGGAAAAAGTGGGGAATTCTCTGCTCCGGACGGGGCCGCGGCCGCTGCGGCTCCTGGTGGGGGACACGGGGCTGCTCCCGGATCAGGTACGGGGTGGGAGGGAAGCCTGGACGAGGGGGTTTTAATGTGGAAATAACCTCGTGTTGTTTGAAATTAATAGGAAACTATTGGAAGTGGAATTTAAAATCCATTAATGTGGATTTTAAATTAATTTGTAATTAATATGGGGTTATTCTCTTTAAAAGGGACGGGGTTATTCCCATTAAAAGGGACTGGGTTATTGCCATTATAAACATAATGGGTTAGGGTAATTGCCATTAAAAGGGATGGGGTAATTCCCATTATTCCCATGAAAAGGGTCGGGGTAATTCCCACTACTGCCATTAACAGCCCCAGGGTAATTCCCATGAAAAGGGCCAGGGTAATTCCCATAATTCCCATGAAAAGGCCCAGGGTAATTCCCATAATTCCATTGAAAAGGCCTGGGGTAATTCCCATGAAAAGGGCCAGGGTAATTCCCATTATTCCCTTTAAAATGGATGGGATAATTCCCATTATTTCCATGAAAAGGGCCAGGGTAATTCCCATGAAAAGGGCCGGGGTCATTCCCATTAAAAGGGCCAGGGTAATTCCCATATTTCCCATTAAAAGGCCCAGGGTAATTCCCATGAAAAGGGCCGGGGTAATTCCCATTATTCCCTTTAAAATGGATGGGATAATTCCCATTATTCCCATGAAAAGGCCCAGGGTAATTCCCATTATTCCCACGAAAAGGCCCAGGGTAATTCCCATATTTCCCATGAAAAGGCCCAGGGTAATTCCCATGAAAAGGGCCGGGGTAATTCCCATTATTCCCTTTAAAATGGATGGGATAATTCCCATTATTCCCATGAAAAGGCCCAGGGTAATTCCCATAATTCCATTGAAAAGGCCTGGGGTAATTCCCATGAAAAGGGCCAGGGTAATTCCCATTATTCCCTTTAAAATGGATGGGATAATTCCCATTATTTCCATGAAAAGGGCCAGGGTAATTCCCATGAAAAGGGCCGGGGTCATTCCCATTAAAAGGGCCAGGGTAATTCCCATATTTCCCATTAAAAGGCCCAGGGTAATTCCCATGAAAAGGGCCGGGGT
>NW_024509223.1:14389-14896 GCF_017590135.1 Pyrgilauda ruficollis
CATTCCCATGAAAAGGCCCAGGGTCATTCCCATGAAAAGGCCCAGGGTCATTCCCATATTTCCCATTAACAGCCCCAGGGTCATTCCCATGAAAAGGCCCAGGGTCATTCCCATGAAAAGGCCCAGGGCCATTCCCATGAAAAGGCCCAGGGTCATTCCCATGAAAAGGCCCAGGGTCATTCCCATTAAAAGGCCAGGGTCATTCCCGTTACCCCCTCCAAACAGACAGATCAATTCCCACAATTCCCGTTAACCGCCGCAGCGCCATTCCCGCCGCCCGCCCCGCTTCCCTCCATTCCCCACCTCGCTCTCCCGCAGGTGAAGAAGGCGCTGTGCGTGCTGATCCAGCACGGCCTGGCGCGCTACGAGGCGCAGCCGCGCGGCCCCGTGGAGTACGAGGCGCGGGGCCGGCGCGTGCTGCGCCTGCTGCGCTACCCCCGCTACATCTACACGGCCAAGGCGCTCTACGGCGACCCCGGCGAGCTGCTGGTGGAGGAGCTGCTGCTG
>NW_024509224.1:0-699 GCF_017590135.1 Pyrgilauda ruficollis
CGAGGTGTCACTGTCCCCGGTGTCCCCGCTGTCCCCAGTGTTACCCATGTCCTTGCCAGATGTCCCCGCTGTCGCTACTGTCCCCCTGCTGTCCCTGATGATGTCCCCTTGCTGTCCTCACTGTCTCTCTGATGTCCCCATCGCTGTCCCCGCAGGTGATCCGGCTCCAATCCCACTGTCCCCCCCAGGTGTCCCTGTCCCCCCCAGATGTCACTGTTCTCCTCCAGGTGCCACTGTCCCCCCACCATCCCCGCAGCTGATCTGGTTCCAGTCCCGCTGTCCTCCTGCAGGTGTCACTGTCCCCCTGAAGGTGTCACTGTGTCCCCCAGGCGTCACTGTCCCCCCGCAGGTGTCACTGTCCCCCCAGGTGTCACTGTCCCCCCCAGGTGTCACTGTCCTCCCAGGTGTCACTGTCTTCCCCAGGTGTCACTGTCCCCCTGAAGGTGTCACTGTGTCCCCCAGGTGTCACTGTCCCCCCGCAGGTGTCCCTGTCCCCCCAGGTGTCACTGTCCCCCCGCAGGTGTCACTGTGTCCCTCAGATGTCACTGTCCCCCCCAGGTGTCACTGTCCCCAGTGATGTCCCCGCTGTCCCCGCAGGTGATCTAGCTGCGGGCCGCCTTTGCCCAGGTGTCACTGTCCCCCCCAGGTGTCACTGTGTCCTCCAGGTGTCACTGTGTCCCCGCAGGTGTCACTGTGTCC
>NW_024509225.1:0-569 GCF_017590135.1 Pyrgilauda ruficollis
AAGAACAAGGTGACAGGCCCCAACCCCAAGTGAAGTCCCAGCAGAAGTTCTTCTCCATGGGTTACATCATCAACACTTCCCAGAGCACCACGGCAGCTCCCAGACAGCCTCAGTTCCACACGAAACCATCATCTGGAGGGAGCAGCTTGTGTTTCGCCTGTCAAAAAGGTGCTGCTAAGGAACTAATGTGGTCCAGCTCTTTTTAGGCCAGAGGGGTTGCCATGGTAACCCATTCGGATGGAGATAGATCGGCTTTTGAGTCATCATCAGAGCCGGCTTCGATAGTACCGGCTTGGGATTGACAGCCAGAGCTGCACATTGTGTAGGCTGGCACGCCTCTGGACCAGAAGGTCCTGGAATTGCTGCTGGATGAGCAGCAATTTTTGTTCCCAAAAAAAAAGTGCATCTCACTGAGCTCTCCCTGATACTCCCTGGAAGTGTGTTCCTTGGTGTTCACACTCACGGTGAAGATCACACTCCTGAGTATGAAAAGTTTCTCTTCTGGTTTAAAACATCAGGCAGGAATTTCTGGACATCAGAAGGAATTTTTATTTTTCATGGAAATGGTT
>NW_024509226.1:0-569 GCF_017590135.1 Pyrgilauda ruficollis
ACAATATTCATTTTAGTATTAGCGAAAAGCCAACCATAAAAACCACATTTTTCGCACAGCTGTGAGAAACGCCCCGGGGCTCCGGGAAGGGCTCGGGGAGGGTCCAGGGGCGTTGGTTCTCCAGCACAGCGAGGGCGAGGCCCCTGCAGGGAATGCCGAGAATGGCAGAGCTCCAAGGCTCCCAGAAGTGTTTGCAGTCGCAGCAGAGAGGCTGGACTTTGGCCACGGTGGTTTTCCATCCCGGCTGAGATCCGGGCCAGGAGCTCTCTCTGGAAGTGCCACAGAGACAATGTTCCACTGGGGCTGTTCTTCAGGCAGGAAAAATGAGTTCCCAGGGCTGTTGGTTAGAGGAGGAGCTGGTTATCCAGCAGGAATTGCTGGGAGCAGGCTGTGCTCCCGATGAGCTCGGAGCAGCTCGGCACAGTGCTGCTCCTTGGGGTCTGGTGGCGTTTCTGAGATCACGGAGCAGCCCGAGGCTCGGAGAGCGAGGCAGCACCAACGATTTATTAATGAAAAACCCTGGTGTTTCGCTCAGGAAACTAATTTTTCTTTCAAATCGGGGATTTTCC
>NW_024509227.1:0-569 GCF_017590135.1 Pyrgilauda ruficollis
TTTTCCTGTGACCCAGAGACTGCATTTGGGGGAGGAAATGCCTTGAAGTCAAGAGAGTGTAGTGAAGCAGAGGCGTGAACAGAGACAGCTGAGGAGGATGTGGGATGCCCTCTGTCTTCAGTGGAGAGGAAGATCTCTGTTCACAAGGCCCCTCGGCCCCAGGGGGTAAATTGGGGGGGACTGGTGTCCCGAAGCTGAGACACTGTTACTTTTTTTGGAACTGGATGGAGCATCCTTAAAAGGGGAACCCTAAAAGCAGTTCTGGTCCATGTGCAGTGGTGAGAGCACTGGACATGGAGGGAAGAAGTCATGAGGGCAGATGTTCTCTGGGCAGTGCCACAAGTGACATGGAAACACAAGAGGTTTCAATTGTGTTTCTGGGGGAAGCCTATGGTGCAAGGGGGGACTCCCTGATGGACTTGAGAGTTGATTATTTGAGGGGTGGTGATGGACTGAAAGTTGATTATCTGAGAGATGGTGATGGGGTGGAAATCTATGGCGTTATTTCATGCTGTGGAAGAAATGGGGGAGGCGGAGGAATTCATTTGGAGGGTTTTCATTCTTAGTTC
>NW_024509228.1:0-569 GCF_017590135.1 Pyrgilauda ruficollis
TGAATAAACTTTTCCTGATATCCAACCTATCCAAGCTGACACAGCTTCAGGCCATTCCCTCAGGTCCTGTCTCTGGTCACCACAGAGCAGAGATCAGTGCCTGCCCCTCCTCTTCCCCTCACGAGCAAGCTGTAACTGCAGTGAGGTCTCCCCTCAGTCTCCTCCAGGCTGAACAGACCCAGTGCCCTCAGCTGCTCCTCACAGCTTCCCCTCAAGGCCCTTCACCATCTTTGCTGTCCTCCTTGGACACTCTCAAATAGTTTAATGGCTTGTTTACATTTTGGTGCCCAGAACTATCCCCAGCACTCGAGGTGAGGCTGCCCCAGTGCAGAGCAGAGCAGGACAATCCCCTCCCTTGCCCGGCTGGTGATGCTGTGCCTGATGCCCCCAGGACAGGGTTGCCCTCCTGGCTGCCAGGGCACTGCTGATTCATACCCAGCATGCCATTGACCAGGAGCCCCAGGTGCTGCTTTCCAGCATCTCACTACTCACTCTGTCCATACATCCAGGGGTGGCCTGTTCCAGGTGTAGTATCCAGAACTTTTCCCTTGTTGAACTTCATGTGGTTG
>NW_024509229.1:0-569 GCF_017590135.1 Pyrgilauda ruficollis
GGCCAGAGCCTGAACTCTAATTGGTAGTTATCACTTAACACATTTTAAAACAAGACTCTTAAAAATAACAATTATGAATAAGAAACCTTTGGGTTAAAACCTAACCAAACCATCAAGTAATTTAATCCCTCTGAAGTGTCTTTCAGGATAGAGATTCTTCAAACACAGCAAACCTCTTCTTCAGAGATCTGAATTTGGACACAGTCGAGATTGTGAGCCTGGATCTGGACAGTGAGAGTGTGAAGGTGGAGGGAGTGCAGCTGAATGAAAGATTGATTACCTAGTAAATAATTGAAACCCCCCCCAAAAAAAGAAGTTAATGTTACAACTGAACTCTCTGCTGGAATACTTCGGTAATAATAACTGAAGAAAACCGTGAGACTGGCAGTCTGGATTAAAAAAAACCCAAAAACATATGAGTAGTTAAAAAACAAAAAGGCAGGATCCTGAAGAGACGCGTCCTGTAAGTGTTCACACAAAGAGATAGTAAAACACATAAATACTGCAACAATACCTTAATAATAATTGTTACCATAAAAATTTGAGAATTCACATTATATAATCAACTT
>NW_024509230.1:0-569 GCF_017590135.1 Pyrgilauda ruficollis
GGGGGGACAGGGATGGGGGCACGGGGGCCGGGGATGGCAGACAGGTTCGGGGGTGTCGCAGGGAGGGCTCGGAGGTGCCTGGCAGCCCCCCACGTGCGCGGGTTTATCCGGGTGAGCGCCGCCGCATCCCTGCGTCCCCTGCCCGGCCAGACGGGCACGGCACGGCACGGCACGGCACGGGTGGCACGGTGCCCACCCCGGGGACAAAGCCAGCAGCGGCGCTGACCGCGGGACACCCGTGTGCCACCCCGGGAGCACAGCCGCACCCCGCAGGTGTGGGGAGCCCCCGGGATGTTCGGGAATGTCGCGCCGGCAGCTGCGGATTAGTCCCGCCGGGAAGAGCGGGCAGAGCTAATCCCGGCAGATCCCGGCCCGGCCCGGCCCGGCGGGAGCGGGGATTAGGGAGCGCGGCCGGGGCCACCGGGCACCAACCGGGGCAGCCCTGACAGGGTGGGCACAGAGAGGACAGGGATATGGGAATGGGAGTGGGAATGGGGGAGATGGGAATGGTGGATGTGGGAATGGGGAGGATGGGAATGGGAGGAGATGGGAATGGGGGGAGATGGGAA
>NW_024509231.1:0-569 GCF_017590135.1 Pyrgilauda ruficollis
AATTCCCACAATTTCCCCCCAAAATTCTGATTATTTCCCTCCAAATTCCTATGTCTTGTACCCAAATTTGGATTTTTCTCCCCCAAAATTCCCAGATTTTTCTCCCCGAAATTCTGACTTTTTTCCCAAAAATTCCAATTTTTCCCAAATTCCCAGGTTTTTCCAAAAATTTATTCCCAAAATTCCCAGGATTTTCCAAAAAATTCCCACGATTTCCCCCAAAATTCCCAGATTTTTCTCCCCGAACTTCTGACTTTTTTCCCAAAAATTCAAGTTTTTCCCAAATTCCCAGGTTTTTCCAAAAATTTATTCCCAAAATTCCCAGGATATTCCCAAAAAATTCCCACGATTTCCCCCAAAATTCCCAGATTTTTCTCCCCGAACTTCTGACTTTTTTCCCAAAAATTCAAGTTTTTCCCAAATTCCCAGGTTTTTCCAAAAATTTATTCCCAAAATTCCCAGGATTTTTCCACCCTAAATTCTGATTTTTTCCCCCAAAATTCCCACATTTTTTCCAAAATTCCCAGATTTACCCCTCCCACATTCTGACTTTTTTCCCAAAAATTCAA
>NW_024509232.1:0-569 GCF_017590135.1 Pyrgilauda ruficollis
AAAATGGGGGGAAAATTGGGGGGAAAAGAGGGAATAAAACGGGGGAAGTTTGGGGAAAATTAGGGAAAAATGGGGGGAAAATGGGGGAAAAGTTAGGGAAAATTGGGGAAAAATTGTGGGAAAATAGAGAAAAATTGGGGGAAAATTGGAGAAAAAATGGGGCAAAACTGAGGAAATTTGGAGGAAAAAACAGGGGAAAAATGGGAGAAAAATAGTGAAAAAATTTGGAAAAATAGGGGAAAAATTGGAGAAAAATAGAGAAAAAATGGGGGAAAATTGGGGGGAAAAATTGGAAAAAATTGGGGGAAAAACAGGAAGAAAGTTGGGAAAAATGGGAATAAAGTGGTGGAAAAATTGGGAGAAAATTGCGGAAAAAAGGGCAAAATTTGGGAGAAAATTTGGGGAAAAATGGGGAAAAATTGGGGGGAAATGGGGAAAATTTTGGTAAGAAATAGGGAAAAAATCAGGAAAAATTGGTGAAAAAATGGAGAAAACTTGGAATAAAATGGGGAAAAAATGGGGAATAGAATGGGGGAAAAAATTAGAAAAATGGGGAAAAATGGGAAAAA
>NW_024509233.1:0-569 GCF_017590135.1 Pyrgilauda ruficollis
CTGTGAAATGCTGTGTATGGCTCTGGGCAGCTGCCTTTGCAGGAAGAACTGGAAAAAAGAAACAGACCATGCTAAAATATTGGGCTAGCAGAACAACCAGGAGGCTGGAAACCTTTGTCTTGTGAGAGAGTAAACCAGCTTCACTCACAAGCTACAGAGTGGGAAAGGTGCAAAGAAGAAGAACTGGAACTGAGGGACAGTGACTATAAAGAGTATACACAAGTTAAAAACAGTAGAGAGAGCAGTTAAGTGTAGATTTAAGAATAAAGGCTGCAGGTTTAAGAGGAGATTCCCACAGTTTGAGCTGTGAGATTCTGGGTGAGCCTTCCAAGATGAGCAGCTTGAAAAACCTGGTGAGTGTGTTCAGTATGTGCATTGACAGATTGGCAAAGACAGATGATGAAGCCAGCAGCAGGGAGGGCTTTATTCATTATAATACTGGCCTAGTGTGAGGGATCTGTAGGAAAGAAGGGCAGGGACACTCCTCAGCCAAGCAAACCATGCTGGAAAGACAGAAAAGTTGCAGAGGCTTTAGATCAAATTACACTGTCCTAGGTCTTGTCTTCTCT
>NW_024509234.1:0-285 GCF_017590135.1 Pyrgilauda ruficollis
CAAACCCAACACCCCCAGACCCAACACCCCCAGACTCAGTGTCCCTAGACCATGGGGACCTCGAAGCCCACGTCCCACCCTCCCAATGTCCCCAAACCCACCACCACCAGACACAACGTCCCCAGACCATGGTGACCTTCTACCCCACATCCCCCCTGTCCAGCACCCCCAGACCCAATGCCCCCAGAACCAACGCCCCCAGACCATGGTGACCTTGTAGCCCACGTCCCACACCCCCAGCGCCCCCAGACCGCATGTCCCCAAATCTTGCACCCCCCGAACATG
>NW_024509234.1:1430-3456 GCF_017590135.1 Pyrgilauda ruficollis
GCGGGTGGGTGGGGGGCGACGGGGCGGATCTTTTATAGGGCTGGGGGCCGGATGGGACCCCCCCCCAGTAATCGGGGCTCAGGAGGTAAAGCGCGGCTGAGCCCGGCTCATCCCGGAGCCGGCGCTGGCCAAGCCGGGCTTAGGCGCTGGGCAAGCGGATTTTGGGGGGTCTTAATCGCCCCCGAGCCCTGATTAGCGGGGTTGGGGTGGGGGATCAGGGGGTATCAGGGCCCCCCCCCCATGCTGAAAGGGCTTAATTGGGTGCTGGTGCAATTGGGGGGGGGGTGGTCCTGAAATACCCCCGGGTGCTGCGGGGGGTTGGGGGTTTTGGGGGGGCTGAGGTGAAAAATCGGAGCCTGGGAGGTGCCTGGGATCCCAAAGTGGGCCCAAAAAGCTCTGTGAGACCCCAAATTGGACCCCACAAGGTGACTGGGGACCCAAATTGGACCCCAAAATGTCCCTGGGATCCCAAATTGGACCCCAAAAGCTCTGTGAGACCCCAAATTGGACCCCACAAGGGGACTGGGGACCCAAATTGGACCCCAAAATGTCCCTGGGATCCCAAATTGGACCCCAAAAGCTCTGCGAGACCCCAAATTGGACCCCACAAGGTCACTGGGGACCCAAATTGGACCCCAAAATGTCCCTGGGATCCCAAATTGGACCCCAAAAGCTCCGTGAGACCCCAAATTGGACCCCAACAACTTCTTGGGATCCCAAAAGCTCTTTGGTATCGCCCTGTGCCATCAAATGGGTCCCCAAAAGCTCCTCGGGATCCCAAATTGGTCCCCAAAATTCCCTGATACCACTCTGTGCCACCAAACCGGACCCCAAAAGCTCTTTGGGACCCCAAACTGGACCCCAAAAGCTCTTTGGGATCTGAAACTGGACCCCAAAACCTCTTTGGGATCCCAAATCAGTCCCCAAAAGCTCCTTGGGGTCCCAAATTGGACCCCAAAAGTTCATTAGGATCCCAAATTCGACCCCAAAACCTCCCCGGTTTGACAAAATTTTGCTGGGACCGTCCCGTGCCCGCAAATCGAACCCCAAAAAACCTCCCGGGACCCCAAATTTGAACCCCAAACCTTCCCGACCCCCCGAGCCCACACCCCAAAATTTCTCCCGAGACCCCCCATACCCCAAAACACCCCAGACCCTCCCCCCTGTATCCCCAAACCCCTCCTGGTCCCTGATGTCTCTATACTGGTCCCTTCTATCCCTATACTGGTCCCTGCTGTCCCCATACTGGTCCCAGTTGTCCCACACTGGTCCCTGCTGTCCCCATACTGGTCCCAGTTGTCCCACACTGGTCCCTGCTGTCCCCATACTGGTCCCAGCTCTCCCATACTGGTTCCAGTTCTCCCATACTGGTCCCTGATGTCCCTATACTGGTTCCCTCTGCCCCTATACTGGTCCCAGTTCTCCCATAAAGGTCCCCTCTATCCTATACTGGTTGTCCCCGTACTGGGGCAGCGGGACCCGGGGCGGGCGGGGCGTGGCCGGGGCGTGGCCCCCCGAGGGGGCGTGGCCTCGCGGACCGTTACGGCCGTTGGATTTCAAACCCTTCGCAGCGCGGGGGGGCCCAGGCCACGCCCCCTTCGCCGTCTCTTGACCGACATCTCGCACAGCCAATCAGAGCCCGGCGTCCCGGCGCGGGGTCCAATGGGCGGCCGCGCGCGCTCCGCCGGCCCCGCCCCCAGTAACTGACAGCGCTTCCCGCCAATTCCAACGGCCCGGCGCGAGCGCCCCGGCCCCGCCCCCGGAGGGCGGCCGCGCCGCCCAATTACCGCCCGACGACGCCTTGACCGACGGGACGCTCGACCAATCGGCGCCAGGCGGAGGGGCGGGGTCAGCGCCGCTCCGGGTTCCCGTCGCCGCTCGGTCCGGGCCGCCCCCCCCCGAGGGCGGCCGCGCCGCCCAATTACCGCCCGACGACGCCTTGACCGACGGGACGCTCGACCAATCGGCGCCAGGCGGAGGGGCGGGGTCAGCGCCGCTCCGGGTTCCCGTCGCCGCTCGGTCCGGG